>NC_051184.2:123875985-124235984 GCF_013339695.2 Rhipicephalus sanguineus
CTAGAAGTCCATGGAAAGCTTAACTTATAGCTTGTTGTGGGGCGTACCACATGCTGCAAACACAAAATACACAACACACACTCAGTAACAGGCACATTTTTTCTCGAGCGCAGCCAGGAACTCTTGCGGCACAATTTATTAAAGTCCAATGGTGACACATAATGACATTTCGAAATGGATAGGCTAGCAAAACTTTCCCTACAATGTAGCCCTACATATCAACAATTATTTCTCATGCACCTGCCAGCGAAACATCTTAACAGTTAAGACGGCAAGTATGCACACTTTAAACAAGCTGCACACAGCGACTTGAAGCACACGCTACAGCATGTGGATAACATTTACTCATACAAGTCCAACAACAGCTTCAGTGTTCTGCTTCAGCAACCGCTTCACACACTACGAACATCATTCTGCAGCCCGACAGCATAGGATTCACAGAAATTCGCCAGCCGTTTGAGGCTCATGCAACCACAAGCGCCTACACTTATGCAGATGCATCCACATGCCTGGTAATGTCGGCTATGTATCACTTATCAAAAGCATGCAATAGCAATGCTCAGTACCACGTGGTGACATAATCCAACACGTGACTGCAAACCAAAACATTGCACCAATCAATGTACAGTACTCACGAATTCAAACGCGACATCAAATTTTTAGTATAACGATTGGTAAGCGAAATTCCTCGAGATAACCACGTGATGTCGCGACGAATATGGTTTCTAAAGATGTTGTTGGCTATGATCTACGTGTTCCAGTCAAAATTACGCCTATCTGGCCCCACTAAAGACGGTGGAAACGAAAGTATGTGCAGGTACTTAGCCCTGAATACTCATGTTTCAATCCGTGAGTAGTGTACTACTGCATGCTTTAAAGGCTGCGAGTAAAGCAGGTGTAAAGGGCAAAGAATTACAATTGTGTAATAGTGGTATGCACTGTATGGCAAGGTTACAACTGACCGCACATTTTACACCTACAAATATTTATCCATGAATGCTAAGTAACCAATAAGAAACATGTCGCATGACATACGCTGCAATGCCTGACAACAATTAAACGGTGCACATAGTTTGCACACTAATGCATGGTGTGCTTCATTGAGCGCACAAATTGAAAAACTAAATGAAGTCCGTGTTACTCACCTATGTGTTCAGCGGAGGCGAAAATGTTTGAGGACCGTGTACTTAGATTTAGGTGCACGTTAAAGAACTCCAGGTGGTCGAATTTGCGGAGCCTTCCACTATGGCGTCTCTCATAACCATATCGTGGTTTTGGATGTTAAACCCCATTATATTATTATTATTATTATTATTATTATTAAATGCGAAGCATTTCTTAGTGAACCTCTGGCACTTTCAGCGTTTCTATCTACGTATCTATCTATCTATCTAGCCGCTTACGTCTGGGTGCTCTCATGATCGCCTCCTTAACTTGGTGTAGACCAAATTTCCATGGGAGTGTAAGAGGATTTGACGAATATGATTGCCGGGTCATGGCATGAATAACGTTAAATCATGTCGCGTACGTCGTCAAACCCTTTCCACTAGACACGTCTGGCACACACCCGTTTAAACACGGGCCGCGGTGTACGGGCATGCGCCACAGGTGATTGACAGTTTATATCTACCCAGGAACGGCGAGAACAGAGATTCGTAACTAAAATGCTAGAGCTTTAAGGAAAACCAACATCGGCAGCGTTGATCAACGAATGGAAAGATGAAAACTGGGATTCCAGCAGGAATCGAACCCAAGCATTCTGCGTGGCAATCATATCTACCACTGAGCCACGCCAGATCTATACCTCGTTTGGAAAACAGCCTACGCAGGCGTAATATCGATGCAACATCATTGTTGTTGTGGTGTTGCTATCTAATTTTACAAGAAAGCAATAACACTACATGATCGATGCATATCATGTGTACTCCTACGATACAGGCGTCATATCAGATTAACGTCTTTAGTTCCAGTGTTGGCTCCGCTTTTATAGCAGTCTAATAAGCAACACGTTTGTATTCCTATGATTAAGCAAGCTATATGAAGCATTGCTCGACCCCGGAGGAATATAGAACGAAAGTTACATATGATATCCATCACCGCACCGTAAAGTGCACTTCGTCCAGCAGAACGACGCAGTGTCCTCTTCATTTCTTACGAGGCCGGGCGATGGCCTCATGCTGACCGAGAATGATGCCATATTGATTCACAACCGCTTTGTAGACTAGGCTACGTAGGCCACATACGCCCAGGTAGTCTACGAATATGACAAACACCATCCACTGATGATGGTCTACGTAGAACTATCCAGGCCTACCAGCCTCGATTGCCTATACCTCACCAACGCGAAGGGTGGCTTCAGGTTCCGACATGTCGCCGGCTCTGTCGACAGACAATTTGTCGATGAATGAACGAGGCATCCACGAATTCCAAGAGCTCTACTATACCACATACTTCACTACACATGGACCCCTAGTCACCAAGATCACGACCGGATTATAACAAGTCATGACCAACTGCTAGTGCTCACTGATCACGGTAATGATGCCCTTGTTCAAGAACTGCCAAGAAGTTCTTGCACACATGCACACGGGTTCGTGAAACGTGGCTTGTGTTCTAGGGACCGTATAAGCACTACATAGCACCTACCACTTCTGGTGGTGGTTATACCCACGTTGCCATTGGCAGCGTTATCCAAGCGTAAACATCTGGTTATATAACACATATGCAGCTCTTCAAGATATATGTACGTATAAAATTTTTACAAATCTTTAGCGTTATTTTGTAACGTGCCGCTCAGTAAAAAAAGGTACGCCACAGTCACCTACCCGCCGCATGCTTCGCATTACATCGACTTCCACGGTACGTGGGATCTGCTGATTTTATTATTATTATTATTATTATTATTATTATTATTATTTTATTATTATTATTATTATTATTATTATTAATATTAGTATTGCGTTCAGCAATGCACGAAGTAGCATGGAGGTTGTGCTGAAGTACGCAGTTTTCGCTCAGGCGCAAGACTATCGGTGATGTACACCACTAATGTAAACGTCGTCGACGCAAGCGCCGCCTCACCAGGTTCAGGTACATTAGACGCGCTGGTCGTGCTTGCTGAAAAAGGCGCAACTTGATGTCCCGCAGCGCTTTCCCCTTTGCAAACAGCTGCCGGCGTGTACTTGCTGTAACAGGTGTATTTGGCAAGGGTGGGTTTGGTAGTGCAGGCAGCACGTCATTGTCATCGGTGTCGTCACTGCTGCAACTGTCGTCACTGTCGTCAGATGGCTCAGGCTCACCGGCAGCATGGGAAATGTTGTGCAGCGCTGCGCATGCTGCAATTATGTGGCATGCTCGGCCGGACTCATGGTGAAGCGATCGGTACTTCTGCAAGCACATGAACCTGGTCTTTAGTACACCAATGCAGCGCTTCACAACAGATCGCATCGATGAATGGGCTTTGTTGTAAAGTGCCTCAGGTGACTGCGCTTGCAGATGGCCTGCCACAGGAGTAAGAAACCATGGCTCCAGTGGGTAGCCACTGTCTCCTGCAATGTAAACATATATCCGTCTTCAAAAGTGTAACAAGGAGCTCTAGATGTTAACAAAGATACTACACAAACCATACAAAATACCAAGGCGACTGCATACAGCAGTGGAATGACTCATGTTTATGAAGACCTAAAGTGGAACCTATGGCATGTTACGTGTATTGAAATTAGAAACTACGCAATAGCATTTTCAAGACGTTTTGTTACTGGTGCTGTAGTACTCACGCGGCCCCTTATGTTTCACAAGGAACTGTCTCAACCAATAGGCTGAACATCAATGCTTCAATAATATGAAGGTAATTCAACCATATGAAGGCATTGTGGTGTAAGTATTAGTGAAATAATTGCCTATCGTAACGCTGAAATGACAAATGTATCACATATGCTACGCTATTTTCATACCTCAACATTCCAACATATATTACAAGAATGCAAGTGTGGCCATTCAAGTGGCACTCTGCATAGGCTGGGCAGACTTTTCATTTGTACGTTGTTAACCAAATAAACTATCACTTCATTATTTGGTGTAACGTTAATGTCGCAACGCTCCAAACGTTTATTCTTTCTTTTTCTTTTAAATACCTACAGTGACAAGAAACAAATGTCAACAAGACCCAAACAGTGTTGTTAAAATGCAAATGTGTTTCGGTGTTACACAGAGTGAAGCACTTCTTAAGCAATGCTTACCTAGCGGGCAGTCCCCGTCGTCCATTTGGTGTCGAAGCTCGAAGTGCCGCCGTAAAGCCGATTTCCCCCATACATGAGAATGATGGCAAGAACCAGGGAAGCGTGCGTCGATGTGCAGGGTGCGGAGGTCAGCATCGCAAACCTGTAATGAGACCTTTTCGCTAATTTTTGCCATTACGAAGCATGTGCTTAATCAATAATGAAGCTTAACATATGCAGTAGTGTTTGCACGGCATCTTTGCTAATGCCGTGCATATCAGAGCACGGAACTACTTCGTAATTTTAGGGCAAATCAATGTCCTTTGTCACACCCCTGCACGTATTAATTTAAAAGAAAACAAGAAATTCGACAGTAGTGTTAGAATGCGTGAACACTATCATAGCGGCCAGACACAAGCCACCAAGAATTTGTAACGCAACGTGTACTGCGCAACTGTACGTGAAGTCAGCACCAAGTTGTAGCGGGACATGGCACATCACGTACTACCACATCAAATAGTGCTTCTTGTCATGTAAATAACACCAGAACGTTTGTTCTGAATGCATGTGAACCTGTTAAATGTGATGAAATCAATGTCCACGCAGTAAAAGTTACGTCAGGTCACTTTACGGATGGATATTGCAAAATACACTGTTTCTCGCAATCGTCGAACACATTATGTATGTTATGGCCATAACCCTAATATTTTTCATATTTCACTATCACTCAGTTTTCAACTTGGGCCACCTACTAATCTTCAAATGGAGCACTGATTTCTATGTTTGTACACCTTATTGGTTCTTACATCAGGTTTCTCACGCGGCTTTCAAATTTAGTCCTCCCCCCCTTTCCCCTCAAAGGCCAAATTTCATGTCGGCCACGCCACAAATCCTCACAGCAATCACACTGCCCATACTAATACCTCCAAAAAACATTTTCGGCAAACACCAATGTAGGCAACCTCATACTGCCCGTGAAGCGCTACGTAATGCTATGGCACAGATTGTGGCGCGGTTCTTCACGTTACGTGTACACACACGAGTTTTGTTCGCAATTAACCGGACTTTTCTCGAACCAATGTTTATGCTACACGAGAAATCGGACAAGTGACATGGTTATGCCGCACGTGACAAACTATGTGAAAGTGTACTTACAGCCATCGTGTTCGGGCGTAGTGCGTTTGCCTGGTAATAGTTGGCTTTGAGGACAGTCCGGTTGGACTTCGACGGCGCCTTTATGCCAATGTACGCCTCGTCGACGCATGCAATCATGCCCGTGATGCTGCCGCGACGAAGGAAGCGCTTATTGATATACGCGCGCTAGGAGGCTGTTCGCGGAAAAGCGACCCACCGCTTCCGCACAGCTGTGTCAACAAGCGCGATGGATACGTCTTTATACAGCGGCTCACTGTAGTCTGTGGCGCCCGATGTACGATTCCGAGCCAATATTTCCTTGAAAGCTCCCTGTAGCGTAGAAGCGGAGCGCACAGAGAACTTGCTCCTCTACTGTCAGGTGACTGGAGCCCGCCGCGTAGCCTACGAAGACGCGGGTGGTCGGCTAGCTCATCGCATATCCAACGCACCGACGTTTTGGAAATACTGAAACGTTGCGGAACTGTTCGGTCAATGAGCACATGGAAAGGGTCACTCCGTCAAACTGCCGTCTGCCACCGCTTGAAGCGAGCACTAAAGCTACCGCCGCCATGTCAGATTCGAGTTGAACTCGGGCAGTCTCAGAATTAACGAGTTTGCCGCCGAGTTTCGGGTATCACTAACATTGATTGACAACTGCCCACAGCAAGGCTTCGGCCCGCCCACGCTTGCGGGCCCTAGTGCCACATGGTTGGCCCGGTCACCACTCACGCCCAAACGCCAGCGACCTGCACAAATCGTAATCATTGATAAATTGCGAAGCACCGTCGCAAACCTTCACGACAGCCCCCGATCGTACGGTGATGCCCTGCGTGAACATGTTCACCGTTGAATCAACACATGTACAGCGCACAAATGACACACCACACCTCGCCACACACTCTAATTCCACCATCGCGTCTGTTCCATAAACGACGGCTAACGAGCCTCCTTCGAAAACACACGTCAATTCGTTTACGTGGCGCACAAGCAGGAATGCACAGTCTGAAAGGCAATGCTGATGCATTATGACGAGAACGAAGCAGCGCTTTCAAGCGCCCACTTTTCCACACATCACTTTCCATGATCGCACTGTACAGCACACAAATTACGCACACCCACCTACTCACTTGAGTTGCATATCGTGTCAGTTCCACAAACCGATGGCTAACGCGTCTTCAGAAACACCCACATATCACTGCATTCACGTAGCACAAAAACACGAATGCGCATGTCTGAAAGGCAATACCGAAGCATTACGACGTCAAGGAAGCAGCGCTTTCAAACACCCACTATTCACACATAATTTTGCACGATCGCACAGATGTCAACGTTGAGTATCGGCAACCCCGTCGCGAACACACGACACTCTAGCAACGTTCTTTCTTTGTCTCCGCCGCGATGCCTTCGTCAGGTCCCCATTCGAACAGCACAATGGCATTTATTCCATACAACGACCTTCGGTGGTTCTGCTAATTCACGAACATCACTGGCCCGCACATCCTTCACAATTTACTACGTCGAAGCAACGCACAGACGAGGCACACGCAAGTTGAAGTACATTATTTAACCGCGCGGCTCGCATTCCACTTTCGCCGCGATCAGTCGCAGAGCTCACAGACGCGTCGGCGCTATTTGGCGAGCGCACTAGCGACATTTGCGGTGACAAATGCTACTATTTTGCTTGTTTGTGGAAACATTCTTTCTAGTAATTGATTATTGCAGAAAAATATTTGCACCGACGTTACACATATTAAGAACATATACAGTCATTCATCTGTTATATTCAATTAAAACGAAGGGAGCTGCACAGCTGTGCTGAGCGTGCCATAGAGTTTCCTACAATATTTACTAGAGGGAACTCTGGCTATAGTGTCTGCAACGCATGGCGTTTCAGCCAGCATGGGAATGATGGGTAGTACACAGATTGTCTAAAGTTCGTAATTTATGCTCCGTTTGGCTCGGCGTGACCTGCATCCACTTTGTCGCAAGACGAAGTTCAGCAAACATTCAGAAGTTCCACTTCACCGCTTAACTTTTTTAGCGTCACCAATTCAATTCTGGTCACGAAGTTCACAACGACCCATTCTTTTATCCGAAGAAAACCAAAACACAGCAATAAAGAAAGCCACAAGTACGTTTGCAGCCGCAATCACGAAGACTAGGCAAATTTGTGTACTACCCATCACTCCCATGGTAGCTGAACGATTGCAGCGCCAGAGTCCCCTCTAGTTAATTTTAGGAAACTCTATGGCGTGTGCGACCTTGTTGCCTTCGAGATCACGTACTGGGTGGATGAAAGAACTTGCGCGAAAGATGAGAAACGCCTGCGAGGACGCCTATAGGCCTGGCTGGCTGCCCAGGCGGCGCTGCGAAAGCGGTGCTAAAAAGCGCCCCTACGATAAGGTTCGTTGGTTTCGAGTTGCAGACTGGCGGCCGCATGCAGCCACTAAGCTCAGATGCGCAATCGAGCCGCCGCTGTCGGTTGTGCTGCGCTTTGGATTTCGGCCAATTTCTGGCGTGGCTGAGTTCTTAAGCCCAACAATCTGCGTAAAGGCAAGAAGCTCGTCGACGTCAAGTATGTTCACGACGTGAAGGAGATTGAAGGAACCGTTCGGCGCGCTGCCGCTCGCAAGTGCAGCGAATCTCATACGACGTTGAACTCGAGGTAAGTTCTACGAGGCATGCTCGCGCGATTAGCGACAGTGCATAAACGAAAATATTGCTGTTAAGAAAGCCAAAATGATGTGCATTACACGAAAAACGGAATTAAGAAAGGTCCAGTGATGAAGGCCAACAGCCGGCGGCCCGAATGGGCGCATTCGCGCCGTGTGCCATTTTTTTGCCGCATTGAGTCACAAACACACTTTTGCACGATGCACGGTGGCAATTTTCAACATTTGCATCCAGGAATTCGTCAAAGTCTGTCAGCGTGCGCTGGCGGTCGAGGAGCGACGGCGCTCAAGGTGTGTGTGTGCAGAAGCTTCGCTTCGAAGGGGGACCTGGACCTCTCAAGTCCATGTTGAGGGTCAGCTGGAAGCGGCCGGCTGTAAGCTGCCGGAAAAATAGTAGGCACATAATATGCAGGGTGACTCATGACATCGGTTTTTTCTCGTTTCCCCCGAAGTGCGGGCTGCATATCATCGGTGTTCGCCGTCGGCAGCCACGGCGTGCCGTCAGGGTTGCACACACGGGATGTATTTATATAGAACGCGTGCAAGAAAAATAATTAGCACGTTTACGTAGCAGACCGCGTTTTTCTCGCGTACTCACTTCACGCGTCGGACGGCACGTATCCACCGGTTCCATCACTCCACTTTGTACGGCTTTCAGGGGAACCGTTAGAATCGCGCATTAGGATACTTTAGATATTTTCATCTGTATGGATGCGATGTTTTGTGACTGGGGTGTGTCAAATTATTGATGATGACCAAAAGCAGTACTTGTATTGCAAGAGCAGGGTTTTGAGCAGTTCTTGCTTATGCTTCGGAAAGCTACAATTGACGTGGAAAGCTGGTTGAGGAGCTTGGTTCGTCGGAGTAGGCAAGTAAGAATCGGCGTGGGCGAAAGTATTGGTGGCTTCCACAATTTCTTCGGTGTAGGCGGCCATCGTGCCTTTGTTAACGTGCTTATACTCGTTTGCTGAAATTTGTGAGCATCACTGTTGCTTTCCCACCCCCCAACTCGGCTACTCCTCTGGCGACGCAAATCTCGCGGTTAATCAATTGGTGCTGCTCGCCTTCAACGACGCCTTCAAGATCTGCTGATCTTGAGTGCTGACAAAAATGACACTGGAGAGAGGGCGAATCATGACCTGGTCTTCAAGCACATTCAAGGCGTGCTTTCCTGGAATAATGTGCGGCCGTAGTGCTTTTTACTGCGGAGCGTTACCGAGTTGACGACGGCACCATGAAGCTGAAGAATTTGTAAGAGGGTAGCGAATTGGGCGAGTTGGAAAATGCTCATGATGGTTAGCGCAATAGAAAATGGACGAAGGAACAAAAAACAGCGACACGAGCGCTATCTAACAAATGAATGTTTATTGGAAAAATTAGAAATATATATGTCCAAGAAAGAGAGGAACAAAAAGAGAAAAAAGCAAAACCGCAAATACGCCAAACATAGCGTAGATGTAGAAGACATGTTCGATTCGCTGCCACATGGTCACTTAATGATATGCGTGAAGGAAACGATCACTGAGAATAATGACGAGGGTTCCTTTAGGAACAATGCTGGGATTCCGATAAATAGCTTTCTGCAGCTTCTATGGATTTATTTAGGCTCGACTGTTGTATCTTTTGAAAAGGGCTTGTATGTACAAAAGTCGGGGGTCTGTATTGGCTCAAGCGTGGCACCCTATACTCAGCAGTATTTTCTAGGAAAAGTTGATCGTGCTCTTCAACATAACGTGGACGGCATTGCGCGTCATGTGTTTAGGTATGTGGATGATTACCTTGTGTTTGTAGAGCGAAGAATCTTCACGCGCTGAATGATTGTTCTGAAATTATTCAAACAAAGGGGCTGCGGTCTAACATTCACATCAGAAGTGCCAAGGAACAATATCTTTCAATTTCTGGACCTCTCCATTCGATTCCAAGCTACCTGAGTTTGCTGGTTGTACCAACCCGTTCTGTAAAAAAGCTTTTAAGTTACAAGTGTGCTCATTTGAAGACTTAAGAAATGCATTTGGCCATGGCGTGTCTTTCTGTAGCTATCAAGAAGTCCTGTGTGCATGCTATGCACAAAAGCTTCATGCGTCAGGCGGAAAGATTATAAGCGGCGGGTGGGTTTCCCGCGCTAGGCTCTTGGGACTATTTCCCAGCGTGGTGTTGTGCCGCCTGAAGCTGGAGCATAATAATGGCGCAGGTGCAGCGGCTATGACTCCGGAAAGACGTAGCAAGTTTGCTATCATGCCCTATCTGCATAGTGTGTCGCATCGCCTTAAGAAGGTGGCTACTCATTACGACGTCAATGTCGTATTTCGTGCTGACAGGAAGCTCGGAAGCGTGTGCGCTTCCGTTTACAGAAAGCTGCAAAAGAGACAGGCGAGTGCAGTAGAAGGTGAGTGTTCCATGAAACATGCGACACAGTTCGTTGAATACGCCTGCGGCGTTGTGTACACCATGCCCTTGTCCTGCGGTAGTTCCTACATTGGACAGACGGGGAGGTGTCACAACGTGCGTTTGAGAGAGCATTCTAGCTCTTTGAAGGGCGCGCCGTCTTCACACCTTGCTCTCCATTGCCAACAATGCGGCTGCGCACCCGAGCTGAAAAAATAGGCCGTGGTGACTAGGCACAAGAGCCAGCGTACTCGGGAAATCGCGGATGCATTTGACTTGATCAAAAGAAAGACACGTGCGTGAGCTGCCCTTCTATCACTTTGATTATTGAGGAAGTATCTTTCCTGAAAAGGGTGTAGTTTTGTCAGTATACACATGTTTTTATCTGTCAATTATCTTTGGCGCATGTTGCGGGTTTGCTTTCTTTCTCTTTTTTTCTCTCTTTCTTAGACATACATATTTGGATTTTCCAATAAACATTCGGTTGTTAGATAGCACTTGTGTCGTCGTTTGTTCTTCCTTCGTCCGTGTTCTGTTTGGCCCAACCATCATGGGCTTAAGAAATTCCATACCAAGGGTGCCATCTCTCGAGCAAGACTGCAGGACTACGAAGTTCGCGGGAAAAATTCGGTTGGTTATCGTGAGTCTCGCAGTGCAGGTCTCCTCCGGCATTGCTAGATGACCTCCAGCTGTCCGGATTTTGGGGCCTTCCCAGGCTGTCCCAACTTTCTTCAGCTTCGTTGCGAATGGTCCGCTGATGACAGAATAATGCGTGGACCATTGTCTACGAAAGTGTGAGGCTGTGGCTGTCGATAAGAACGTCGAGGTCTCTAGTTCGTCGTCTTGCGTTGCGGATAAGTTGTGGGGCCTGTTTGTCCCGCTGTTTCGACGTTGCATCATCAAGTGTTCTTCAGGCCGCGAAGTTTCGATGTCAGGGCTTCCGTTTGGCTTGCGGCGTGTTCTTTATATTTCGTCGCGGCGGCGTCGTCGTCGGCGGTGGCGGAATCACGACAGCTGCAGGGGGCACTGCGGCTGTAATCTCTACTACCTCCGCCAAATTGTAAGGTGTTTATTGACGGCCCTAAGCGACGATGCACTACGGCGACCATCAAGACGGAGCGCAGACTCGCAGCACGAGGACCGGGCCCTAGGAGAAGAGCGAAGAGGACGGCCCACTAGAAGGCGCTCGAGAGGACGACCCATTACAGTGTCCCAATGCTTTGCTACAGTGCCTGTTTTCTTCGTCGCCGTGGCTCTTGGCTTGTCCGATAGGAGTCGAAATCGAGGGGGGTAGGCCTTTCACTCTACGGCTTGCTCGACTTTTCCTGATGATGTCGGTGTCTTCTTCAGGAACGGGGTTGGGTCCGGAACAGGAACGTACCCAGCACCTCCACCAGATGTAACGGGGTCGTGACGTCGACGAAGGCGGCAGTCGGAGTGTGGCAGAGGATCTTCGGTATATCGTCGTACAGCAACCGCACCTCCATCGGTTCCTGCCCTTAGTTTTCCGGAACGAGCTAGGTGACTGGTCCCGAGTTGGGCCAGTGTATGGTCGGCGCTCGGGATAGACGTAGCGGCCTGGCGACGGTGAAGGGGAAGGTTGTCGGGTTGCCCACTGCGCTCATGTGAGGTAGTCGGCGATGTCGCGTGGTCGTTCACCCCTCTGTGGACGCGGCGCGTCAATGGCGAACCCACGCAATCCCATCTCTCGGTACTGGCAGCGGCGGTAGGCATGACCGTCTTCTCCGCAATGGTGGCAGATTGAGCGGTGGTCGGGGACGTACCAAATGTCGGTCTTCCTTGGCGTGGATCGCTGCTCGGCTGGCGGGTGGTATGACGTTGGTGATGGCGGCGGTAGTGTCTGGCGGCGGAACTGCAGCGCCGACGCGCCGTCTTGACGTGGGCGAAGAAGGGGGCGTTGCGTCGGGCTCATGGTTGGTTCAACGTTGCCTAGCGACTGCTGGATTTCTGATCGAACGACATCGGCGATCAAGTGCACTTGATGATTTGTGACGGTAACAGCTTGCGCAATTCCTCCCGCGCGATCGCTCGAATCATTTCGCGCAAATATCGTCGGAGCCGAGGGCATGAACAGCTGGGCTGTCTTCAATCGATCGGCGATTGTACTGGCGGGTGTGCATATCCAGCGGCCTCTCGATGGGTCGTTGCTCCGGAGACAAATTCTTCAATGCCTATGGGGGGGGGAGGTTCCGCATCAGCCCGGCGAAGAGCTCTTGCTTTACTCCACGCATGAGGAAATGGACCTTCCTCGCCTCGGTCATGGCAGGGTCAGCGCAGCGGAATAGTCGGGTCATTTGCTCCGCGAAGATGGTTACACTTTTGTTCGGGAGCTTTACCCATGTCTGCAGCAAGGCTGCGGCCCTTTCCTTTGGACGACGCTTGTGAACGTTCGCAAGAAAGCGCTGCGAAATATGTCCCAGCTTTGAAGAGTGGATTCCCGCTGCTCGAACCAAGTCCTTGCCGCGTCTTCCAGAGAAAAGTACGCGTGGCGCTGCTTGTCCTCGGTGTTCCAGTTGTTAAATGCTGAGACGCTTTAGAGCGCCTCCAGCAAGGTTTCGGGGTCAGCGTTTGGCTATCCATGGAAGGTCGGAGGCTCTCTGGGCGGCTGAATCACGACAGCTGCAGGGGCACTGCGGCTGTAATCTCCACTACCTCCGCCAAATTGTAAAGGTGTTTATTGACGGCCCTAAGCGACGATGCACTACGGCGACCGTCAAGACGGAGCGCAGACTCGCAGCACGAGGACCGTGCTCTAGGAGAAGAGCGAAGAGGACGATCCAATAGAAGGTGCTCGAGAGGGACGGACGCATTACAGTGTTCCAATGCTTTGCTACAGTGCCTGTTGTCTTCGTCGCCGTGGCTCTTGGCTTGTCCGATAGGAGTCGATATTGAGAGGGTAGTCCTTTCACTCTACGGCTTGCTCGACTTTTCCTGATGATGTCGGTGTCTTCTTCAGGAACGGGGCTGGGTTCACGGCTTGACGGGGACGTCCGGAACAGGAACCTACCCAGCACCTCCACCAGATGTCACGGGGTCGTGACGTCGACGAAGGCAGCAGTCGGAGTGTCGAAGATGAAACTCTATATGGCCGAACTTATTGCCGGAACACGGAAAGTCAAACTAAAGCAATACACACTGTACACTAATAGCAGCGAACAGAGCTTCAGCCATCGATAAACAGATCATGGATATGACCCGCCGTCTTTATACATCACGCAACGAACTTTCCATTCTGATCACTGGTCGTTGCGCAAGCTCTGGTATATTCTTGACTATTCCCGTCATGTGCGCAATCCTGACAAATGATCTTCTAGAATCTGGAATGTTGCCATTTATTCTGGCGTGGCCCACGTAAGACAACGATCACACCTGCAATGGACCAGTTACAAAAACATAGCAAAAGAAAGCGCGCGTGGCCATATAATAATCACATTTCGCTCGAGTACACACCCGGATACAGTAAAGACTACCTAAAGCTATATACCATCATATATCCCAGACCCCTGGCACTGACTGAAGTGTCAGAGGTTTCGCCATGGTTCTTAAAGATGCCGAGGGCAGCTTACTTGCGCAAAGTGCGCCACCGCAGGACACTGCGCCGATGATTGAAACGCTAAGGCTAAAGTGCATTGAGTGAACTACGAAGGTTCCCACCATGCGTATTCCAGACTATATACAAGGACGACGTCCACAATATACAAGTATTCCTTAGTAAATTATGTCCAGAGGTACTGCGTGTACACGAGACGTGTCTAAATCCCCAAAACAAGTTTGCTCCATCAGTATGTTGTTTTTCGGAATGACCGCCAGGTCGCATCATCTGGAGGTGTAGCCATCGTACCCTACAGAAAAGTAGCATGCCAGCACTTTCGACTCCAAGCAATACTGTAGACATTGGCCGTTCGATCTATACTTGCTAACAAACTCGTAAGTATCTTCTGACTGTACTTACTCCCCGTTACCAGCTACACAAACACGAATTTCTGTCTTATAAACGAGTTTCCGCTGCGTTACCTTGTTCTCGGCGATTTTAATGCTCACAGCAGCCTGCGGCGTGAGCCAACCATGAATTTACTTCCACAAACAAGGAATCAAGTGCCTGAACAGTTATTTCTGACTTAGACCCTCACCCATGCCAGGTTCATAGGGCTCGCCCTCGCATGAGTGGGCGCTGATAGGTTTCTCTGCGTATTTTTTATGTGCGCTTGTCCTTGTCTTCCAAAATCCCTGTTTAAGTAACGGTCTCGTATTTTTAAGGATCAATAATCACCAACACGCCCAATCAACCATTTTAACATGTATTTTTTTCCACCTCTGCGCGCATTCTCACTTGCCAATAGGCGTTTGTGTTGCGTAAAATTTTCTTTGTGGCTGTGCTTCCTGGCCCGACGTATTGTAGCATGACCCCAATCCCACAAGCTCCGCTTTATATCAATCTGATCTGTATATTTTAATAGTGTAAACCTCTTCCCCGGTAACTACAATTTGTCAACTTTTATGGCACAACCATTGTCGCCAGATCAGCCTTAGCCGCCGCCACTTCAGCCGTTGCCACCACCACGGCCATTACCGCCACCACAATTAGCCATTACGCCTTCGCCATTGTTGTCATTAATCCACCACAGCCATTGGAATTGATGCCAGCCGTGCCACCCTGAGAGTGGTTATGTTGCTTTCCAGGAAGCTAAGAGTCATGTGTGCAGTCTTCTTAAATTTAGCTTTCAGTTTATAGTAGGTTTTATTGTGCAGCTGAATTCACAAGCCAGCCTATTGTAGGCTTGTGCAACAAGAATTAAATGTCGTGCGCCTGTTTATAGCGCTGAACAAAGTTAATATCTCCACATGGTGCTTTGAGCCTGCGCACAGTGCTAAGCCTGACAAGGCGAAAAAAAAAGACCAGGAGCGTAAAGCATTCCGTCGCGTCGTACAATCATGTCTTTCCGTTCCGCTGTTCTTGCCCTAGCGCGTGAGAAAGAGGCGGAGGCGCTGGGTAATATATTGTCACGTGGTCGTGACATATCAGAAGGGAGCAGTCAGTGGCTTCAAGACGAAACTTTTTATTCATGTGAACTTGTGTTGTCCGGAAAATGAAAACCCACGGCACAAGCAATACATGCTGCACACTGATAACGGCGACCAGAGCGTCGATCGTCGGTTAATCTGATCTGCGGGAAGCCGCGTCAGCATTTAGAGATGCGGCATCGAAGCTTCTAGCGTCATCGCTGGCGCTTGTGAAAGCTCTCGAATAAACTTGACTATTCCCTACCTGCGCGTAATCTTAACAGAATAATCTGAGACAGTCGTGAAGCTACCCGAACATTGCGACGCGTTCAGCGCCGAGCGTTCCTAACAGCGTTTGTGGGTAAAACTCGGGTACATAGGGATAAAGCAAAAAACAGGCATGAGAGTGCCCCAACCAGGGTGTCGGAACGGAACAAAAACCGGAAACGAAAAACGAAAAAAACGATATTTTGACCGGAACGAAAACGTAACCGAAACTTTATCTATTATTCCGTTCCGGAGTGAAACCAAAATTTTTTCAATCGTTTTTCGGTTCACGAGGAAACTTGGCAATCCGGAACAACTGAGCTCATGCAATGTGAGCATATCTCAGGCAGGAATGGAAAGATATGTTGAAATTGTGCGAAAAAACAAAAACAGTGACAACCAGAGATGTTTATATTAACACAAGTGGACTTTTTCGCGCCTGTCGCCTGTCCCGCAGGCCAAAGGTGAGAGGGCATTGACGGCGCTGAAGTTTGTTACAGCGAAAGCTGTTATGAGGTCACAACAGCTGATTTGGCGCCATAGTTTCCCGTCGCTGCCGGTGTCCGTGTCCGCTATCACGTGATATAAGAAAACATTAAATGAGAAAGAATTTTTTTGTGATCGGATGGGATTTTAACCCGCCTCTCTGCGTGGCAGTCGGGTCTTCCACCAGTGCCACGCTGGTGCTTGTAACTCCTTCGCAAAAATACTGCACACATGCGTCATTTCGGACAAGGAATCGTGTTAACCTTGCAATATAGCGTGGCAGAAGAGTAAAACAACAACCAATCATCACCTAATGCTAATAGCGCAAACTGTGTGTGGTTTAATGCTTCCCACCAGTGTTGCGGAGTTGCCCCACCAGAATTGGAATGACACCGGAATAATTCTACATTTTCGTGACCCCGAAATGGAATGGGGACAACGCTTGCAGGAGTGGAATGGGAATGGTATTAAGCACCTTCTGCACGCAATGGAATCAAAATGGAATTACGTCTTTTTCCGAAAATAGAGCACGTTTTCAAACATTAGGAAGTCAGAGCCTCGAAATGAACGATAAAGCAGCATTTTTAAAATGGCTTGGCTGATTACAAGCACGGTACATTTTTAAGCAATGCGCCTGCTACAAACAGAGGCATCAGTTAGTGTACAAACGGATTATCCCAATAGATACCGAAGGGAGAAACAAATTGCCCCTGCGCGTTGGTCCCCATTGATGACCCCACACGAAAGCGGCAGATACTGTATTCACAGCCTGGTCTTTATCTCACGAGAGTTTAGTGCCTGACACATGTAAATAACCTTCTGCGACAAGGAAGATACTGCATACCTGCGCACAGGCGAACGCAGAAAGTTCTCTTCACCCCATCCATGCTTGCGAGGCGCGCTTGACAAACGTGAGTGCTGTAGAGCAGTGCGGCCCAGAGTTCCGTATTCGATGCAAAGGCACAAGTTGTCCCAGCGGTGCACTGTTCCAACTAATACCAGCAGATCTAGAGGGTTTTGTTCCCCATTACCCAATTCTTAGATTTCTCCATATTCACGACCGCTCCAGATGCGTGGCAAAACTGCTTAGTCTTCTTAAATACTACTTTTGTATAAGAATACGCTATGTCGTAATTTCAGCACTAACATGTTTAAGCTTAAGCAATATTAAAACACCACCATTAGTTCTATAATGAAGGAACGAACACAATGACAGGGGGGAAAACGATCATCATCACGAGCAGAGGCACCACGAGATCTGCGTTCGAACACCACCTGTGTTCTACTGCCTGCTTCTTAGGCGTGTCCAATAAACCTCATTACATTTGGTGGATCGTGCCGGGTACCCCCATCGCCTACGCCCTGGAACTCCGATCCCGCACATTGCTGTCGACCATGCTAGCTCACGCTGCCCAACAGACGCCACCTCTCGCAGCCGCTGCCTGCCCCGGGCCGGTTCACCAGCGAGACCCCCCGATATTTGCGGGAACAGAAGACCAGGACGTCGAGGACTGGCTGTCGTCCTACGAAAAGTGAGTGGACCCAACCGGTGGGATGACGTTGCGAAGTTGAGCACTGTCAACTTTTACCTCGCCAACGTGGCGAAGCTATGGTACACGAATCACGAGTCTGAGTTCGAGAACTGGGGCGCTTTCAAGGAGGCAATATCAGCCGTTTTCGGTCGCCGTGCCGTACGGAAGTTACGCGCCGAACAACGTCTGCGCACATGGGCACAGGAACCAAGTGAAACTTTCACCGCCTACATCGAGGACATCATCGATCTCTGCAGGCGTGTCGATGCCTCAATGAGCGAAAGTGCCAAGATACAGCACATCATGAAGGGTGTCGACGACGATGTTTTCCAGATGCTCCTCGCGAAGTCTCCTAGCACTGTTTCCGAAGTTGTAACTCTGTGCCAGAGCTATGACGAATTAAGGAGGCAACGAGCTCTCACGCGACGTTCATCCCAGACGATCCAATCAGTCACTGCACTGGACGTCATGCCTGACCAGTCCTACCTTCTCGCACAAATGAAAGACTTCGTGCGTGAGGAAGTGGCTCGTCAGCTTTCTCTCCTGCCTTTTGCTCAGCGTCAAGAGCTCTCACAGCAGCAGCTACTGCGGCACCCAACCCCGTTGGCTCCCGTGCTCCAACATGCACTTCAGGAACAGATTTCGGAGGCCATGCCGGCGCCCTTTCCGCAACACCCTGTCGCCGCGCCTCTTACCTACGCTGAGGCAGTAAAGCGGCAGCAGCCCTACGAGCCCTCGCCGTTCCATGGTGTGCCGAATACCTCAGTTCCGGCTCAGCCATCTGCCACGTGGGCTGCTCCCATCGCTACCCCAGCCTCGACTCAGCCGTCCGCCACATGGGCTCCTCCCATCGCTGAAAATGCCTGGCGAACGCGTGATAACCGGCCGATCTGCTTCGCATGCGGCGGCCCTGGCCATATCGCCCGATACTGCCGTCGCCGCGTGCCAGGATACACCGACGCCCATCCACAGAACAACTCTAGGAACCGTCTTCCCCTGTCTCGTTACGAAAGTCCGGATCCTCAATCAAGCACGTTCTCACGTCACTACCCGCAACCTACGTCTAGTCGCTCACCGGGGCTCTTCGATTTTCCACTTCTGGCTACCCGCGGGCTGCCAGAGCCAGCCAGAGCGCGCTCGTTTTTCTCGGGTTGCTCCGACCCCCCCGCGGCGCACTTCCGGTTGGCGTTCGTTTTTCTCGGGTTGGACGGTTCTGGCGACCCGCGGGGAGCCCGAGGGTCGCCAGAACCTTCCAGGACAATTTAGTCGTGGAAGCTCTCTGGAAGGTTTCGGGCTAGCAGGCGCCGAAAAGAGACGATACGCGCTCGCCGCCATCTTTGTGAGGACTCGACGGATTGCAATGCGGGCTACACCTTTGCTTGTCCTTACGCTCGGGCCGCTCGGCGCCGTTCCACCGTGCGAGATGGCGCGATTGCGATTGACGGCGAGCATTTGGAGCTAATGTTTATTGCTTTTCTTCTGTGTCCCGTGAAGTTTCCTTCCGTGAACAACGCGGCGAACTGTCGCGTTCTAACCATTCTAACTGCGTCGTGCACATGTCCCAAAAGTTATGTGCAAGTTCGTACGAACGCATGGAGACCGCTTTCGAGTTCATGTTTTCGTAGTAGTATTCGTTTGTGGTGTTTTGTGTGCTTTATGTGCATTTAGCTGAGACGATTGTGATCGATATATTTCGCTCCGTCGTATGTTTGCGTGCGTGAACCCCGTCAGAACTTAACTATTTCAACTAGGTCATCGATGTTGATAAAATGCACTGATCGAATAAAAGCGATCGCGACGTTGTTTTTTGTGTGATGCTCGTTGGTCGCGAACGGCGTGCGAGCGTACTTCGATCTATGGGCCAGTACATGAGGTATGGTATAATGTTATGCTACGACGCGTCGATGTGAAAAAACGAAGATGAATTCAGAAATGTATACATCCTTTTGTTGCTTATTTCATCGTCGGCTCTGTCTTTTTCCACCTCTTAATAATAATTCCATGCAGTATGTACGCGGTTATCACCTAGTAGCTCAAATAAAAGCTGAGCTAGTACATGAGATTTTTGGAGTGCCACTTAGGACTGGAAAAGAGGCTCAGGCAACATCTGCCAAAACGAGTCCAAGACGCGTCACATGGAAGTTTATTTTAGATATAACACGCACTCCGCCGCACGTCTCAAGTTATGACAAAACGCAAGCTGGTCAACGCGTGTGTGCGACGTAGTACGCGATAGATCCTCGAGCTCTTTTGGGGACACGATCACTTTCGCGAGATTTTCGCGTCGTGTTGTGCAGCGACTGTTACACGTACTAAGCAGACGTGAGCTGGTTAAGCCGTTAGCGGCGCGGCAGCTCACCTTGCATCGCTTTCGTGGCGCCGTGCGCCAGCTGGCTGTTTTGTTCGCGGACGGGGCGAGTTGCGCACGATTTTGCGAACGTACGTGATCGTATCCCAAATCCGTATGCTCGAGAATATCACTTCAGCTCTTCAGCAAACCTAGCCACATATTTTCAAGTGGGCAATGCAGAAAAACCAACGCGCACGCGGCGCAAAGTTTCGTTTGCTGCCACGGCGGTAGCGTTTGTTTACGTTTAGGCTGGCTGTCCCAGCGTTCGATTTTGTAATCTTGGGGCAGCTTCGGGTTGTCTCGGGTTTCCCACACACGTGACCAAGACGCTGTTTCCTGTCCCGACCGGAACTAGCTGGCTGACCCTCTGGCTATCTCTGGCTGCCAGAAAGCTGCCAGAAGTCCGAAAATCGAAGAGCCCCACCGTCACCCCGTCGCCGCTCCTTGTCACCAATGCGTCGTCGGCCAGCCCCTGAAAATCAGGGAAACTAGCCGCCGCAGTTCAGGAGGCAAGAACTGCGCTGTCGAAATGCTCAAGTCCTCGAACTTTGCCGTCGAATATTGTCGAAGTTTTTGTAGAAGGCACTCATGCATATGCGCTTGTCGATACCGGTGCTGCCGTTTCCGTTATAGACGCCAAACTTTGCCGCAAGCTCCGAAAAGTGACCACGCCTCTTGATAAGATATCCTTACGAACAGCGAATGGAGAACCTGTTCGGCCAATAGCCGCCTGTACTGCCCGACTGGTCATCGCGAAGGACCACTACATTGTTGAGTTTATCGTCCTTTCATCCTGCTCGAACGACATCATACTTGGCTGGGATTTTTTATCCCATCATCATGCTGTTATAAATTGTGCCAAGTCTGAACTTGAACTCTTCCCGTTCTACTACCAGCCCTACAACGACACTCAGCAAGCCGCACACAAGCTAGTCGTGAAAGAAGACACTGCAATTCCCCCGACAGCAGCTCTTCTGCTACCCGTGTTGTGCGCCGGCATTTGTGGTGAAGCTGCCTTCTTTGAGCCATCAAGCCTCTTGCTCAGTCGGAAACCTCTTCTTCTGCCTTATTCGACCCTCTCCATCTCTCAAGGGAACAGCGTTCTCTGCGTCACCAATCCCTTTCCGTATCCCATCCAACTGTTTAAAGGTGAATCCGTTGGACGCGTGCAGGCCATTGACAAAGGACAAATTTTTACCATGCACCAAGATTCATCTGGCATCGACCTCGAAGCTATCGGTGCCCTCAACCCTTCTGATGCACCACCTTCCGACCTATTCAATTCGTCGATCGCAGACGGACTGTCGCCATCTGAACGCTCTGATCTTCTCCAGCTGCTGTACCAGTTCCGCGAATCTTTCGACGTTGCTCAACCTGCCCTGGGACGAACGTCTACCATTCTTCACTACATCGACACAGGCTCCAACGCGCCAGTGCGACAGCGACCATACCGTGTTTCCGCCGCCGAACGTCAAGTTATTACCGAACAGGTTGATGATATGCTTAAACGCGACGTTATTCGACCTTCACAAAGTCCGTGGGCATCACCTGTGGTTCTGGTTAAAAAGAAGGACGGTTCGATTCGCTTCTGCGTGGATTACCGGCGCTTAAATAAGGTCACTCGGAAAGACGTGTACCCTTTGCCCAGGATTGACGACGCCCTTGATTGTTTACAAGGTGCCGAGTTTTTTTCATCGTTAGATTTGCGTTCAGGTTATTGGCAAGTGCCCTTAGCAGATGCCGATCGTCCAAAGACAGCCTTCGTCACACCTGACGGTTTATATGAATTCACTGTCATGCCCTTCGGCCTCTGCAATGCGCCGGCCACGTTCGAGCGCATGATGGATTCGGTTCTGCGGGGTTTGAAATGGAACATATGTCTCTGCTACCTCGATGATATTGTTGTTTTTGCGCCAGACTTCGCAACACATCTTGTGCGCCTGAAACATGTCCTGACGTGTCTGAAGAATGCTCAGCTCCAACTGAATCTCAAGAAATGCCGCTTCGCTGCGCGGCAACTCACGATTCTCGGTCACGTCGTATCCAAGGACGGCATACTTCCAGATCCGGCTAAATTTCGCGCTGTCGCCGACTTCCCCAAACCGACGACTGTAAAGCAGTTACGGAGCTTCATAGGATTATGCTCCTACTTTCGCCGGTTTGTGCGCAACTTCGCCTCTATAATTGCGCCTTTGACCCAGCTTTTAAGCAGCGCCACCGATGTCTCGTCTTGGTCCTCCGACTGTGAAAAAGCGTTCTCTAATCTTCGCCGTCTCCTGACATCACCACCTATATTGCGCCACTACGACCCTACGGCGGCAACTGAGGTGCACACAGACGCCAGCGGTGTCGGCCTCGGTGCGGTTCTCACGCAACGAAAGCCTGGGTTTCCTGAGTATGTCGTCGCATACGCAAGCAGAACGCTCACCAAGGCTGAGTCAAACTACAGTGTTACTGAAAAAGAATGCTTCGCGATAATTTGGGCAATTGTCATGTTCCGCCCATACCTATATGGCCGCACGTTTGATGTGGTTACGGACCACCATGCATTATGTTGGTTGTCTTCGCTGAAGGATCCGTCAGGTCGCCTTGCTCGTTGGGCTCTCCGGCTTCAAGAGTATGACACCCGCGTCGTATACCGTTCCGGCCGCAAGCACGCCGATGCTGATGCGCTCTCGCGGTCACCACTATCCACTCAGACTGCATCCCTCTCCTCTATAGACCACACGGTGTCAGATCTTGACGTTGACACCGTCTCCTCTGCCCAGCGTAACGATCCATGGACAGCTTCGCTTCTCGACGTGTTATCTGAGGCACCCACACTTCCAACCACTCGAGCACTGCGACGCCAGGCTTCACACTTCAGCATTCGAGACGGCCTCTTGTACCGGCGCAACTATTCCCCAGATGGCAGGAAGTGGCTGCTCGTTATTCCCCGAACGCTGCGTTCAACAATCTGCGCGTCCTATCACTCCGACCCGCAATGTGCTCACGCCGGTGTCTTCAAGACTTATGAGCGCTTGCGGAAACGGTATTACTGGCGCGGAATGTTAATCTATGTTCGTCAGTTCATTCGTGGCTGCCACGAGTGTCAGCGACGGAAACAACCACCGCATCCCGCAGCAGGTTCACTACAGCCGCTTCCGTGCCCAGACCGCCCATTCGACCGCGTCGGAATTGACCTTTATGGACCATTGCCATTGACAACGGCAGGTAACCGATGGGCAATAGTTGCTGTGGACCACCTTACACGGTACGCCGAAACCGCTGCTCTTCCCACGGCCACCGCTCAGGACGTCGCATCTTTCATCCTCAATCGGTTTGTGCTCCGTCGTGGTCCTCCTCGTGAACTCCTCAGTGACCGTGGTCGTGTATTTCTCTCCGATGTAATTCAAGCACTTCTCAACCAGTGCCATATTGTACACCGGACGAGTACCGCCTACCACCCTCAGACGAGCGGTCTCACTGAGCGGTTTAATCGGACCCTGGGCGACATGCTCGCGACGCATGTTGCATCTGACCAAACAAACTGGGACCTGGTTCTTCCATTTGTGACCTACGCTTATAACACCGCTACGCAAGTCACAACCGGATTTTCCCCATTCTTCCTTCTGTATGGTCGCCAACCGACGCACACTATCGACACTTTGCTGCCATACGCACCAGATGCATCCGAGTGCACGACCGTGTCAGAAGCCGCCCGTCACGCTGAAGAATGCCGCCAACTAGCCAAGCATCTTACTACAACAAACCAACAACGCCAGAAAGAGGCCCGCGATGACGACCACCCTCCTGCCGCAACGTTCGCACCTGGAACACTTGTATGGCTGCATGTACCGTCCTGCGCACCTGGTTTGTCTGCCAAACTACTTTCAAATTACCATGGTCCCTACCGCGTAGTCGAGCGCACATCACCTGTCAATTACGCCATTGAACCGCTTACGCCGCTCGGCGACCGTCGTCGGCGTGGACATGATATTGTTCACGTAGATCGCTTGAAGCCGTACTTCGACCCGCTTGTTGGTTGGTTGGTCGATCCTAGAGGAATGGCACAACCCACCACGGGGGATCGGCCACGAATCGTGCGGCAGTAGGATGTGTGAGTGAAAAAGAAAAAAAAGGGGGGGGAAGAAAAAAAAAGGATAATTCTAAAGAGATAATTTTAGGTAAGCGAAAATGTTATTTGTGTTCGCGGTTTCCCAATTGAATGCTAAAGAGATAGAAAAAAATGGAAGAGAAAGAGTTAGGTAAATAAAAGCATTAAATAAATTATGAACGATAAATGAAATAAATAAATCACCGGTGTGTACTAGAAATATTAGCATGGCAGTCTTTTTGATTCGTTTATATAGTTCATTACTGCCTCACATATGTCCCTGTTGCAGTGACCCAGTGCCGACGCCCCCAGGGAGAGTAATGCCGTTACGGAAAGCTCAAGCCCAAGTTTTCGGAAAGGAGGTTCAAGAAATCTTTGCCTTAGATGTTGATATCTGCGACATTCTGTGAAAAAATGCTCTATGGTTTCTGCTTGCGAACAATAACAACATTGAGGGGAAGGAACAAAACCAGGCCTGTGTAAGTAAAAATTTAAAGAGGGAATTCTGCATCGCAATCTAGTTAACGTAACTTCTAATTGTCTTGTGCCACACCATGAACTGTACCATGGAAACCTAAGGTGCTGAAAGTCTGCCCCGTTTAGAACAGAAGATCGTGTGTGTTCCTCTCGAATACAAAAATATCGAAATCGTGCGATAGTATTTTGGGAGGAGGGTCTTAGAACCTTCAGGACCGGGCCCTGAATTGATGCCGCCGCCAATGTTTCCACTTGTTAGATCGCCAGGATGGCTTCATCTTTCTCGACGGGGGCAATTATAATGAAGGAACGAACACAATGACAGGGGGGAAAACGATCATCATCACGAGCAGAGGCACCACGAGATCTGCGTTCGAACACCACCTGTGTTCTACTGCCTGCTTCTTAGGCGTGTCCAATAAACCTCATTACAGTTCAAACATGCTGACCATGCAAATACTATAGGTAGTGGGAGAACTGCCCATAAGGGAATTAGTAAGGTGGTTGTACTGCACGAGATATCACGCCAAGCTCCTATCAGTCGACCTTGGTAACATGTTTTGCGTACGTTTGCAGTTCCTAATGCATCTGATGACATCGGCTTTATGCGGCGTTCATTCTTAACTCGATAAAAGTCTCAAGATGCCTTTCCTACGTTGAAGAATTACATGAATGTAATTGAATGCCCGGCCATTCCAGGAGTGGGAATAGGCTAAGTTTTTCATTCCGAGGAATTGAAAGGAATGGAATTGCGGCAAGTTCCAATTCCCCGGAATGGAATTGGAATCTAATGGAGGAGCCCATTCCGCCACACTGCTTCCCACCCACTGCAAAGTGCTCAGCCATAATTCTTTCATCATCATCAGCCACAGCACAATCTGCACATGATGACTAAAGACCTACACATGTGTAGCGGGTACCACGATTCTCCAAGCAATGGCGAAAAATGGCATAGTGGGAACTTCGCTACTTTAGAAAAATTGCGATGATTTATGACGTAGTGGGTACCTTCCATGTGTACTTGTATTAGTTGCCCCAAGAGACTCTACAGCGGGCTCTACAAAGCCCGCTCTTCCAGCTTTCGCTTTGACTGTGTGGCGTGTTCCGCGCAGGCCTGGCGATCTTTTTATCAGAACAGCGGTCTCGCATCTCGGAGTACACTGAATGACGTGCTGCTTCTGAGATCGTACTCACTCCCTTCACACAAAGCACTGAACCCACAAAAAATTCGTATTTTTCTTTGTGAGAAAATAAATACTATGACTTTGAAATTAATACTGGTTTCTGCAAGCTGGTAGGCATTCGTGGTACAGTTACGTGCGCTTCTCTGAAGAACATGTTTTACCCTTGTCCCACTTTCTTAATAGGAAGGGAAGTAACTACATCATAAATCCAATGTGTTTTATGATTTCCTGAGCTTCAAATTTTTGCATACAAAGAAAAACTGTTACGAACCGTTACGGAACAATTTTGTTTCGTTCCGGAGCAGAAACGGAACGGAACTTTTTGCGGTGGAACGAAACTAAAACCGCAACGAAAAACATTTCGCTCCGACACCCTGGCCCCAACCCTCTGAAAAAGCGCGCCCCGATGTGTAAGAAATAAGCTTGAAGTCTTTTAAAAATGGATTGAACACAAATAGCAACAATAAAGCAAGCAAAAACTACAGTCCTCAGTTTGTCTTGAGGCGCACGTGACCGGCTTTAGGTTGTGCGCCGCGCCACTGAGAGATTGTGATGGCGTCTGGAACGGCCTCGCAGTTTAGTGAGCCAAGACATCGAAGCATCTTGTATGGACCGAAGTGTCGCGAAGTTTTCAGCTGACTTCACGTCGGCGTATCTATGCACGCTCAGGCACAATGAACGGGCTGGTATTCTATATGGCTTCACGGAAGATTATAGTCACGGCTGTCGATCCTCTCCAGGTTCCTGATACACAGGAGGGAGAACTGTCACGGTTCTTCGGCGCGTTGGAAATTGTCTTCTTCGGCGCGTCAAGGTTCTTCTGTGCGTTGTAAATTGTGTTCTTCGGCGCGTTGCAAACATCGAGATTGTCTTCGTCGGTTGTAGCTGGAAGCATTGTGTCGAGTGTCGTTGCTGGGCTCCACCTGTGGACCAACTTTTTGGCACAGCATAATCTGCGTCGTTCATTGTACGGCAGTGTTGTATGCGAAGGTCTCGTACGGACGCGCGGCATACGACGTCTTCTGCTCGACGTCGACGTACATGGCGAGAACGTGGGCGATGATCTTCTTAGACGCTTGGTGAGGCTATTGGTCTGCGGGTGGTAGGCGTTGGTCCGGCGGTGGCTTGTCTAGCTGTATTGCAAGATCGCATGAGTTAGTTCTGCAGTAAAGGTTGAACGTCTTTCTGTAATGAGGACCTCTGGGGCGCCATGGCGCAGGACGATGCCCTTTACGAATAACTTGGCTACATCGGTGGCACTGCCTTTATTTACGGCCCTTGTTGCGCTGTAGCCGGTGAGGTAGTCGGTAGCTCCGACGATAGATTTATTTTCGCAAGTTGACGTAGCGAACGGCCCCCGTCGGTCCATTCCCATTTGCTTAACGGTCGCCGAGGTGGCTTGATCGGCTGAAGAAACCCTCCTTGGCTTCACTGGCTTCGGTGACAGTCTCGGTATGTCCCTACGTAGCGTGTCATGCCTGCGGCAACGCGCAGCCAGTAGACATTTTCCTGTATTTTTGCAGACGTGCGGGTGACACCTACGTACGCAGCCGTCGGGTCATTGTGCATTCCTTCCAGAACCTCTGGGCGTAATGCTGAAGGTACAGCGAGGAGGGGATTGGCTCGAAATGGCGAGAAGTATTTCTTGAAGAGAAGGCCGTCTCGCATGAAAAGCGGCGACTGCCTTCACTTGAACAGCTTTGGAACAATGTTGCTCTTGCCCTCGATGTATTTCACAAGGCTCTTAAACTACGCATCGGCTCGCTTTCGTTCAGCGAACTCGTCGGCACTTATTGTTCCCAAGAAGCAGTCATCGTCCCGGTCGTCCGCGGAGGTCGCTTGAAGGGTGCACGAGATGGGCACATAATAATAATAATAATATCGGGGGTTTAAAGTCCCAAAACCATGATATGATTATGAGAGAGGGGGTAGTGGAGGGCTCCGGAAATTTCGACCACCTGGGGTTCTTTAACGTGCACCTAAATCTAAGTACACTGGCCTCAAACATTTTCGCCTCCATCGAAAGTGCAGCCGCCGCGGCCGGGATTCGATCCCGCGACCTTCAAGTCAATAGTCGAGCGCCATAACCACTAGACCACCATGGCGGGGCGAACTTTTGGTAGCAGGGCTAGAACATTTAATCATATTGTTCTCGTTGAAACAAAATTTTTGTAATGGTCAAGAAGTGTCTTAACTACGACTATGCCTCAGAGGACGAGCTGCAGTTTTTACTCATTCAAGAAATTCAATAGCTTTGTTAAGGTGTTTAATAGACAGCACTCAACGACAATGAGTAATGGCGACAGTCACGGCAAGGCACGAACTCCCTGCGCGAGCGGCGTTCTTTTTTCAAGCAACCAAAGAAGACGACCCAATAGAAGGCGCTGGAGAGGGTAACCCATTACCATGTCCCAAGGCTTCTCTACAATTACCCCTGGTACGAAAAGGGAGCCGTCCGGCGACCTAACAGCTCGTCACTATGAGTGGGTCATAGTAGGCCTTGAGGCGCTCCACGTTGACAATGTCGCGCCCTCGACGGCGCATGCCCGAAGCTGGTTCGATGGGTTCGATCAAGTAGTTGACCGGGGATGTGCGCTCGACGACCAGGTATGGGCCTTCGTATTTCGTCAGCAGTTTTGAAGAAAGGCCACTTGCAGTGGTAGGGACCGAGAGCCATACGAGCGCTCCAGGGATGAACGTGGGTTCAGAAGTGGTGTTGGCATCGCGAATGCTCTTCTGCAGCTCTTGTTCCTGCGTCGTTAATGTCTTGGCAAGCTCGCGACACTCTTCAGCGAGCCTGGCTGCGTCAGAAATAGGCGCACACTCAGATGAATCCGGCTTGTATGGAAGTATCGTGTCGATGGTGTGGGACGGGTTCCTTCCGTGCAGTAAGAAGAACCGTGTAAACCCAGTAGTGCTGTAAAACCGTCTAAAACCAGTAGGGGCGGTGTTATAGGCGTAGGTGACGAAGGGCGGAATGGCGTCCCAATTGGTGTGATCGGCGGCGACGTATATTGAGAGCATGTTGCCGAGCGTGCGGTTAAAGCGTTTGGTTAGGCTATTCGTCTGCGGTTGGTAAGCAGTAGTTTTGCGGTGAACAGCATGGCACTCTTTCACAATGGCTTCCACGACTTCCGATAAGAAGACACGGCCTCGATCGCTGAGAAACTGTTGAGGTGGACCGTGACGCAGTATGAATCTGCGTAATAGGAAGGA
The DNA here is from genome assembly GCF_013339695.2 of Rhipicephalus sanguineus. Taxonomy (NCBI): domain Eukaryota; kingdom Metazoa; phylum Arthropoda; class Arachnida; order Ixodida; family Ixodidae; genus Rhipicephalus; species Rhipicephalus sanguineus. The sequence continues at coordinate 123,905,024 of NC_051184.2, forward strand.
GGCAAGATCGCGCACTGTAGCCGCTGGGAGGGCGGCGGTTTCAGCGTATCGCGTTAGATGGTCAACAGCGATGGTGGCCCAGCGGTTTCCAGCCGAAGTCAGAGAAAGTGGTCCATACAAATGGATGCCCACGCGCCCGAACGGACGGTTACGGCAAGGTAATGGTTGGAGACCTGCTGGCGACACGTGCGTTGCAGGTTTTCGGCGTTGGCAATCGAGGCAGGAGCGAACTAACTTCTGCACGTAGCGGTACATCCCACACCAGAATTATCGTTGTCGAATGCGGTGGTAAGTTTTGGATACCCCAGAGTGCGCGCATTGTGGGTCAGAGTGGAAGGCCGCGCATATATCAGAACGCAGACTGCGGGGTAACACTAGTAGCCACTGGCGGCCGTCGGCGTTGTAATTGCGTCGGTGCAGGAGGTCGTCACGACCGGCGAAATGGTGGGCTTGACGACGCAACGCGCGAGTGGATGGTGTTGCCGTGGGATCAGTGAGCAAGTCGATCAGCGAGGTGATCCATTTATCTTTGCTCTGTTCGGTAGCGATGGTGTGAACGCTGATTGAAGCAACAGCTATGTGAGATACTGAGCAGGGGGCATTGTCGTCAGGCAAGGGAGAGCGCGAGAGAGCGTCGGCGTCAGCATGCTGGCGTTTGTTGCGGTACAGCACGCGGATGTCGTAGTCCTGCAGGCGAAGTGCCCAGCGGGCGAGACGGCCTGAGGGATCCTTCAATGACGACAGCCAGCATAGTGCATGATGGTCGGTGACGACATCAAATGGGCGACCATACAATAAGGTCGAAACTTTGTAAGGGCCCATATGATCGCCAGGCACTCTTTTTCCGTGACTGAGTAATTGGTCTCGGCTCTGGTAAGCGTACAGCTTGCGTATGCCACGACATATTCGGGGAACCCTTGTTTAAGTTGAGCAAACCAGGGTTGAGCCTACACCGCTGGCGTCCGTGTGTACCTCCGTTGGGGCCGTAGGGTCGTAGTGGCGTAGTATGGGATGAGACGTCAAACGACGGAGCTCTGCGAACGCGTCGTCACACTCGCACGACCACGCATTTAGGGGTCCGTTACTTCCAAGGAGCTTCGTCAGCGGCGATATTATGATGGCAAAGTTTCGTATGAAGCGTCGAATGTATGAACACAGTCCGACGAAACTGCGCAGTTCTTTGACGGACGTAGGTTTGGGAAATTCGGCCACGGCCCGAAGCTTGGCCGCATCGGGAAGGATTCCGCCTTTGAACACGACGTAGCCGAGCATTGTCAGCTGCCGTGCCGCAAATCGGCACTTCTTCAGGTTCAGTTGGAGGCCAGCGTTGCTCAAACGTGTCAAAACATGCTGCAGACGTTGGAGCTGCGTGGAGAAGACCGGAGCGAAGACGACGACGTCGTCCAGGAAACACAGGCACGTGTGCCATTTCAAGTTACGCATAACGGTGTCCATCATGCGCTCGAAGGTCGCGGGCGCATTACACAGACCGAACGGCATGACGTTGAACTCGTACAAGCCGTCGGGCGTGACAAAGGCTGTCTTTGGTCGAGCGTCATCAGCCATGCGTACTTGCCAGTACCCCGAGCGCAAATCGAGAGATGAAAAGAATTCTGCTCCTTGGAGGCTGTCAATCGCGTCGTCGATTCGCAGCAGTGGATAAACATCCTTGCGGGTGACCTTGTTGAGCCGTCGGTAGTCCACACAGAACCGCACAGAACCGTCCTTCTTCGCAACGAGAACAACAGGAGACGCCCATGGGCTGTCGGAGGGCCGAATTACATCGCATCGAAGCATATCGTCCACTTGCTCGTTAATTACCCGGCGTTCTGTGGGAGACACGCAAAATGGACGTTGCCGCAGTGGTGGTTGGGCGCCAGTGTCCATGCGATGCGTAACACCGGACGTGCGGCTGAGGGATGTTTGCCCGACATCGACAGAATGGCGAAATTCATCAAACGAGCACAGAAGCTGCGAACGCTGGACCGACGTAAGGTTGTCAGCAATGGAGGGACCAAATACATCAGTAGGTGACGAATCAGACGTGGAAACAGCACTGATGGTGCGGGAACTGGTACAGTGCGAGTCATCGGGTGCGTCCAGAACTTGTGCGTCTTCAACGGGTTGCACTTTGCCGAGACATTCCCCTCGAACTAACGTAACAATGCACGGGGATGGGTTGGTAACAAAAATAGTGGTGCTGCCCTGAGTGACTCGCACGGTCGCAAAAGGTACCAGCAACCCTTTCCTAGTGCAGACGCGGGCAGGTGGCGAAAGGAGTACAATGGTATCGCAGAGACCGGCGCAGTAAACTGGCACGGCCGTGTACGAGTTTGGGGGAACTTTGATATCGTCTTTCACGAGGGTCTTGGTGAATGCCGATGGACTGTCTGCCGGCGTCAAATGTGAGAACGGTTAGAGTTCGAGGGCGGCTGGCGCGCAGTGAATTATGGCGTCGTGGCGGGAAAGAAAATCCCTTCCTAAGATGACGTCGTGAGAGCATGCCGCAATTATGATGAACTCGACGTCGTACAGGACGTCCTGAATGACGACGCGAGCAGTGCATACTGCTGTGGGATGAATACTCTGGGAGCTCGCGGTACGGAGGGACATCCCAGAAAGTGGCGCCAAAGTTTTGCGTCCATAACGGATACAGCGGATCCAGTATCGATAAGGGCCGATGCGCGAACACCGTCCACAAGCACGTCGATTACATTCGATGGACTTCGATGAGGGCTTTCACAGTTCGATAGCGTCGCAGCCCTTGCCTCCTGGACTGCGACGACTTGTCTTCCTGCTCTCGTGCGACCGAACGTGGCCGCATGGGTGACAGTGATCGACGTCGTGGAGGCGGAGAGCGGCGAGTAGCTGGATGGGGGCGTGACATCGGCGACATAGGTGGAGGTGGGTCGTAGATTGCACGGCTTGACTGGCTGGTGACAGGTGACGTGACTCGAGGCGGCTGCACGCGTTGACAATAACGTGCCACGTGACCGGCGTAACCGCAAGCAAAGCAAATGGGCCGGTTGTCGGGGGTTCGCCATCGGTTCGCCGGGGTAGGTCCCGCCCATGTCGCAGTACGTGATTGATGGGTTGGCTGCTGAAATGACTGCATGGTGGGCTGCAGTCGGGGCCGAGGGATGGCGTCAGCATATGTAGCCGGCACACCCGCCTCAAAGAACGGAGGTCTAGCGGCAGCTTCGGCGTAACTCATTGGGGCAGCCGCAGGAATTACTTGGGGCATCCTGGCAACAACTGGAGGGTAACTATGGGGCGCAGGAGCCGGAGGTTGCGGGTGGTACTCAGGCATGACCTCCGCAATTTCCTGCTCAATCGCTCGGCGGAGAGGAGGAAGAAGGGTGGTCGACGACTGTTGAACGTGCGGCGGGTGGGCAAAGGCGAGGAGGGAGACCTGGTGTGTAATTTCCTCGCGCACGAATGACTTGACTACTGCCAGCAACGCGGCCTGCTCAGATATTGCCGCCAAGCCAGCAAGCTCTGCGTCGCGTGATGGGGAGCGACGGGTCAACGAACGCTGCCGGCGGAGCTCCTCGTAGCTCTGGCAAAGCGTTATGACCTCGGCGACTGTGACAGGGTTTTCGGCGAGCAGCATGCTGAAGGCGTCGTCGTCAATGCCCTTCATTACGTTCCGGATCTTGTCAGACTCAGACATGCTTCCGTTGGCTTTCTCACACAAGACGAGGACGTCTTCGATATAACTTGTGAAAGATTCACCGGCCTGCTGAGATCGTTCACGTAAGCGCTGTTGGGCTTGCAGCTGACGAACTGCTGGGCGGCCAAAAACGCTGATGACAGCGGACTTGAAATCGGACCAAGTCGCAAAATCGGACGCGTGGTTGTTGTACCACAAGCTTGCTACGCCCGCGAGGTAGAATACCAAGTTGCTTAACTTGCCTTCTTCGTCCCATTTGTTGGGCATGCTGACGCGCTCGTAAATTGCGAGCCAGTCCTCCACGTCGGTGCTATCGGCGCCAGTGAAGATAGGTGGATCGCGTATACGGGGGGCACCGGGACATGTGCTCGTTGCGAGAGGAGGCGTTTGCTGGGCGGCGTCTTGAGGCATGGTAGATGGCAGGGTACGGGATCGGAACTCCAGGGGCATTGAATGGGAGCAGAGCACTCTCCACCAAATTGTTAAGGTGTTCAATAGACAGCACTCAACGACAATGAGTAATGGCGACAGTCACGGCAAGGCACGAATTCCCTGCGAGAGCGACGACCCACTAGAAGGCGCTGAAGAGGGTAACCCATTACCATGTCCCAAGGCTTCTCTACAGCTTCATCTCGTACCCGTGCAGTTATGCAGCGGCATTTTATAGTAGTAAGCATTTCTTCACCTTGAAGCAGTGCATATATTTATGCAGAGAAAAAAGGGAAAAAATTTGTATCCCACGTCCAATTGTGTTACTGGTGGTTTGCTATACCTGGAATATAATAAACATAAAGTGACAGCCAATATAGTTTAAAATTTATACAAGTCATCTCAGGAAATGATAGCACGTATGTTTGACAGTAGATGTACTTTCACAAACATTGCTATAATGCGCTAGCGTGAATGATTCATTCGTTTTGGAAAGGTTATATTGTCACGTGGTCGTGACGTCGACGAAGACAGCAGTCGGCGTTTGCAGGATGAAACTGTTTATTTGGCCGAACTTGTGGCCGGAAAATGAGAACTAGAGCTACAGCAATACACGCTGTACAATGATAGCGGCGAACAGGGCGTCGTCCGTCGATCAACTGACAAGCGGTCAATCGCGTCGGCTTTTATACAGGCGGTATCGAACTTTCCAGCAATATCGCTGGTGGCGGCGTTATCTCCAGACAAAGCTGGAACATTCGCATGCGGGGCGCAATCTTAACAGAACGATCTACTATAGACGTGAAGCTTCTCGCACAATGCTTGGCGGACAGCGTCGAGCGTTGATAACCGTCCCTGCCGGTCAAACACGAATACATCAAAACAAGACAAGAAGTGGGCGTGGCATTGCCCCCCTCTGAAGAAGCATCGTCCCGATGCTTGTGAAAGAACATAGAAGAGAGAAAAAAAAACAAGTGCATACAAAAATAAATTACAATAACAAAGGAAGAAAAATAGAGTCCCCAGGTTCGCTAACGCGCAAAAAACGGCTTAAGGCGCACGAAATGGACGACTTCAGGTCGTGCGCGGCGTCGCTGGGAGTTTGTAATGCCGTCCGGGATCACCTCGTAGTCAAGAGCGCCGAGGCGTCGAAGAACCTTGTATGGCCCGAAGTATCGCCGAAGGAGCTTTTCGCTAAGCCCACGTCGGCGTATCGGCGTCCAGACCCAAACACGGTCGCCGGGCTGGTATTCCGCGAAGCGTCGTCGAAGATTGTAGCGACGGCTGTCGGTGTGCTGCTGGGTCTTGATGCGCAGGCGGGCGAGCCGTCGAGCTTCTTCGGCACGTTGTAAGTAAGCGGCGGCATCGAGGTTTTCTTCGTCGGTGACGTTGGGTAGCATATAGTCGAGCGTCGTCGCCGGGCTCCTTCCGTAGACCAAATTGTACGGCGTCATCTGCGTTGTTTCTTGGACGGCCGTGTTGTATGCGAAGGTCACATACGGAAGGATGGCATCCCACGTCTTGTGTTCGACGTCGACATACATGGCCAACATGTCGGCGATGGTCTTGTTTCGCCGCTCGGTCAGGCCATTTTTCTGTGGGTGGTACGATGTGGTTCGGCGGTGGCTTGTTTGGCTGTATCTCAGTATTGCCTGAGTTAGGTCAGCAGTAAACGCCGTACCTCTGTCGGTGATGAGAACTTCTGGGGCGCCATGACGCAGGACGATGTTCTCAACGAAGAACTTCGCTACCTCGGCGGCACTGCCTCTAGGCAGGGCCCTCGTCTCGACGTAGCGGGTGAGGTAGTCTGTAGCTACGATGATCCATTTGTTTCCGGTATTGGACGTCGGGAACGGCCCCAGTATGTCCATCCCGATTTGCTGGAACGGCCGTCGAGGTGGCTCGATAGGCTGCAGAAGTCCGGCTGGCCTAGTGGGCGGTGTCTTGCGTCGCTGACAGTCCCGGCAGGTCTTCACGTAACGAGTGACGTCGGCGGAAAGGCGCGACCAGTAGTACTTCTCCTGTATTCTTGCTAGCGTGCGAGAAACACCCAGGTGTCCAGCCGTCGGGTCGTCGTGCAGAGCCTGGAGGACCTCTGGCCGCAATGTCGAGGGTACCACGAGAAGGAAATCGGCTCGAAGCGGTGAGAAGTTCTTCTTTAGGAGAACACCGTTGCGCAAGAAAAATGACGCCAGTCCCCGCGTGAATACCTTCGGAAGAACGGTGGTCCTGCCCTCGAGGTATTCCACAAGGCCCCTGAGTTCTGGATCCGTTCGCTGTCGTTCGGCGAAGTCGTCGGCACTTATGATTCCCAAGAAGGAGTCGTCCTCCTTGTCGTCCTGCGGCGGTGGGTCGACGGGGGCGCGAGACAGGCAGTCAGCGTCGGAGTGTTTCCTTCCGGACTTGTAAACGACGGTAATGTCGAATTCTTGAAGTCGTAGGCTTCACCGTGTGAGGCGACCTGAAGGGTCCTTCAAGTTAGCTAGCCAACACAATGCGTGGTGGTCGCTCAAAACTTTGAAGGGCCTGCCGTAGAGGTAGGGGCGAAACTTGGATGCAGCCCAGATGATCGCTAGGCACTCCTTTTCTGTTGTGGAATAGTTCGTTTCTGCCTTTGATAGCGACCGGCTAGCATAACTGATGAACCTTTCCTGCCCGTCAGTCTTCTGCACAAGGACGGCGCCGAGTCCTACGCTGCTTGCGTCGGTGTGGATTTCCGTATCGGCGTATTCGTCGAAATGTGCTAGTATCGGAGGCATCTGAAGGCGTCGTTTCAGTTCTTCAAATGCTTCGATTTGCGCCGTTTCCCTCTTGAATGGCACGTCGGTCTTCGTGAGGTGAGTTAGCGGTTCGGCGATTCGTGAAAATTCCTTGACAAAGCGCCTGTAGTAGGCGCACAAGCCGAGAAAACGGCGCACGGCTTTCGTGTCGGTGGGGGGCGGGAAGGCAGCGATGGCAGCTGTTTTCCGCGGGTCTGGGCGAACACCACCCTTGCTGATCACGTGACCCAACAACAGCAGCTCCTCGTATGCAAAGCGGCACTTTTCAGGCTTCAAGGTGAGGCCAGAAGTCTTGATTGCTTGTAGTACAGTGTCAAGGCGCCGGAGGTGTTCGTCGAAGCTTGAGGCAAACACAATGACGTCGTCCAAGTACACAAGGCAAGTCTGCCACTTCAATCCAGCCAGCACGGTGTCCATAACGCGCTGGAACGTCGCAGGTGCCGAGCAAAGACCAAAGGGCATAACCTTGAACTCGAAGAGGCCGTCTGGTGTTATAAAGGCAGTCTTCTCTCGGTCTCTCTCGTCGACTTCGATTTGCCAATAGCCGGTCTTGAGGTCCATCGACGAAAAGTACCTCGCGTTGTAGAGTCGATCCAGGGTGTCGTCTATCCGTGGGAGAGGGTAGACGTCCTTCTTCGTGATTTTGTTCAGGCGGCGATAATCGACGCAGAAGCGTAGGGTTCCGTCTTTCTTCTTCACTAACACCACGGGTGACGCCCATGGACTCTTCGACGGCTGGATGATGTCGTCGCGTAGCATTTCGTCGACTTGTTTCTTTATGGATTCGCGTTCTCGCGTTGAAACTCTGTACGGGCTCTGCCGGAGTGGCCAGTTGTTTCCCTCTGTTATGATGCGATGTTTTGCGACTGGGGTCTGGCGGATTCTTGACGATGACGAAAAGCAGTCCCTGTATTTCAAGAGCAGGGTTTTGAGCTGTTCTTGTTTATGCTTCGGAAGGCTAGGATTAACGTCGAAAACTGGTTGAGAAGCTTGGTTCGTCGGTGTTGGCTCGGAAGAATCGGCGATGGCGAAAGCCATCGACGTTTCTTCCGCCATCGGCGGAGGAAACGATGGCAGCCCAAGGAGCCGCCATCGGCGGCTCCTTGGGCTGCCGGAGTAGGATCGGCGCAGGCTGCACGGGGTCGGTCATCGTCGCTGCGGTAAGTGTTGGGACCTTGGGCTGCCTGGTTTGTTCGGGAAGGAGCCCGTGCTCTGGCTGCAGTCCCTTCTGCCTGCGGCTTGTTCGACGATCCGGGTATTCTTTGCTGTCGTCCTCCTCGCGGCTTGGACTTGGGTCAACGCTTCGCGGGGGCGTCCGGATCATGGAAGAAGCAGCACCTCCACCAGATGTCACGTGGTCGTGACGTCGACGAAGACAGCAGTCGGCGTTTCCAGGATGAAACTGTTTATTTGGCCGAACTTGTGGCCGGAAAATGAGAACTAGAGCTACAGCAATACACGCTGTACAATGATAGCGGCGAACAGGGCGTCGTCCGTCGATCAACTGACAAGCGGTCAATCGCGTCGGCTTTTATACAGGCGGTATCGAACTTTCCAGCAATATCGCTGGTGGCGGCGTTATCTCCAGACTAAGCTGGAACATTCGCATGCGGGGCGCAATCTTAACAGAACGATCTACTATAGACGTGAAGCTTCTCGCACAATGCTTGGCGGACAGCGTCGAGCGTTGATAACCGTCCCTGCCGGTCAAACCCGAATACATCAAAACAAGACAAGAAGTGGGCGTGGCAATATTTTCAAAGCATTAATGTACACATTTCTTATATACATGAAAAGAACCTGCTACAGATAATGTTGTTTGTGGATTCATATACGTGGAATAATGCAAACAATAGGTGATATCAAGTATTAAAATAAATATTACTTGATAGTAATCTTATTTTGAAAGAAGAAATATGAAAAGAATTTTCGCAGGAGTGTTTGAGAAGAGAAGTACGTTCAGAAGCAATCATACAATCGGCTTTCATAAAAGGTCCAATCGTTTTGAAAGGCTGTATTTTTGAAGTATTATACGTACACACTTGAAAAAATCCGTAAACAGGGGGTGAGTGCTCGAGCCGACGTTTCGACAAGTGGACTTGTCTTCTTCAAGGCCAGAACTGATTTCGTTAGTTCTCGTGCGTATATGCTTCGTGCCCTCTCCACCACAAGGTAGAAGGGGAGGGTAACTGCCAGAATGGGGGAGGGGGGGAGATGCCGCCGTGACGAAGTGGGTGAGTAATAAGGAAGGCGAGAAAAAGGAGAAAAGGAACAAAAACGGTGTGGGGCGAGAGGGTATACGTTTCGCTGAATGATTCTCAGTGGGAACGTTTCTAAGGGGGCTCTTGAATCTATTCGGTATGGCACATACACAACGAAAACCAATGAGAGTTCAGCCCTTCTTCTGGGAATTTCGAACCTACTATAAAGTGACACGTGCTCCCACTGAAAGTCATTTAGCGAAACGTATACCCTCCGCTCTCCCCCCACTCCGTATTTTGGTCCTTTGCTTTTTTTCTCGCCTTTCTTATGACTCACCCAGTTCGTCACGGCGGCCTCTCACCCCCCATCCCCTCCTCTGGCAGTTGCCCTCTTCTTCTCTCTTGTGATGGGAAGCGTACGAAGCATATACGTACACACGAGAGCTAAGGAAATCAGTTCCAGCCTTGAAGATGACACGTTCGCTTGTCGAAACGTCTGCTCGAGCAGACGTTTTTACACGTACGCACTTGTAATATATACGGAAATAACAACAAACTAACCCCCTACAAGTGCGCAATATGTGCTACTTTAAAGATATGATTTACGTCCACACAATAATCAAGCCGGTTATATACATTTTGTGACATAGCCCTCTCTGCACTGCAGCCCTGGTGTATTTTTCAGCTGAACTAAGGACTGCGTTAGTGGGGGTATATTAACGAGTTGCTCAACGTAGCCCAACAGAAAGAAGCCGCAGGATGTTAAATCAGGTGAGACCAGGGGAGCAAAGCTACGTCATCCTCACCAATACGCCCTGTCCAGCGATGTGGAGGTTCATCCTTTAGTAGTCAGGAACTTATATGAGACAAGGGTGTCCCGTCTTGTTGGAAGACAAAATCCTTGAAGTCAGTACTTAGGTGCGGGAAAACCACAAGTGCAATACATCTAGGTAACATTCACCGGTCACAAATTGCTCTGATAAAAAAAAATGGCTCATACATCTTTTTGCGTGACTTAGCACAGATAACATTCAACTTTGGCGTATTCCTTTTAAACTGTCGCGACTTCACGTGGATTGTCGAGGCCCAGATTTATGCCATTAGTTGGTGAGCTTGTGGTTCTTTTGATATATCATTCATGTGTGTAGGCATAACACTTTTGAAAATGCAACATTTTCAAAATGAATAATAAAGTAATACTAGCCCTGCATATATAGCCCTGAACAAATGAGTGATGTAGGACAGCTTTTCAATACCAAAGTTTCAATAGGCGTCCGAATGTTTCACCTAAAGTAAATAAATAAACACAGCTAAAATATGACGAAACACGTTCAAAAACGATTGAAAAGTTTACACATTTTTTTGCAAGAAATTAACACGAATCCAAATAACCAAATCATGAACACTTGATAGCTGCAGTAGGTAACACGTAAACCAAGCGAAAGCTAAGCAGAAAGTGCCATCGTGATCAAGACATCGTAGGACAACTATCAAGACAAGGAAGCGTAATGCCGAAACAAGCAGTAAAATAGTGCAGTTAAGCTTGGACACATGCAGAAAACAAGGCAGTAAAAACGTAAATTTGGAGCACTTGAAGGGCCCGGGCTGTCGCATGCTGTCATCTCGATGCCGTAGCTTGGTGTCACGCAAGGAAAACCATGTATAGCATAGTAGCTGTGGTTCTTGGTGAAGAGGCGCTATATTATGTCTCCCAGGTAGACATACGCGCCACCGTCGCTGGCTGTTTTGCTCAGGTCGCTCGCGCCGCCGTCAGAGCACCGAAAGGGATAAAGCCGGCGCCGTCGCCGCCACGCAAGATTTACGACGCGTCGCCTTTACCGTTTCTTTTAATCCGAACCGGGATCTAGACGTAAATACATCGCTTCACTGGGGGAGATCTCCTCGACGTGCCAATAGAGTGTCCATTTCAGCCGCCATTGATTAGCGGGAGCTCGGCGAGCAGCGCGTCCTCTGTTTCCAATTCTCATTTTTTAAAACGTCATTTTGAAGCCGCGAAGCTTTCACAACTTTCCACACAAATTAGAGGGACGGAATGCGCTTCAACCATTGCGAAATCAAAATAAGGGGGACCGCGCCTAGCGTCAGCAAGCCAATATCACCTAAAGCCGCTACCACCTCGGTTTCGTGCCACAATTCCCATCACGCTCTGTTGCGTTTCCTTTTTTTGTGGGCACATGTGAAACAAAATATTTGATGAGCGCGCCCGCCAATGTCTACAAGCCAACCTCCTCCGAAGCTGATCCCGTCTCGACCTCCATGCTCTCGTCATAATTCCCAGCATGCTCCTGTTTCATTTTTCATGGCTGCGGAGCTATTCTGAGGGTGTCCCTCTAGTTGACTGTTCGTTTATGCCGCCGCTGATTGGCTGTAGTTCCGCGAGTAGCGCGCCCCCAGTTTCCGGTTATTTTGCCGAAACGTCATTTTGACGTCGCGAAGCTTTCACAACGGTCGACTCAAGTGAGAGGGACGGAATGCCCTTGAACGCAACGAACGCAGCCCCCAGAGATCCGCTTTTGGGCGCACATCTAAAAGGCCGTGCATGAACTCTGATCGCGTTAGCCATCGGATTATGTTTAAGACGGTCGCTCGTCTAATAATAGTGTGAAGGTCGGTACGCATTCCCTGAATCATTTACAAAAATCTGGGGCACTTTCTTATGCAAGCTCAGGCATGACAAATTCCTGTTCTCTATTTCGTCCGCTTTCTTCGTGCGCCGGGAATGTGCTGGTGGGTTCGGTGCGTCGACGTGGTCAAGAACGAGGTGGCATCACGGCTCACCAATTCACCAGAAATTCTCACGCTTCGTCGCCAAGCGGATGGAAATCCGGGCTACAAGGACCATCGGTCTCTGACTGATTTTTTTTTCTTCACGGGCATAGCTAAACGCCACTACGCCTCTCTGGAAGCCGTACTTTGGCTGTGCTAGCATATGAAACAGGTGATGTCGCGCCGATATTTAAGACTGGCTGCCAAGAGCTTGCATATGTACTAGCATAGGTAGAAGACGCGCCTTCGTGCATTAGAACATTCTGGCATTTCGCCGACTCCCTAGCAGTTAACCTTTTTTTAACCGGAATGTAGGTGCAACGCGGGTGGTGGTGTATGGTGTAGAACCTGCGCAATTCACAATGACTACGCTGCAAAGAATGGTGAGTCACACACCCAGCTATGCTCATGAATAAAGGCCACACGCTTTTTACTAATATCACATTTAGACGCTCGTGTTCCCCGCTCCTGCGTTTCGGGACGTCGCGTTGGCTGGATCATCTTTACCCAAAAATGTTACATTCTTTATCTATCTATTTACCCACCGCGGTGCCTACTGGTTATGGTGCTCAACTTCTGACCCAAAGCAGCGTTAATAAAATCTGCCGCATTGACCGCATTTTCATGAAGTCAAATTACTATTGAATTCAATGTGCTTAGTTTAGGTGCGCGTTAATGAACTCCAGGTTGTCGTAATTTCCAGAACGTTCCACTACAGGGTCCCCTATATTCATGTCGTCGTTTCGGACATAAAAGTAAGTTCGACACCTAATATTGTCTACTATTACCGCTACCCCTTCCTTCACTGCCACAGTATTACATTATACAGGGTCAAGGGTTGTTTTGTAAATTTGGCAGCGCTAAACTAAATTGGATGCATCCACATGACAGGTGGGAAAGCATGGTGGCTCAGATCGTAAAATATTTCCACGAAAGCTCGACAATAAAAAAAACAATGACCCTATTTTGCTTCATGCGAAAAATACTGTAGGTTTGTAGATAACTGGTCCTATAAATCATCTCGCATAAGAATGTCACTTATGAAAAGCAACGGAGTAATGAGACGGAGCTTGCAGAATTTAGTTGTTTTTTCAGATAGGGTCCGGTGATTGCTTAAGGGAGCGCCTGAATATCGAGACTTTCCCCTTCTTGAGCACAAGCTGTTTCATACACTAACGACGGCATGTACGAAAAGAGATTCTAGTAGTAGAATGTGAAATCGCATGTCCAAATGAAATCACAAATAAGAATGGCTATATTTGGCTACAAATCTCCTGGCTCTTTTGTTTTCGGCTTCAATTTGGCTGCAGTTTCTCGAGCTTTTGGCTATGATGTATTGTCCGACCAGACAACACTGAATGGCCATATACTTTAGATGGACACATAGGGAATAGCTGCCCAGAAGCTGTATCTTTCCTCCAGCAGTCTCACAAGTATTGCCTAACCTAGTATAATGAGCATAGATAAATAAAATAGATGATATTAGACATCGATGAGATAGTAGAAGTTTTTTTTATTTTGTACTCCAGTAAATAACTTAAATAATATAGAAGGAAAGGCAATTGCCAACATAGAATAAGAGATAGCTGGGCTATTTGGTAGGTATTCAAGTTGAATTGACAGGACATGCAAACATGGACACAGGAAAGAAGTCAAGAAAGTGAAAAGCTCCTGAGAATGGGCAGCTAAGTTTTTGTGTCCAACTTCTTTTCCGCCGCTTTATGATTTTTGGTTGCTACCCTAGTCAGAGCTCGGCAAAGATACTTTGAAATTGTATCGCGATACGATACAAGATACTCAGGCTAGAATTATTTGCGATACATACACAAGATACTACAACACTGATTGTATTCGATACGATACATTCCAATAGACAGGAGGTCCGCCTCGTGAGATTCAAATTAGGGCGCTTCGAAGCAACCAGAGGTTGTTGTGCGTTTCCATGTTGGGTCTAAAACCGGCTTTACACGGGTGCAATCCTGATGTGTGATATTCGATACAGTTGGTTATGCTGCTATGTATCATCCTCTCAATGACTTCACAGGTGGTCGGTGTAAGCGATATCAATCGATCGATCAATCAATCAATCAATCAAACTTTATTTTTACTTTCCTTTGAAAGAGAAGGGACGGGGATTCGCTATAATGGTAGGATCCTTTCCCGGCTTTAGTATACGATTGATAATAGAGAAATGCAAATGTTCTGGGACTACTCCCTGAGACAATTGCGCGTTAATGATTTCTAGGAGGACAGCTTCGGCTTCTTCTGGCAGATTGCGTAGCATTTTCCAAGTGATGCTGTCATGTCCCGGTGTAGAATCACATCTGCTCTGTTTTACGGCCGCATCAAGCTCCCCCAGCGTGAAAGAAGCGTCTAGGTCTGGGTTTGTGAATTCAATCTTCGGCGTTTCAAGTGGAGAGGGCGCTCAAATGCTGGCATGAGGAAAAAAATGTTTTTATAATTTCCTCGTCATGCTCGGCGTCACCGTGCCGGTGTGCAAGTGTCTCGAGTGGAGAGGGTGCTTCGCTTTTACCAAGCATTTTGCGAAGGACCCTCCAGAGCTGCTACATGCCTATTATTTTTCCGAGTCGCTCACAAGTGGAGACCCATTCGCTTGAGTGAGCTCGTCGCCCTGTTGCCTAATCAGCTTGAATATTTATCTGATGCGACGGAGAGTCTGGTACCTTCTGCCGTTGGTCTTGTACTTTTGTGTGTGCTTGTTGGTTTTCTTCCATAGAGCAATTATTCGCGAGTCAACGCCTCCATCACCTTCTTCACCAAAAGCTTCTTTAGTGGCAGAGCGAAAGTTGTTACGCAAATGTTGTGCGCATTCATCGATGGTTTCGAATTGTCCTTCGGTGCCGTCCCGAAAGAGGGACCAGTTGATAAATCGAGTACATGCGCGCTATTTCCGAATTTTCTTATTAATAGTGAAAATAATGGGGTAATGAATCTAATGATTGCTGCTCCACGTGGTAGAATGAGTCTCCCATCGTTTAAATACTTTAGGTGTGGCGATGGTCAAGTCTGGAGTGGTATCGCCCTGCTTTGCATGGAGCCCCTTCCTTGTGTGAGCCCCAATTATGTTGCAAATATGAAGTGGAACTGATTCCAGTTGATCAGCCAGAAGGCATCCTCACGAATCGGCAGAGGTATATCCCCATATATCACTTTTGGCTTGAAGTATCCGCCTATTACGATCTGAGTACTTTTGGCCTCGTGCAGCAGCTGCGGTGTCACACGTATTCGTTCGGTGAAGTGGCGCCATATCGAGGCGGTAGTAGAGGTGTGCGCCGCCGCGCCGAGCCGCCTGTTTTTGGTCACGCCGCTCGCACCGCCGCCGAAGTCCCAAGAAAGATCACGCCGCCGCCGGCCCCGCGCCATAATTGCGGCGCGCCGCCGCTAGTCTTTTCCTTTATTTCGATTAGGGAATCTGGAAATACAATACAGCACTTCGCCGGAGGAGCTCTTGATGTGTTTATGAAGTGAAATGTCCATTTCAGTAGCCGCTGAATAGTGGAAGCTCGGCGACAAGCGCACCCCCTGTTTCCGGTTCTTGTTATGCAGCGCCATCATGACATCACGAAGCTTTCAAACACTCTCGACACAAATTATAGGGACGAAATGCGCTTCAATGCAACGATAGCAGCCCTCACAGATCCGATTTTCGGTACAAATGTCTTTGGATCGTGTTAGCCATTGATTTAGGTTTAATGCGAGCGCTCGTCTAACGCAGCTGTAAGGTTGGTACGCATTCCCTGCATTGTTCTCAAACATCTAGGACACATTCATAGGCAAGTTCAGATTTGAAAAGTTCCCGTTTCTGTGCATTTCGTCCACTCGCTTCTTACGCTAGAAATGTGCTGGCGGGTTCGGTGCGGCGAAGGGTCAGGAGCGAGATGACATCACGGTTCACCGCTTTTTCGAATCACTGAATGCGCTCTGCCGAAATGGACTGTAGACATCTCCTTTGGACGAACGCATCGAGAATAGCTCCCCAGAAGTATCATTTTCTTCTCCAGAAATATCACGAGTAATGCCTGACCTTAACGCTGCCGCGTTCTTCAGCCTTAAAGGGCGACGACCCAACTCGCTGGATAGCATATTCTTAGTCTTGGAGCTAGTACACTGTGCATAAATAAATAAAATAGATAAGTAATGTATATATCTCGGTGCGTTAGTACACTTTTACAGCGAAAGCTGTTATGAGATCATTTCACCGGCCGTTTTTGGCGCCGTAGTTGTCCGCCGCCGCCGCCGCCGGTGTCCGTAACCAGTATCGCTCGAAATAAGAAAAGAAACGAAATAAGAAAAAAATTCCAGGATGGAACGAGGTTCGAACCTGGGCCCTTTGCGTGGGAGCCCAGTATTCAACCTCTGAGCCATGCCGGTGCTTGACACTGCTTTGCAAAAAGGTCCTATACAGGCTTCATGTCGGGAAGGAACCACATTAGCATATGCAATATAGCGTGGTAGAAGAGTAAAATAAGCACCAAGCGTCGCACAACGCGAATTCTGTAACGAGGCGTCACACAATGCCAATTGCGCAACGAGCAGGTTGTTGAATGCTTCCAACCCATTACAAAGGTATCTGCCATAATTATTCATCGTCATCAAGCACAGCATCAACAAAGTGCGCATAATGTCTTACATGCGTTTAGCAGGTACCAACGCTCTCCGCAGAATGACGAAAAATGGCACAGTGCCTGCTGCCCTACTTCTCAAAAATTACAATGATTTATAGCGTAGTGGGTTCCTCGCAAGTGCACTTGTATTGGTTGCCAAGGAAGACCATAAGCGCATGATCCACTTCCTCGGGGTCTCAGTGAAATTACAATGATTTATAGCGTAGTGGGTTCCTCGCAAGTGCACTTGTATTGGTTGCCAAGGAAGCCCATAAGCGCATGATCCATTTCCTCGGGGTCTCAGGAATGTTCTTCGCCCCCCCCCCCTCCGTCTCTCTTCCACGTCAACGTATGTTATACAGCATGACGGGAGAGGGAAATAGCGTCCGGGCGTCACCTAATGCAAATTACATAACTGGTGGGCCGTTTAAAGATTCCGACCCATTACAAAGGGCTGAGCCATAATTCTTCATCGTCATCAGTCGTCGCGTCAACAAAGTGCACATAATGCCTCACAGACGTGTAGCTGGTGCCTCGCTCTCCGCAGAATGACGAATAATGGCTTAGTAGGTGCTTCCGAACTTCTTAAAAATTGTGATTTATGGCGTAGTGGGTACCTTTCTAGTGTACTTGTATTGTAGCCCCAAGAGAGCTTAACGGGCTCTAGAAACGCCGCTCTTCCAGCTTTCGCTGTGACTGTACTGCGGTTTCAGCGCAGGCCTGGCGTTTTTTCCTTCATTCTTATGCTCGTGTAAATCAATGAATAAATACAGAAATAAAGAGAATAGCAAACTTAGAATATAGCTGTGCTAGTTGGTAGTATTCATGTTAAGAAGACATGCTGTGGAAACACGGACATAAGAGAAAAGTCGATAGAGTGAACAGCTATCTGTAATGTAGACAACTACTCCCACTTGATTGATTGGTGTGGCCTCTTACGTGGGAATGCGCAGATATATATTTGTGTCTACCTTCGGGTCCGCCACTGTGTGATTTTTCAGTTGTTAGCGGC
Organism: Rhipicephalus sanguineus; assembly: GCF_013339695.2. Taxonomy (NCBI): domain Eukaryota; kingdom Metazoa; phylum Arthropoda; class Arachnida; order Ixodida; family Ixodidae; genus Rhipicephalus; species Rhipicephalus sanguineus. The sequence goes on from NC_051184.2 coordinate 123,922,531, forward strand.
GTTTCTGGTGTCTTGACTACTTTCCTGTGTCCGTGCTTGCACGCCCTACTTTTATAAAGTGTCTCTAACAGCCTCTGAAAATACAACAAAAACAAGAAGAACGAGCGCGTTATTCTCTCTTGGCATTTCTTGTCTTTTGATGCACTTCGTGATGCCAGAACAGTGATTCACATGACATCATCAGGGTACATACCCTCGACTGGTCCATATACGAGAAATAAAAGTTGTCAATTGTCTCCCATACTGCTTTGCTATGCAGCCGCCCACCTGCTCGTGCTTCTCTCGCACGACTATCGTGCGCGATTAACTTATTTCGCTCAGTGGCGGATCCAGAGGGGGGTGGTAGGGGCGATCGCCCCCCCACCCAAAGCCTGTGTGACACCCCCCCCCCCTTGCCTCCAGTGCCTGCGTCCACCTCCTTTGTCAGGTTGCCCCGGCTACCACTGCCCAAACCGCAGAGGAAGCCGAATCGCTAGAGCGTCCGTTTCTAATGCGGGAGCTACCGGGTTCGATTCCCAGTGACGCCGGACACCCGCCGGTTTTTCTTATAGGCAAAAGAGTTGCCCCTGCCTGGCAGTTTGTGTTCTGGGCACTGGAGATGGTGCCATCGCCTTTCCTCCAACTTCTTTCACCCCGTTTTTATCTTTTCCAATGACGATGAACCTCTGTTCTGCTATTTTATTTCCCCTTCCCTGGACAGGAGGGTTCAGATATGGTCTCAACTAGCCACCCTAGTTGACACGGGGGACAAATACTCGGGGGATAAAGGTGCAACCTAGTGACGTTAGTTTGCGAGGAGAATTCCCCACAAATGTCCCCCTGTCACACGGACAAGGCGAACGGAGGAGGAGACCAGTATTACCAGACCACTCTCGTGGCTTGTACCACCCGTTTCACCAGCTGCTGATGACGAGCTGCAGAAGACCAGCTGCAGACTTGACACCCACTGCCGAGATCATTTGTCTTGTCGGGGAAAAGGTCCCCGTGTCCTCTGAGGAGGCGCGGGGGAGGGTCGCGCTTTTCTCTTCTCTAAGAATTTGATCTCCTCAACCCCCTTGCTTCCTCAGCAAAATGGGGTGCCAGAAAGGGGCACTGCCATAAAAAGCTTGGATCTTGTTGTTTTTTTTTACGACTCACTTATTACGGATGGAAACCTCGTGTTGATCGGACTCGTGAAACGTATACCGAGTTCAGTTCATATATCCATTTATGCCGATGACATCTGTGTTTGGACGTCAGGCGTAACACGGCCTCAGGTGCGTGCAAGGCTCCAAAAAGCCGCGATTTCAATATTGGTGTACCTTAGTGAACAAAGCCTCGAGATTTCACCTGACAAATGTGCGTTGGTCGCATTCACGCGGAAGCCAATGACAGCATATACGGTATCAGTCAATGGGCAAAATTTTTGTTGCGCCAGGACTCACAAATTCTTGGTCGTCATCATTGATAGAGACATTTGCTAGAGTCCCCATGTGGCTGGTCTTAAGAAGCGCCTGACAGCCATCTCACATCGTTTCATGTTCCTCGGGGGCAGAACGTGGGGTACATAGGTGCACGCTATGCTGCAATTACATCGGACTCTATTTCTCGGGTATATGCGGCACAGTCTACCGACGCTGACGAACACCTGTAAAAGGAACATACGTACAATCGAAAATGTTCAGGTTCAGGCACTCAGAGTTTGTCTCGGAGTGCCACGCTGCGCAACAACAGCGGAGACCATTGTCATCGCAAAGGATCACCCTGCTAGCATTCGCATAACCTTGGAGGTGCTTAGGGCACACATCAGACACCTTGCTCGCGCCCCTGCCCACCACCTAGCCTCACTTCCAGAAGACCGGCCCGGTGCCTCCTTTTGCAAGAGGATTTTGAATTTCCGAGAGTGCCTTCCAACAGGCTACACACCTCCTGAACGAATCATGACACCTCCTTGGTGCCTTGAACAGCCTCAACTTCGTTTGACACTGCCGGGGATTCGCACGAAGGCGGAGCTCTCGTCGCCAGCTTTAAAGTAACTGTCTATGCTGATGCTACACGAGGAATACGCAGACCACGTTAAACTTTACACGGATGGCTCGGGGAATGCTAGGGGATCTGGAGGAGCTGTTATCTTCCCTGCGAAAGCCGAAACCTATAATTTTAGAGTGTCTCATAGGACTACGTCAACTGCTGTGGAGCTTGCGGCACTCCGCAGTGCACTTCGAAAGATTCAACTAGAGTGGCCACTGAAATGGGGTATATTTACAGACTCGAAGTCAGCCCTGCAGTGTCTGTGGTCAGCTTTACGTCGTGGTGCACCAGACCAACTAGTATTGGAAATAAGACAAATAAGACAGGACATAACTTTTCAGTGGCTTCCAGGCCACTGTGGCATCGACGGCAACGAACATGCCGATAATTCTGCAAAGAGTGCTCATGAAGGCGGCGCGCAGGAAGACATTCCATTATGACGAACCGATTCAGCATCAAAGATTCGCTCTCTCGCACGTGATCTAACGCATTCAATGTGGAACACGTCCGTTTTTCTGCATACCCGCCTTCACTGTCTGGATCCGTCACTTCAACTTAAATTCCGTCCGGACTAACCCGATCTGAAACAACGGTCCTCTGCCGCCTGTGTTTTCGAGTGCCTTGCACGAACAGCTTTGCTAACCGAATCGGAAAAGCAGACAGTGCTGCCTGTACTCACTGTGGCAGCGAAGAAACCATTGCGCACGTCCTGTGTCATTGCCCTCACTACAGTTTCCAAAGACAACAGCTCTCAGCAACGCTAGCACGCCTCGATGACCAGCCGCTTTCTCAACAGTCAATTTTGGTGCCGGAACGTTCTAGCTGCCAACCAGAAAGCGACGAAGGCGCTGCTGGAATTTCTCCGCTCAACCGACCTCGCTAAAAAACTAGGATGCTCCCGTGCTTGAGTGTGTGTGCGTTTTTTACTCCTGTTTCCTTGCTTACCTTTCTATCCCCCTTACCCCTTCCCCAGTGAAGGGTAGCAAACCGAAAAAAACTTCTGGTGAACCTCCCTGCCTTTCACTTAACCTCTCTCTCTCTCTCTCTCTCTCTCTCTCTCTCTAGATAGAAACGCTCAAAGTGCCTAGGGTTCGCTAAGAAATGCTTCGCATTGAAAAAATAGAAATGGTGCTACTTACATCTAGCTCCACATAGTAGCTTATCGCGTTAAGTTCTGTCTGCGAGGCGCACTTGCAAAGCTATTTGCACTCGTTGTGCCTTTATATTTCGTGGTGTCGTGCACGTGACCTGCTTCGTGCAAATGGAGACCCTTCTCTAGAGCAGACGCAAGAAAACGCGTACGCCAGCTGGTCAAGTCTTTGAAACTGCAGCGCAAGAAAACTGGCAGCGCCATGGGTGCATTTGCGCTGTCTGGACTCCAGACAATAATGAGGAAGAGGAAGTTCCGCAGTTAAAATGCAAAGATGCTTGTTTTACATCGTGTCGCCAATCGGGCCTGCCTCATTCGCAGTCCCGAAAGGGAGGAGGCATCGTGCCCCCTCTGGTCCGTCTCCGAACGAAAACAAACGCCTACAAGCACAGCACCACGCAAAGAAGCTGACTCGTTTGATGTTCGGATAGCGCTCATCGGTGTTGACATGGGAGGGACACCGTGTCATGCTTTCTAGATGACTTGGCGGCAATTAAACGCGCCCACGACAGCAATTGACTGCGCGGGAGTCTGCCTGAAGCCCGACGACGGGCCGCGTTGTCTGAACACATGTCCGAGAGTCGAATGCTTCGTACATTGTTCAAATGAACACTGTTGATGTCGCTTCTCTTAGCCTCTCGGCAACAAACACAACAGCATACAGCTTCGAATTGCTCAAAAAGAAACGCCGCGCTTCTTTTCGAATACGTGTCGAAAGTAGCAGAGCCTGCTCCGCGTCGTCTGCTTCACGTGACAGTGCTGCCCCTGCCGCCGCTTGGGGCGCTTTTTGGTAGAGGTGTACCTGGCGCCTTACGACGGCCGTCCGGTGCCTATAGGCAAGACAACACATTGGACAGTGCACAATGGAACTTTGTGCAAAGTTGAGGTATTCCCTGTGACCTTGGGCGCTGCTGACAAATGCCCCATTTGTCTGGCTTGTGTAGAATGCGAAAATCATTTGCTGCATCAGCCAAGGCAAAGCAGAACATCAAGCTGAAAATGGCTACTTCTCTGCATTACTATCTCAGTGGAGTGGTGCTGTAAATTCTGCATTGACAGATATTGTTGCGTCAGAATCTGACTACCTGCAAAATTTCGACTGGCACAAGCACCCAGTTGCTGCATTTGGGGTAGACCAGCTGCACTGTTACTACAGCTGTCGTTTCCCTTGGTTTTGTCCGGGCAAAGACGCAACCTGGTTCAAACAGCTTCTGTAGAACTGTGATTAAAACTGTGATGACTGGTAATAGCATGCACACATGCACACATACACATATTATAGCAATGGTTTACCTTTACATGCAACACATTTCGAATAACACTGAGTGCAACGGTTGATATCACCTCCTTTAGAAACTTGCTCAAAGCACATGTCATTCTGGTGTACAGCAGCTTGTACAGTTGCAAGAAAGCGGGCAGTTACCATTGCAATTTGCAATGTTCCACTACTTCATTCTTTAAGGGGCTCCTGAACACCGTTTCCAAGTTATCATCGAATGACCTCAGTATTGCGCTTCGCGAATCGATTGCCGCAAAAATTTCTTGAATTCGCAAGAACCAATGGAGTTACAGGGATTTGTCACACGCTTTCAGCGCTCCCCTCTTGTCTCATCTCCACAAGCTTGCACGAAGGTGCACAGGGAGGGATGGCATAGGGGAAAGAATTCACGCCAGCACACGTCATGAGCTTGATCATGAGTGATGAAACGCGATTGCTCTCTGCTGTAATGATTCCTGTGCGCGAGTGTGGCTACTATAGAGCGCAGGCTCAGCGTGTGGCATCACCTGGTGGCAAGAAACGCATCTTATCCAAACGTCGCTCTTTATGTGGGATATAGTGGCCTGCTATGTGTTGTTGAATGTCAAACAGCAGGTGCCGACAGCTTCGAAGAGAGTGAGCACAGCCCCCTGTATGAAAAGAGGGTGCCTGTGAAAATGGCAACTTCACGCTCCACTTCCAATTTGTCCTTGGCTGAGCTTTTCATTGCGGTGTCTGCTTTCCGCAGGATGTGTTTTCTCAGCAAAGAAACAACTGCTTGCAGCGCGAACTCGACACAAGCCAAATAAGGCACTAAGACGCAGCGCTTGTTCGCGCCTTCTATTGTTTTTGTGTCAAGTTCACGCTGCAACCAGTCGTTTCTAATGATCTACCAAGATTTCAACTCTTGTTGACTTTGTGTGGAAAATCTTACCACCTGTCTTGGCCTTAATATGAACTTTTTCATCAGCAGAGTATTTTTTGAAGTTTGATGCAAAATTAACAACAATCGTAGAATCAGGCCACATTAGCAAACACAAAAGACTGAAAAATTATATTTATTTAAATTCTACACCTCTATTTCCACTACTTCTTTTCCTATGTGCGATTTTGAACTTTAGAAGGCATCTGATTAGGCTGTATGCACGCTCTACATTTCGCAATTCTGAATGTGCTTGTAGTGGCTGCAGTATAACATGCATAAAATATACAGCTGCATCGTTACCAGGAAATGACTATATTTTCACATTAGGCTGAGGCATCTCCATATTTAAGTAAATGTTACAATAGTTTATTGGGTGGCTGTGCATTCGGCCGCATGTTGCTGGCTGTTATCACAATATTTGTTCACAGGGTAAACTTGAGCGGTCATGCTATATATGTCCTATAGATCTTGGACTAAGATTTTCTTGCTCGTCACTTTTATCAGTATCGAAACTTTGCAGTATTCATGCACCTTACTATAGCTCTCTTTTGGCGAAACCAACCTGTTACTGCAAAATGTACTAATATGATAAAGGTCTTCAAACTTAGGTTACCTCTTGGTGATTGTTGCCAGAAGAAATAATTTACCCCGGTAATCGTAGTGGAGGGTCTGCCAACCATACGCAACCTTTACTACTGTGATGGTACTTTGTAAGTGTACACAATAATCTGCAGTGATGGTTTCAGGCTTGCTCATATGAAAGCAGTAAAACAAGCTGGCCACTTTAAGAGCAGTATACATCTTATCCTGGAACAAGCAAATCACAGTGGTACCACTACCTGCAGCAGTGATGCTTAGGTTGTATCACAGGCTGTGCCCTATACTAACGTATCTAACCTGCACAGACATCAATATTTTCATTGTACCTCGCGATGGCTAACTTCTTTTTAGCAGCGTGTCACCTGTAACTCCGCTCATTCTCATTCTTTACAAATTTGAGAAAAAAATTGCGGCAATAGATTCATGAGGCAATAAACTCTGATAGGCCATTGCATTGCATGATTACTTGGAAATGTGTTTCAGGAACACTTTAACACACATTGTGTACTCTAGCACGCTACTGTTACCAAGGCTAATGCACAACATGGTTTTCATTCGAAAAGACAGGGCATGCAAACACGGACACAAGAAAAGAGTCAAGCCACCACACACGCCGACTAACAACTGCAAAGTTGCAAAACGGTGGAAAAAAAGAAAGGCACGACACGAAAACTTATCTGCTCATGCCAGTGCAATAGACGAACTTATCAAGCCGGCTCGCATGAGGGTATACGTGAAAGACAACAGCTAAGGCACTTGATGTACTCTTTATGGAAGTTAATAGACTGTTAGCTCATGAATCCTCTACCACTATTATCGATATGCCATGCCGCAATCATTAGACTTGTTTCTTCATTCATATGCGCGTACAAAACTGCGTTATCAAATTTTGGCGTGCGCTTACACTCTCGACGATGTAAAAATACATTAGAAGGTAAGCCTCCGCTTAACAATATTTTATGTTCCAATAATATCTGGTTAACACACCGGCCCGTCTATCCTATGTAGAAGAGGCTGCAGCTAAAAAAGAAGCTTACATACCACACCTGTACAGCAATCAAGGAAAGAAGTGTTAATTTCGAAGGGCTCGTTTTCTTTGTTATACACAATATTAATGAGCACTAACAGACAATAATGCCAAGGAAAGTATAGGGGATGTTTTGAGTAGTAAATGTGAGGTAAATGGGAAGAAAGAAAAGCGGATGAAAAGATAGCTTGCCGCGGGCAGGGACCGAACCTGTGACCTTCGAATAACGCGTCCGATGCTCTACCAACTGAGCTACCGCGCCGACCACCCCTCCGTCCACGTTATAGGGTATATATGTACATTTAAACGTGGGAGCGTCAGTTAGCGCCGCCAGTAGCCATGACGGCGAGTGTGGAACACTCTTTTTTGCCTGTTGACGTCACGTAGCACGTGAACCTATGACGAGCTGGCAGCTGACCAATAATCCATCGCATACCACCTGAAAGCATCAAGTCTGCCAGAACGAGACCCTTGCCATGAATGAAGGAAAGAAGTGTTAATTTCGAAGGGCTCGTTTTCTTTGTTATACACAATATTATTGAGCACTAACACACAATAATGCTAAGGAAAGTATAGGGGATGTTTTGAGTAGTAAATGTGAGGCAAATGTGAAGAAAGAAAAGTGGACGAAAAGATAGCTTGCCGCGGGCAGGGACCGAACCTGCGACCTTCGAATAACGCGTCCGATGCTCTACCAACTGAGCTACCGCGGCGGCCACCCCGCCCTTCGAAATTAACACTTCTTTGCTTCATTCATAGCAAGGGTCTCGTTTTGGCAGACTTGATGCTTTCAGGTGGTATGCGAGTGATTATTGGTCAGCTGCCAGCGCGTAATAAGTTCACGTGCTACGTGACGCCAACAGGCAAAAAAGAGTGTTCCACACTCGCCGTCATGGCTACTGGCGGCGCTGACTGACGCTCCCACGTTTAAATGTACATATACACCCTATAACGTGGACGGAGGGGTGGCCGCCGCGGTAGCTCAGTTGGTAGAGCATCGGACGCGTTATTCGAAGGTCGCAGGTTCGGTCCCTGCCCGCGGCAAGCTATCTTTTCGTCCACTTTTCTTTCTTCGCATTTACCTCACATTTACTATTCAAAACATCCCCTATACTTTCCTTGGCATTATTGTCTGTTAGTGCTCATTAATATTCTGTACAGCAATCAGTGGAGTTATTGATGTGCTTTACGGAACAAATGTTAATCCGCATCTTGTCTATTACTCGCTCAATCTTTCTCTGCACAGTGGCACAAATCTTACCTAGCTTATTGGCGGCCGTAAAAGCAACATTAATGCCGTATCTACTTCCCACTTTCTTTAGCCTGTGAGAAATGCAATGAGTGTAAGGAATACGTACGACATGTATTTTTCTCATTGCTTTCTGCAACAATGCTCGGACTTAACATAATGGACTTCTTTAAATGTTCAGCGACAGTGGCCGCCCTGCCTTTGCACGCCCTGTCTTTTAGAATGAATAATTACCAACTAGCTCACCTTTCTCTTAATCTGAATGTAGTGAAGAGAGGACGACGAAGAAACACAGGAGCAAGCTAGCAAGCAAGCAAGCCGCAGTGTCAAATGTAGCAGGGGACTCCAGCTCGCGCTTGCCCAGATTATTGGGTGCTTGACGCCCGCCGCTCTCCGACGCCCTACTCTGGACGCCTGTTAACATTCCCTGAAGACGCGTCAATAAACTACGTCACATGAAGATGGTTTTATTTGACAGCCCTGGGGAATGTTTTGGAATGCTTGTTCTAATTACAGACAGAAATGTTGCTAACCGTGTGGGTCCTTATTTCTTCTTGGGCACCTTGCGCATTTGTTTCAGTACATATGCTGGGCCAATACAAATTTTGTTAGTCTGGATATGTACTTTGAACGATGTCTTCAAATAAACAACAAAAGCAAGCTTTCCACATTGTAACTTTTATTGGCATTTCCGAAGGAACACAGCAACATGACCAAAGGATGTACCACTTTGCCTATATTCAAATACCACCAAATGCCTATATTCAAATATGTTTTACAGATGTACAAGGTGAATAATGGGATACTTGTTTCATCAATATAGGCGATCTGCAATAGCAATGTCCAAAACTTAACGGGCACATTCACGTAGAGAGGGAAATATATCTGGCATTCAGCTGTGGTGGTTCATGCGGCAACCACAGAAAACGAAGGTCAGATATCAGCTACACAAGTAAAAGCAGGTCTCTGGCAGCATGCAAATCAACAGGTACTCCAATTCAGTCCGTCGTAATTGCTCATTTTTTGTTGCATCTGTGCTGGCATGTACCTGGCAGGCAACCATCATTGTTTCAACTGAGAGTGACACTATGGCGATTTAGCACAATAAAAAAAGGACATTTAGGAGTCGGACAAGCCAGGGTAGCTCTGCTCGTGCTTGTCCCATTCCTAAATGTTGCTTTTTTGGTTGTGCTAAGTCAGCACAGTATTATGGTTTGTTTAAGCATAACAATAATATTTGGGGTTTTACGTGCGAAACCCACCATATGATGTATGAGACACACCATAGTGGACGGCTCCAGAAATTTTAACCATCTGGTGTTCTTTAACGTGCACCTAAATATGAACACGCAAACCTCTAGCATTTTACCTCCATCAAATCCCAGCTATCATGGATGGGATTCGATCCCACGTCTGCCGGGTCAGCAGTCAAGCACCAATAACCCCTAGACCGGTCACTATCAGTCATGTAGGAGCTACTTGGACCAAAGAAAACTTGTAGCTGCACTATCCTAACGATGCTGCTGCAGCAGTTGCATGGAAGCTGAACTCACTGCATGCAAAGGCACTCTCGCTATGCTGCTTTTGATGCGTATACAGGCATTTCTCAATACATGCACAATGCATACGTAAAATGTAGACTGGTGATGCAAGATATCAACTTTTTTGCTGTATAATGTAAAGCACATTGCCATTTTCACGTAAATGGCAGTTATGCAAAGACTCAGTACAAGCTGTGTGCACTGTGCATTGAACAAGTGAAAAAGAAATTGAGGAAATAAATACAACAATGTAATTAAATATTGTAATATATATGCAGTCATGTTCCATTTTTACATAAAAATAATTACAGCTTAGGTTTATAATGCATGCACAGTTTGTTTGTGTGTGTATTCCTTTCCAGCAAAGAAAAATGCATCTGACGTTGGTCCTGGAATACCGCATGTAGAATGACCCATCAAACATCGCAATTCTTTCACTGAAGTGATCGGCGAGTCATACACAGCTTGTTGAGGTCAAGTCAAGACACTGACTATGCAGAAGGTTCAGTTCATCTTATATACAACGTATCGTGCTCTTTCTTAGCCACTAGTCCAAATAAATGGCAAAAACAAGTTTTGTTCAGATATGAGGATACTGTGCCTCAAGGGGATTAAAACGTTGATTGCTCTCTCTTTTTATGTAAAAAAGCCGATTTCTTCTTTTTTCCGAAAAAAATCTTGCACAGCATGCATACGAATTGATGACACTGTGCAATTTCCTGGTGCACAGTGTCTCTGTGGCAACTTTACCTGTGTCGGTTCAACACACGTGAAGCTTTGCGTGTCGAACTAGTTTAGCACTGCAAATCGGTTCACAAACTGTTGTTGAAGGGGCCTTCTAGCACTTTGCAAACCCTATATTTTGCGGACTGCGTTGAGTAGGGGATTAAAGGGACCGACAACTGATTTTTCTCGACCCAGCTTTTTACGGCGCGACAGGAAGCTTACCCTTCGTAGCGTTTGTAGCTGCAGTGGTTTGTCCTAAAAGCACGTAGTTATTTTATAAGCAGTATTTTTCGATCTGAAAGGCTCCAAACACGCATGAAAGCTTGCTCCAGCAACGCTGAGAATTGATAGCAATGCCGCTAGCCCTTGTGAAAACTGTCCTTGTTCTGTTTTCGCAGGAGTTACTGTAGCTATGCTTAACCAACTTTATTTTGAGCTTTCCAGCCATTTTTGAAAATAGCAAGCTGTTACAATGAGATGATGTGGCTTTATACACCTATTCGGTATTTGTACAGCGTTGTGCGCGCCTGCGACCAAGGTTGCCTGCGCCTGTGTCATGGATGGCTTTTTGCGGCATGGGTAAAGTGGCTAGAATGGGGAGGTGTGTTGAGCGCCGCACGTTTCCCTTGCCAGAGAGGGTCCCTCTGCGCGCCGATGCCGCCAGGGGCGCTGCTGCAGGGGGCGCGGGTACAGCCGCCGCTGTCGCAGATTGCCCGTTGGAAGGCTATTACAAGGAAACGCGGCGTGATTTTCTATCTTTTCACCATTTACGCGTTCTTTATTGTACACGAGTCATGCATTAGTGAGCTGTGGTGAAACTGCCCTATAAAACGAAGAGAACTGAACGCTGGTGCTTCGTTCCTGGTTGCTACGAAAACTCTGAAACCAAAGAACTGAATTGCGAAGAAATACAATGATAATGTTTGACACAATGTATGTTCGCCCTATCCCGGTAAATGGCGCCGTTTTCTTGTTGTTGTTCTTTTTCTCTGGCAACGCAGCTTAAAAAATGAAACCTCTAATACTATTAGAAAGGAATGATTTGCGCTTGTGCCTTGGACTTCTAATGTTCGTTGCAAACAACGTGCTAGATATGGAAGCGCGATTACCATGGTCGGTAATTAGATCAGAGACACCAACAGTTAAAACGTACATTTTTAAAGATATACAGTTCGCATCAGAGACAATCATTATACGTTTTCATTTAAAAACCTAGTTTATTCTTGAAGCACATTGGTCGTGAGTGAACACCCCTCAGATTCGCATTAGCGCTGCTAGAACTACTTAATGTAAAAATATAACATATTGGCTCTTCAACTAAGCTCAGTTAGATCCTTCGCACACAATGTCGTGATATTTTTTTTTTCTCCTAATGCTAAACAAATGCCATTTCTGTATTTAAATTACCAGTACACAATTACCTTGCTCACATGACAATTAGCAATACAACTCATTATGTCAATAAAAAAACCGCGACTTATGCATTGGTGGAGGGTAAGGTTAGGACAACGTCACTAGACTAGTTTGCTAACGTAGTCTAGTAACGTTGCGTTAGGCATCATCTCTCGCTCTTTTCAGTGGTCTTTTTTAATTCGACTTCTCAATCATACACCTAAGGCTAGCCGTGCTTCCTATTGGCTTGCAGAAATTAGCGCTCTTTTTTCTGTCTTCCTCTTATCATCCTATATATACACCTATATTAATTACAGAAATACTGACTGTTGTTTTAGCAAGCTCCCGTCAAATGAATCAACAGCAGTTATAGTTACAGATTATATTTCGGTATGTTCAGCACTTCCTATATACGGCAGCGAATTCAACACTCCTGAGCATGTTTCGTTATCTAATACTTGCAAACTTACAAAAAATTTGGTTGCTGAGGGTACTAGGGCCACCGCGGATTGTATCTAAATGAAATGGTGGATTCATGAGCCTCAGTATCTCTATGTGGAGCTCTGATTCATAATTTACCAGATACGGCTTATGCGACAGCTTTAAGGTATAGAAATGCTTGTTTGCAAAGTGACACTGGCAAATTATCACAGGATAAATTTAAAAACTTCGTACATGTAAGGTATTGCTGGAATAAACAGCGGTGTGTTTCTTACAGCAGATTACGCGTTCCAATTCCACGAGTGAATTTTTATTTATATAATGCTGGTCTCATGGCGACCCCGGCCGTTGTGCAAATTTTGCAATCAATTGAAACAACGGACCACTTCCTTTTATTCTGTCGCCGATATTAAAATTAGAAAAAAGATACCTCGTAGCTCCGCTTGACAAGATATGATTAACAATACGTTACTGTTTTTATATTCAGAGGGATGTCCGGTTATATAAATCAGATGAAAAGATCACCGCGATGATTTATTTTTCTTTCCCTTTTCTTTGTTCCAAATCCATTTTGTCTAAATGGATCCTTTGCATTACTTCACATCTAGATATTTACTACCGCGAGGGTTATCTCTTTCATAAATTCTATCTGACAGTATGACCTCTTGCTCATTTATCATTTTCATTTACTCGATGTTTTCTTTTTAATCTAGTTTTCTAGTTACCCTTGGTTTCATATGTCTTTTCCTAAATTATCCACATTGTGTGTAACGAATTTTTTTTTCGAGGAAGTAACACCAATCGACATTTGCTGGTTGGTGCGCACCCCATGTCACTCCGATATATTCTTTCTCGCGTGCATTCCTTTACGAAAATCAGTAAAAAAGGAGAGGAAGATGAGAAGCGTACGAACTTGAGCTTGTTGGTACACATTCATAGTAAAAAACAGATCGAAAACTACAAGGACGAGACAGCGCTAGTCCTGTTTCATCTGTCTCGCCTTCGTAGTTTTCGCGGTTTTTTACTAGGAGAGGAATATGTTACAGCGTGCCCTTTTTTACTGCACCCGCTGAAAGAGAAAAGGAAAAAGACGATTAACGCAGCAAACTGCTGCAAACTAATAGCGCGAGACAGGTTTGCCGTACATGAGCGGCGCTACGCGGCACGTCGTCTGCTCGACTCCCCGCGCCTCTGCGTACAGCGCCCCTTGCGGCATCGGCGCGATTTGGGGACCGGTTTTCGCGGCCGCTTTTCACACCTCCCCATTCTAGCCACCCTAGCATGGGATCATTAGGCCAAGCGAAAGCAGCGCCACTTTGTTGCATACAACTAAAGCAGGCCTACATGTACATTTTTATGGAGTAATATCTTTTAATATAAAGAAATGAACAATATTTCAGAACTAACAGAAAAGTCATCGAATGCATACACCAATCAATGGTCACGTGACCGGCTTCATCGGACCGTGTATGATTTTGCCGCCAGAGGCGCCGAAGGTCATTTTGCGCGAGTTTCAATGAAGAAGTAAAAAAAACGCCTGGTCTGCGCTGAAACCGCAGCACAGCCACAGCGAAAGCTGGAAGAGCGGCGTTTCTAGAGCCCGTTGTAAGCTGGCTCATTTGGGGCTACAATACAAGTACACTAGAAAGGTACCCACTACGCCATAAATCACAATTTCTGTGAAGTTGGGAAGCACCTACTAAGCCATTATTCTTCCTTCCGCGGAGAAGCGAGGCACCTGCTACACGTCTGTAAGGCATTATGTGCACTTTGTTGACGCGACGACTGAAGACGATGAAGAATTATTGCTCAGCCCTTTGTAATGGGTTGGAAGCTTTAAACGGCCCACCAGTTATGTATATTTGCATTGGGTGACGCCAGTAGCTATTTCCCTCTCCCGTCATGCTGTATAGCATACGTTGACGTGGGAGAGAGATTGGGGGGGACGAAGAACTTACTGAGACCCCAAGGAAACAGATCATGCGCTTATGGGCTTCCTTGGCAACCAATACAAGTGCACTTGAGAGGAACCCACTACGCTCTAAATCATTGTAATTTTACTGAGACCCCGATGAAATGGATCATGCGCTTATGGGCTTCCTTGGCAACGAATAGAAGTGCACATGCGAGAACCCACTACGCTATAAATCATTGTAATTTTACTGAGACCACGCTAGCGCATATGCTCTGGGAGTGCAAGGCAACGCACGCTAACCCCGATACTGCTTCGGCCAGGTGGGAGGCGGCCCTCCGCAGCTCCCTCCTGGCTGACCAGCTCTGGGCCGTCCAGCAGGCCCGCGGAGCAGCCGGCAGGCTTGGTCTGACGGTCCCGACGTGGGAGTCGCCCGCTGCGCGCTGACGCGCGCCTTGCAGGACCCAAATAAAGTTTTTCAACCAACCAACCAACCAACCAACCCGAGGAAATGGATCATGCGCTTATGGGCTTCATTGGCAACAAATACAAGTGCACCTGCGAGGAACCCACTACGCTATAAATAATTGTAATTTTTGAGAAGTAGGGCAGCAGGCACTGTGCCATTTTTCGTCATTATACGGAGAGCAGTGGTACCTGCTAAACGCATGTAAGACATTATGCGCACTTTGTTGATGCTGTGCTTGATGACGATGAATAATTATGGCAGATACCTTTGTAATGGGTTGGAAGCATTCAACAACCTACTCGTTGCGCAATTCACATTGTGTGACGCCTGGTTACAGAATTCGCTTTGTGCGACGCTTGGTGCTTATTTTAGTCTTCTACGACGCTATATTGCATATGCTAATGAGGTTCCTTCCCGACATGAAGCCTGTAGAGGACCTTTTTGCAAGGCAGTTTCAAGCACCGGCATGGCTCAGAGGTTGAATACTGGGCTCCCACGCAGAGGGCCCAGGTTCAAACCTCGTTCCAACCTGGAAGTCTTTTCTTATTTCTTTTTTTTTCTTATTTCGAGCGATACTGGTTACGGACACCGGCGGCGCCGGCGGCGGATAACTACGGCACCAAAAACGGCCGGTGAAATGATCTCATAACAGCTTTCGCTGTAAAAATTCGGCAGATCCCAAGTACCTTGGGAATCGTTGCTATGCGAAGGATGCGCGGGATTGTGACTGTGGCGTAATTTTTCGCATTGAGCGAAACGTCACGGAATGGCGCTATAGAAATGTGGAAGTGCTATACACACCTTCATATTTCGCAGAGTTTCATATGTATTATATAACCAGTTGTTTACAGTTGCGTAACGATGCCAAGAGCAACATGGGTGTTGCCAGCACCAGACGCGGTAAGCTGATATGTAGTGCTTATATTCAATACTGGGTAGCGCGAATCCGAACAAGACAAAGAAGGAACACAGATGCGCAGGACAGGCGCTACTCGCAACTAAGCGACTAAGCCTCATTCAGGAAAGTTTCGCTAGATATATACACAGCCGAGTGGCACGCGCAGGCGCACTGCACGTACCCTACAATCACAGTTGCAGTTTTTACCGTTGTTATGCTGTCCGTTATCACGGAGAAAGCACGCACACACGCACGGAGAACGGACGAACGCACGCACGCACGCACGAACCGCTGTGCATGTGTGGAAGGGTTCCTAGACAGTTCTTGAACAAGGTCTTCATCACCGTGATCAGTGAGCCCCAGCAGATGGACCGGACTTGTTATTCGGATCCGTTCGTGATCGCGGCTGCAAAGGGTCAAAGTGCAGTTAAGTGGGAGTACAGCTGGTGGGAATCCTGGATGCCTCCTATGATGAAATTATCCATGACGCCTCCTGTCCTGGACGTGACTGCCATGTCTTTTGATGCCCTGTCCACATCGAAGCCGTCTTTCACGCAGTTAAGGACCAGGCGTTGTTCTGTCTTGATAAATCAATGTTGAAGTCACCGGTAATGATGAGAGGCCTGATTCTCTCGGCAGATTTATTTTAGGAAGCATTGATACTAGTTTTTGCGTAATCCACGCGGTCCACGTTGCGGACCACGTGGACGAGTGGATACTAGTTTAGCGTCCTCCAGGGCTGTTCTGCCTTCAGTTTCCTCACTTTCCTTGCGTCCGCTGCGGTGGTGTAGCGGTTCCGGTGCTCGGCTACTGACCCGAAGGTCGCGGGTTCGATCCTGGCCGCGGCGGTCGAAATTCGATGGAGGCAGAATGCTAGATGCCCGCGTACTGTGTGATTTCGGTACATGTTAAAGAATACCAGCTGGTCAAAATTTCCAGAGCCATTCGCTACGACATCTCTCATAATCATATCGTGGTTTGGGGGCATAAAACCCAACAATTATAATTATTATCACTTTCCTTGCGTGTAAATGTGTGTGTGTTCGCGGTTACTCTGTGAGTCGAGACTATGTAACACATGTGGCACATACTCGCAAAACATGAACTCTGGTATGCGGGTATGTGCCACACGTGACTGTGAGAAAGGGTTTCATGACGTACGCGACAGGTATTTTGCGTTATTCATATAATGACCAGTGGATCGTGTTCGCGATACACTGATCCCCTGCTATGCCAATTTTGGTGTATTACAAGTTATGGACACGACCTGGAGAGAGCCCAGACGTAGGCGGCTAGATAGATAGATAGATAGATAGATATATATATATATAGATAGATAGATAGATAGATAGATAGATAGATAGATAGATAGATAGATAGATAGATAGATAGAAAGGGCCAATGTGCCTGAGGTTCGCTAAGAAATGCTTCGCATTTAAAAAAGATGATGAAAGATTTGAGAAGGGATCAGAAGCTGCAAGCCACAAGAACTCGTCGGGTCCTGGTCTCGAAGGCCAGCGACTGCCTGCCGACTGCACGGGCTTGGCTGGCTGCTCCTGTAGCTGGCGCTTGTCCGTTGTTCTTTGATGTGGGCCCATTCCAGACATGGACCTACTGTTGGCTGTCCGAAACTTCTTCATGCCATG
This sequence comes from Rhipicephalus sanguineus, assembly GCF_013339695.2. NCBI lineage: Eukaryota > Metazoa > Arthropoda > Arachnida > Ixodida > Ixodidae > Rhipicephalus > Rhipicephalus sanguineus. The sequence goes on from NC_051184.2 coordinate 123,939,775, forward strand.
TCTGTACTGCTGCCTGCTCCTGTCAGTCCATGCCCCGACTCCTGTCTACCGTCAGCGTGAGGCACGACCCAGAATCTCATTAACATATTGACAGACACCGACTCCCACTCGGTGAAGCATTACAAACATTACGTAGCACTGTGACGGGCTACCTAATTCGGCTGAACTTTAGTGGTTGCACGTTTTTACTGAGAACGTCAAATGCTATACCTTCCATGTCATTCTTTGTTGTGTAAAAATATATCACTCCAGCTACAGATGGCCTTATTCCTCTTGGCAAGGAACATTTAAGTTGCTGTGATCTCACAAACCTTCCCTCACAAGCTGCAAACTCTATTTTTATCGTGGTATCTGTTAGCGTTAATGTAAAGAATACCGCAAACAAAACAGAACGTCTCTTAAGAAAACTTTTGTAGTAGTAAAATGATTAGGGGCAATTTTTTTACCGAATTATGGATGAGCGCTTGGTGATGTCAGTTCCGTCAGATATGCTTCTGCTGAGCACTACTACCCATTGACATGGCCAGCAGTGATGTTCCGATTTCTTTCCATCATACTAATTTTTTAGTTAATTAGAATCCTAATTATTTTCATATTGATGTTTACACCTGCACCTATGACCAGTCACATGACCGATGTTCACAGCTGACTACAACCCATACCTTCCGCAACGCTGAATTCAAGTCTGCTCGCACTAAAATGCTCTACAAAATAAGCCGATGTCCTGTTCCTGCGCATCTGACAGAATGGTTCAGTGTTGCGACTGCATTCATGTGAATGAAAAACTGAGCAGTGAACAACTGAACCAAAGCAGTTCCTCTTCAGCCAAAGAGACTATTTTGCGACTAACTTGGTTGTGCGACTGATACCAGTTGCAGGTGTGAATGAGCCTTTAGTCAACACTGCTGACAAATAATTGGCGCGGGGCTTGAATGATGTTAAAAAGGCAACTCTAAGATTTATATCCAAACCAGAATCATATCCAAACCAGAATGCACAATAATGCCAAAATGAAAGCCTCCGAGATCAAGAGGCGTCTTGGTTTACCTCTAAGGGAAGGCTGCATGCACCATGGCATGGTCTTTCCCTCGTTGGCGCGCTGCTCTGACACGAGCGACACATAGAGGAAGCGTTGCTCAGTTGTCGGCTGTGCGCTGATGGCATAATCACTAGTGTCTTGTTGCATTGAGGAAGTGGGCGTAGTCATGACAAAGAGCTATGCCTAGCCCACTTCGCTGCATAGAAGCATGGGAAGACAGAGCGAGAAAACGAAACCAGCCGAAGCGTGTTGTTCTATACCTTGTAACTTGCTTATTAGAAGACTTATTCAAGAAGTTCTTGTGGCAGCATGTTCACATCGTACAAGCGCACCGTTATCTCTCCATCAGAAATTATGGACCACGAGGTTGTTTACTGGCCCTTTAAGAAACACGAAAGCATGAACTCATCTAACCCAATAGAAAATAAACAAGATTACGGTAGCCAACATTAAAGGTACAATATGGAAAGAATCGAACGTGTTCTAAATAACAGAAGCCTAAAAGCAGTGAAATGAAAATTGGGCAGAGGTAAAGACCAGGTGTATGCACTAAGAGAAAAGCAAGACAATTTCACTACCAATATGTAGAGGATATTCAAAGTAGCCACAGTGTTCTAGAAAGATCTGCAGAGTTGCCAGGACAACCAGGAAAATAATGATATTAATAATAGTAGCAGTAGCCCAGAGGAACCTCAGCAGTCACGACAAAGAAAGCAAATAAAACTTCATATTGGAGAATTGGTATCTGTTAATGTTAAAACTGCTTTTGGTGCAAAATACACACACCTGAAGAGAAGATTTTGGCCGGAAGCAAAGACACGACAGCAAGAGAATTGATGAAAGCTTTCTACATCAGAGCACAAGACAGCTTCCGTGTTAGCGATTTGTCAGTAGTATTATACAAGGCCAAGAAAAAGTTATTGAGCGTGTGTTGTTATATCACCCCTCATGTTCAAATGGATGTTTGTTGTGTACCGTCTAAGAAAAAATCGAGTATTTGGGGCGTACTTCTGCCTCACAACAGTAATCATCATCTGGCTTGCTCGCGTTTCCTTTCTTGAAAACACGGCTCCCGTCACTAACCTGTCAAGGAGGCTTTGTCACGCTGGTAATGCGCGCGCCGTTCATGACCTGGAAGTACCGGGACGGCGGTGATAAGTTGAGGAAAGTACGCAAGGTGGATGAAGATTTTCTCCCCAAATACTCTATTTTTTCTTAGAGTGCAGGCGTGGATTTATGGTATATATGTGTGTGCTTTCCGGGAATTAAAGCAGCTGTGAGTCGGTGCCCTGTCGCGTCGTTTTCTCTTGTGAAGTGTATGTGTGTGTGTGTGTGTAAAGCAGCTTTACCATGAAGGAAAGAAAACGTTACAGGGAATGTAGTGAGGCAAAGAAGCTGGTTATGGTCAAGGGTGTTATCGTAGAGCGATGCCATTAATTTTCTTATACCATTCGCTGCCATCAACCGTGTGCCATTGGTCAAAAAGTGTGCGCCAGAAAATTTTTAGTAGTGCCAGACGGCTAATTGCAGGGAAGGCGTAAGAAAATAATAAAAGTAATGGCATCGCTCCACCATAACACCCCAGATAACAGCAGATCTGGTGAAAGACGGGGGCACACTGTTCTTGAACAACCGGCCAGTTTGTACATGTAATGCCTCTTTACTGTGTGTGCAATGAAATCTTAGAATGTGAACATCACCCTAATCAATTGTGTATAACATTATAATACAAATAATGTAATATATATATATATATATATATATATATATATATATATATATATATATTGTTAAATATTATAATATAAATAATATAAATAGTAATATAAACATTAAATTCCGCGCTATGCAGAATTAATTGGTAGATTTCTGTTTCTACTGTTCAGAGCTTCTATTCTTTGTTGTCTACTCAGGTGCCCAATGACTGGAGGGCAGGTCGGTTGGTGCCAATTTTATACAGGGCTATCGTTTATCTGTAGAAAATTATCGACCGATATCTTTAACTTCGTCCTGCTGTAAACTCATCGAGCATATCATCGCCAACCACATGACAAAATTTTTAATCAGAAATTCAGTGTTAACGAACTGCCAGCATGGCTTGAGGAAAGGCTACTCCAATACGACACAGCTGTTAACTGTAATTCATAGTTTTGCAAGAACACTGGATAATAATGGTCAAATCGACGCTCTTTTTTTAGACTTTAGCAAGGTGTTCGACAGAGTTGTTCACTGTAAACTTATTCAAAAACTCAGAGATTACAATCTTCCTATTATTATAGTATCTTGGATAGCAGCTTATCTTTCGGATCGCGTGCAGTTTGTTGCTATTGAGGGCAACGACTCGAGCTGTCTTCCAGTGACATCCGGAGTACCCCAGGGTAGCTTCCTGGGGCCATTGTTGTTTTTGATCTACATAAATCAGATTGTCAACGTTGTTACACCTGGTACAGAAATCATATTGTTTGCAGACGATTGCGCTTTATATCAGGAAATAACTAGAGTGCATGACCAAACCGACCTCGAGATAAGTTTGCACAACATACAAGCGTGGTGTGACAGATCAGGCATGGCTTTAAACAAAGACAAAACAGTCTGTCTTCGTATCACAAGAAAAACAAATCCCTTTAAAATATACCTACACACTGGCCGCCTCAGCGCTAAAAGAATTTGAAAATTATAAATATCTAGGTGTAGCATTCTCAAAGAACCTTTCGTGAAATTTACCTATTAGTAACATATGTTCCTCAGCTTTCCGTAAACTTTGTTTCCTGAAACACAAGCTTAAAAATTCACCAGCCCACATTAAGCAACTGAGTTACATCACTTTCATTAGACCGAAGTTAGAGTATGCTTGTATTACATAGGATCCCTACACTAAACAGAACATTAAAATAATACTGAGAATGCAGAAAAAAGCTATTCGCTTCAGTTACTTAAGTTCAAGCACACCAATTCCCCCACACAGCTGAAGATAGAAAATGACATCCCCCTCCTCGAAACACGTAGGCAAGTTTTGCGACTCAATTTCCTACAATCACTCATTAAAGGTGAATTATCCATCGACCCCGTATTATATATAACACCTCTGTCCACAAGGCCTACACGTCACGATCACACACATGCATTAACCCCTCATTTTGCTAGGACAGATATTTACAAATACTCATTTTTTCCCAGGACAGTGTCGGAGTGGAATTCTAGGCATGCAATGAATGACCCTTTTTAAGTTACCAAAATACTCGCGTTATGTGTTGTGTTTTGATTTTGTATGTTCTGCTTTTTATTATTATTAATTCTGCTGTAATTGCAGTACTGCATTTCTTTTATGTACGCAGTCTGAGTGGCTTTACTATGTTGAATGTTAAAATTTTCTCATTCCTTGTACTCACTGTATTGATATTTTGGTATTGTATTTCTTTTTTTGTGTGTGTACAATGAGCGCCCTTCCTGCATGGACCGAATTCTGGTCTGCAGTATGTTATAAAATAAAATAAAATAAATATTTTTTACTTATAAACTTTGCTGAGCAATGTCTTGTATCAATGTAATATTTTTTTCGTTTCCTGTGCAATTATGTACCTATTCTGCTCGTTCAGTTGATGTCTACAGTGTTTCTTCTCATTTTGTAATTTGTATGCAACCATGCGCAGGGGGTCCTGGTATGGTTTCGTGACCTAGGGACCCTCTTCTGTATATCCCTTTTTCTTGTAATCATGCTTTGCAAAATAAATGAATGAAAAGAGGCATCAAGAACTTCAAAATACGTGTCAATCAGCTTACTCCTAATTGCCTACTAGGTATTTACGAAGGCACTTGCTAATAGAATTAGGACCACCTTAGAATTGAATCAACCATTGGGTAAGCAGGATTTCATTCAAGCTACTCTACAGTACAACATATTCGCACTGTCAAAGACGTTTTGGAGAAATGCATGGAATATAACCAACTCCTATATATAACCTTCACAAATTATGAGAACGCATTTGAATCTGTTGAAACCTCAGCAGTCATGCAGGCATTGCAGAATTTGTGTGTAGACAAACGGTATACAAAGATACTGTTAAGTTATACCTTGCTGAACCGTATGAGTGAGAATAAGGCAGCCCACATGAAGGTTTGGTGTGTTGAAACAAAACCATGAAACAGAAACTGCATATTTCAGAATCAGGGTCTGGATTTCAGCCACTCTGAAGATCTCTCGAATACCGCCATCAAATCCCTAAAAAAATACCCATGTATGGCATTTTGTTCAAACTTAAATGGCGCATACCACAATGAAGCACCAAGTAGGCGATCACACGTACGCAGCATATCATTTAACTGCATACAAAATAAACTGTCATTGCATGGATGTTATCAAAGCTTTTCAAAAATAGTTTCAATAAACTTTAGGCAAACTGACATCTGTGGTGACTTGTGCATGCCATCAGAAAGAGCGCAATTTTTTCTAATAATATTACTTTTTATCAAGTGGCGCCGTACCTAAAGTTATCAGTCTCATCGGTGGGCAATTTCCAGCTACTTCTTTTTCGCAATTCAGAACATGTTTTGGTTGGAGCTAAGACAAACAAGAGCCTTCTTTTTTAAATGATTCCTGCCGCTCCCTTTCCATTACAGTACCTATAGGAGGTTTTCACAGAGCTCAGCCTGCCAGGCGGCGCCAGCGAGTGCCTACATCTGGCCACCGTAGCCTTGGTAATTTAGCCTTCCGGCGTGCAAGTTTGATGTCATGAGAAAAGATATCAAAACAACACATGCAGCCAACCGCCTTGGTTGCAGACCTACAATGAGGACCGTGTGTGCGATAACGGCTACGGCGGCTGCCGCCCTAGTGCTCCTTGCAGATCACGTCATGCGAATACCTTTTATTGCATCAAAATGTCCATACAACAAAGTTTAAATCATTAGACCACATACTACGCAACTGCTGTTAGAAGGAAAAGCAGTCTATGAGGCGAAACATGTGGTATTGTGCAACAAAGAGGTGAACAAATATCACATGGCAACGTTCGCTGGACGAGTTATCCAAATGACGCCAGCCGGCCAAGACCTGCAGGAGCCAGGAATCACAGAAACTGAGAAGTTATTGCAGCAACGAGTTTGCAGTTGCAAAGTGGGGTTAATACAAGGTTTAGAGACTGCAATGTAAATGTTTAATGCGCAAAAGTCTATGGCAAGTTTTCTAGCAGTTTGGGTACCAAAACTATTTCTATAATGCAAAAGGTGTGGCACTTTCCCAACGAAAATACCTAAGACATCGTAGAAAACAAAGGGATTTGGGACGGGTTAACTTGAACCGAAATGAGCTTGGGTGCATTAACCTGACTTTGGGGGTGAAATGGAGGTGAGAAACGTATGGGCAACCTTGGAATCGAAAAGCATCATTAGCTGGTCAGCGTTAATGGGTGAATGTCTCGGTGAGTGCTTTCTGCTACTCAACAAACATCGCAGGCTCGGTCGAGGCAGAGATCTTCCTTGCGGAACTGCTGGCTGCACGCGCGTGTTGTGGCCAATAGCTGTTTACGATATCTAAGATTTGCAATCGCAGCTTCACGCACCTTTTCACCCTGTGGACATGGCTGATACCAGGCTCCATAGCATATGTCCTGCATTGAGCACTGGCCTACCATATAAGACGCCTTGAAAAACAGTGGCTACATAATGTGGTGCTTTCCTTCAGGTGCTGTCGAGTGCACAGTCAAAGCAGAAAAACTCCACCGCTCACTCAGAATTACAGTGCAAGTGGCATTCTAAAGTGTCGTTTTCAGTTCGCTCAAGCGCTCGCGAAGCAGAATAAGCTGCCGCTGCGACCATGTGATCCTGCCTAACACATCACGTCAATGGTGCCGTCGACTATTCCGGTGGTGGGCCTTACGTCCAATACCAAGTTCAGGGTTGACCACGAGAGCACGCGGATATGGGCGGCGAGAAGATAGATGCAAAAAATTAGACAGATGGGCCACCAGACAGAGAGATAACTAGATAATGGTCAAAGTGCCTTTCTTTCACTAATAAATGTTCCACGTTTAAAATTTTACAGCAAGACTATCCATGTGATCTTCAAAAAGAGCTAATACATGTTCATTGAGAATGGCAGTGCTGCAGATTCTGAATCCAGCACAGCAGCGACCTTTAGCTGTGGCAGCTTCTCAGGCTGTGTGCTGCGCAAAATGAAAACGCTGCTGGTATTCCTAAAAACAAGAGGACCCAACGAAACACAAAGACCAACTTCATAGAGCATATGTGTTTGTGTGAAACTGTAGGCATTTTTGTGTATGTGGCTATAGCGTGCACCACAGTAACCACCCGACACCTGGAGTAGCAAGCCAGGCAGTAAACCAGAGCACCATCCCACGGGATTATGACGTCAATCTGTTTCTACGTATCATATAGAGGAGATCATTTTAAATCCGTTGTGTTAAAGGCACGCTGAAAGCACTGACAATTCTGTACGCTCGCACAAGTTCGGTGAGTCCTTACGGTCACAGGTTCCCTAAACCATGTTGTCTATTAGGCCGCCTAAAATATTGCAATACAGTCGAACCCCTCAATAACGAAATCGCCGGAGAAGCGAGCTTTGTTCACTTGCATGAGAATGTCGTCACGGAAATGGAACAATATGCACACTAATTACTTCGCACAAGCAAATTTACTTGAAGACGTCGCTTATCCGGCTCTGTTTCACGTTGCTTTGAAGGAGTTGCTTTGAAGGAGACGGCTGAAGCCTCACAGTTTAGTAAGATGATTAGGACCTTTATGGATCACACCCGCTCTGGGGGATTGGCCAAGAAACGAATAATTTATAGGTAAAAGTGGTCACATGTGAAAAAGAATTCTAGAAGGTTAGAATATATGATTAATGCTAATTTAAAAATTCAGAATCAAAATCGCCCTATTCATGATTCAGTTAAGAATTTTTGTACAGCGGAACAGACATCCTGGTGGCAATGACCTAATGAGGAGGCTCCGAAGAATAGAATATTAGAAGCAATGAAATCCAATCTAATACTGTTAAACTCTGCTTTGAGAGTGTTTTTCCTCGGTAAACTGAAGCGGTTACATGATAAGAAATAATGTTCAATTGTTTCGTCCTGGTTACAAAACGAACAAAGAGGGGAAGGAGCCAGACCAGATCTATGGATATGAAAGTTTAATTTAGCAACGCGACATCGTAATTTAGTAAAAATAACTTCATATTTTCTTGTTAAAGAGAAATTCCTACGCCAAGGGAACAAGAGGTGTCGATATTCGTTTAGATGAGTTATTAATGTTTTACCGGAATCTTGAATTATGGCCCGCCTTCTAAATCTGTCAAGAATTATGAGTGCTGATGTGGGGATAACAATAGTATCGGACCACTGATAGCGGCTTTCGCCACAGTGTCCACCATTTCGTTCATTTTTATCCCTTTGTGGCCTGGTACCCAGACTAATCTGATTAAGGTTACGTGGGAGGGAACAAGAAAATGAAAAGTACGTGGTAATTGAGAATCACTATGTGCAGCGAGTGCTGAACACAAAGATAACGAATCTGTAGCTATGACCACTCTTGAGGTTGATGGGCTCAGCTTTCGTAAAGCCATAATCACCGCTAGAAATTCCGCCGAGAACACTGATAAGAAATCAGGAAGTCTTAATGAAAATGACCACTTGAATGTCTCGGAGAAAATACCAATGCCAGATTTTTCTTCGGATCCCCACAAAGCCCGCCTAGAGAAATGGCCATAGAAAAAATCGGATATCTCGTTTATTTGCTCTTGGGATGCAAGTGAACATATTTAGAACAAGTTGCAGTGATAAAGATGTCACATATCAAAAATACAGTTCGTATCATACTTGATACAGTGGGCTTTTCTCAAAAGATATTGATGGCGCGCCAGTGTCATGCTTCACCACCTATGATAACAAAAAAAAAACAATTTCCCTGTTGAGGCAAAGTTTGATGCCACATTTTGAACAAATTATGGAACTGAACTTATTCTCACTTGCCGCACAGTTCCTGCAGCGCAGCCACTGGTTCGTTACCAGTGGCAAATGCCCAACACCATCCTTCCTGACGTCCTCATTGGGCTTTCTTAGTGGAACTCTTTTTTTAGGAGCAGGTGATGGCAAGCTAAATGGGCGTCCCTTTTTTGTCTTTTCAAATAGCATCAGGCACTCTGACAGCGCAGCGATAAACATACGCCTTTTCATTGGCTTGGAGCGCAGTTGGGCAGATTGGCGCCTGTGCAGATTCCATGCATTTGCTGCACAGATGAAAATGCTATGGTACATTTGAGTGCTGTAGAGATTTGTTTGTTGAACTAGCATCTCTAACATGCCGTTCGTGAGCAGCTCCCGAAACAACTCCAGGGGTCTCTGTCATCCGGCTCACTAAAAGTCCCGGAGAAGTCTGGGTGCCAAACCCTAGCAAATCCTTTTCCCAGTCCCTTCCAGAAGTTGAGTAGGATGATGCACTGCTGCAGAAGAAATCCGGCTCATCTTCATCAGATGCAGCGTCGTTAGCAGCGGTCCATTCTTCTTCATCGCTGTCTGAAAGGCCACTGAAGTCACTTACGTCGTCGCCAACCTCATTTCATTTCTAACATTTCCAACTAAGAGCAAGAAGGACGTAGAGTCCGAAGCTACCGCACATTCCAAAAAATTATACCTAGTGATCAGATAATGTATGAGGATAAACAGTTCACGGAAGGTTTAGGAAAACATACGCCATAATTACCTTTTCTACTGTAGAACGTTCGAGCTGGAATACCATCGCGTGCGGTGCTGGACGCGGCCATCTTCGAATGAGACCTAGCGGCGCTCTGGTGGCAAAAATTAGAAGCACGATGATTCAAAAACACTCTTCGACGTTCCCTACGCGCCACCAACGAGCTTTCGTGCTGTCAGTTTCAGTTTGTAGCAGCGGGCCTAGCTTCAAACCTGGCGTATCAAATATGATACGCTGGGCGCTGTGGGACCGCTACAAATTCCGCCGAGAACACTGATAAGAAATCAGGAAGTCTTAATAAAAATGACCACTTGAATGTCTCGGAGAAAATACCAATGCCAGATTTTTCATCGGATTGTGAGGCATCGGTAGCTATAATATTTGTTGTATTAATCCCCTCTGAATGTTTTTGTAGTAGTCCGTTTAATATCTGATAAGGCGCATTTTTGGCATGATTTGGATATGTATCGTCAAAAATCGTTTTAAGGTTCTGCCTTTCCTTCTCAATGGAAGGAACTTAACTGAGTTTAACATCTAATCGTCCAATAAGTGCTTGTGCGTAACCCACCTGTGGTGTATGAAACCGAGGCCAGTAAGATTGAAAAATAACGCTGGTTTGCCGCGCTTCCCGGAAAGGTTTGTTTTGTGTTACTTGCATGGTTAGGATTTCCTTTTCATTCTTCCAAGCTGGACACAATCGGGAGTATGCGGGGTGGGCGTCGGCACAATTCGCTCAACGGGCCTCAGCCTCCGCCTTACAAGCATCCGTTGAGTGTCCAGTAGTGGCGCACCTTGGACAGGTGAGCTGCCCTGGGCAACTCAGGGAAGCATGCCCAAACCTCTGTCACTTGAAACAGCGCCGCGGGTTCGGGATATATGCCCTCACACGTAACTTAAGGTATCCTGTTGCAATTGTTTCGGGAAGTGTACTGGACGCAAATGTGAGTATCACATGCCTTGCTGGAACTTATTTGTCGTTGCGCCTGATTCTTATTAGTTCTACGTTGATGAAAATTTTGCTCTTCCATCCATCCAGGACTTCATCTTCGGTAAGTTCCAAAAGGTCGTAGTCTGAAACAACACTTTTGTCGGTGTTCATAGTTCTGTGTTGGGTGAACGAGATATGCCAATCTCGAAATGCAACAAGGTTAGGTAGTTTTCCGTATTGAGATTTGTCCTTGACTTCAATTAATGAGTCTCCACTTGCCATTTTGGGGGCCTTGTACCCGCTGCCGATGGTTTCCGTAAGGCACTTACACACCAAGGACGCTCAGATGTTAGTTTCTTTCTTATTGAAGTTTTCCGAGTGAATCAAGTGGTACTTGGGAAAGTTGTCTACATTGCTTTCCGAGAAACTAGCTGCATCGGTGCGCCCGCGCTTTTTGGGGCGATCAAGTGAAAAGGGGTTCGTAGTACCCATGAAGTAGGTTGTTTGTTCGGCAGCCATGCCAGCCGCCCACCATCGAGCCCACCAAGGGGACGCCGCGAGACATGATGTAAACAGGGACGCCAGCTGTACATGCCCGCTATAACCAAATATGGTTTACCCTAGGTTAGATAGCCACACAAGGTTAACCCTCGCTGCCAGAAAAAATAGAAGTAAATCGAAGAGAGGAGAGGACAGGAAAGATTAGAAGGGCCAAAGAAAGACGAAGATGAGGGGAGAAGAGACAGGAAAAGGAGACTGCCGATTTTCCCTGGGTTGGGCTGCCCAGGTGTGCAGTTTACGTGAAGCCGGGGCCAAAGGGGTGTGTTGCGTTTGCCGGGGGACCTTCAAGCTTCAGTGACCCGGCGTCGACTCAACCCCCAGGATCCCCTTTTCCCCGGACACGGCAAAACCACGCCCAGCGATTGTGGGAGCGATGGAAACCAACCGTTAGCTCGGGTCCGTGGTGTCGCTACACACCAAACGCCGGCTTGCGCAGACGCCCCTGCGGGGGCGGTGGCATTTCGATGAAGGCGAAATGCACAGGCCCGTGTTCTGTGCTATGTCAGGGCACGTTAAACATCAGACGGTAAACATTTCCGGAGACTTCCACTACGGCGTGTATCATAATCATATGGCGGTTTTGTCACGTAAAACCCTCATTTAACATTATTATTATTACACAAAACATCGGCTTTAAAAGCAAGATACTTCGCAGAAGTCTTCCAAATGTTCCGAGTGCGATTTTTTTTATATTATATAAGAACACTATAATATCAAACTTTTGTGAAGAAGACGAAGTTCCGCCGATTAATTTTTATGGGAGCCACATTGAGCTGGTTGTGTATATAAGGCTATGAATGACTACAAATGTATATACAACGTATCGTTCCTTGGCCTCCTTTTACCAGCTTCAGCGGGATGTGGAGGAAAAAGAGTAAGTGGCCCTTTAGTCATCCCCTCCAACGCCTGCAATAAAATACGCCTACGTGAACTGTGTGAGATCAAATTTATTGGGAAAAAATGTGGGCGATTAGAGACCTTATGCAAAATCTTCTGCCATCTAGCGGGCGCCATGCGCATTTTCGCCTTGTTGAAGGCTTAGCCCGCTACCCATGTGCACACATGGAGCGTACGTGTCGACATGTAGCGGCTGATAGGAACGGCAATGCCGACACATTTTTGTTGGCCGTGTTGCTCAGAATAAGTAAACCGAGGTACCTATAAAAGGTTTGCAGGAAACTAACCTCCATGTTATTAGATTTCCTCCCGGCCGATGAGAAGAGGCAGATCGTTCCGTCGCTCCGGCTACTGCTTACGACTAACGCCGTGTTTACGTTCACCGTTCTGATAAGATGCGGTATTTGACAGCATCGGTATTCATCAAAGAACACTTTTTCGCGTCACCCCGTAAGTAGTCAGTTTTCGCTCCGTGTGCATGCAGGCACAGAAAAAACGGCTACGTGTGCGAGCTTCAAAGCTGCATCGCGGCTACACGCGCATGCCTGCGCTACTGTTGACCACATTACACTACTACATTGCGATAACATCTTAGCGAGGTAGCTCATGCGCATCATTGATTTTCTTTGAAGTTTGAGGCGGCGCTTGTTGCGTTGCCTTGAGCTCGTACTCTTTAACTGTGCCTATTTTTCAAGCATTTCATATACTGTCAGCGCTAACTTCAAAAGTCAAAAGGGCGGCCCGGATGTCCTGACTGCACCGCCCCCTCACATTTTTTTTTTATTTATAACTCCAGAATAGCACATTTCAGGATTTCTCAAAAGCTGATCCCCCTTCGGAAAAATTCTGTATTCATACCTGTATACTATGAAATGTTAACAGATGCTTAAATTGTGTGACCCTTTTCGTATAAAACTAAAAAAAACGACTGCTCCGCCAAATACATATGCTCCATTTGATCATGGGTGCGCTACCGTTGGCTGGTTTCGCAAGCGTTGAGGTGGTTTCGCAAACGTTCAGTCGGCGACACAGAACTGCCTCGCTGCAGCGGGTTGAAATTGTAAGGCGGCTGTAAGCCCCGTAAAGGACGATGTGAACGCGAATATTATTGGAGCATCTCGTTATATACGAACGCATATAGGAAGGATATTGCATATAATACCGGCTAATCAGCACCTACTTCTTGAGGCAACACGCTTCATGTAGTAGTAGTAGTAGTAGTAGTAGTAGTAGTAGTAGTAGTAGTAGTAGTAGTAGTAGTATCTTTATTTTAGTTCTTGTAATACAAGAAAAAGGAACAGAGGCAAAAGGCGTTTCTTACGCCTGACAAAGGCCCGGATGTCCTGGCGCACCCCCCCAACCATATTCAAGTGTGTGAGATGCATTTCTTTTTCATCTTAATAGCATAGTAATTCTACACATAATTGTGCAACAAAAGAGGTAAAAGAAACTCTTTACTAACTGTATGTATGGTCTATACTTGAATATGCATGTGTTATCTGGGACCCAGCTCAAAAGTATCTTACAGAAACAATAGAAAAAGTCCAAAACCAGGCAGCCCGTTTCATCAGCAGCAACTACGACTCATTCGCTAGTATGTCAGAAATAAAGGCCACATTAGGCTGGGAAACTCTAGAATCTAGAAGACGGAAACTTCCATTAAAACTTCTGCATAGTATATATTATAACCTAACATGAATTATTAAGTCGGAATACCTACTAGCACCAACATATCGTTCCACAAGATGCCAACACTCACATAAAATACGAGAATACACATTCCAAACCACAACTTTTCCAAACCACTCTTCTTTTTAAATCCAATTAGAGACTGGAATGAACTTGCCGAAGGTATAATAAACTTGAGTGACAACAGTGTTTTTTTCTCATTTGTTGTGAAATTGTGACATGCTTATTTCACTTTTTGTACCTGTTTGTCACGTGCCACATTGTGTTAAAATATTTTTGTTTTTAATTATTATATGTCGTAATATTTACATTTTTTACTATGTTTGGTGTAGTATCGCAGATATGTTATCAACCAGACTGACTTCGTATGTATACCCACCGGCAGTAATGCCACTACGGAGTTGCAGGAACTATGTAAATAAAAAAAGATACGGCGGTCGAATGTTTTTTATTTCAAAAATAAAAAAGAAGACAACGTTTTATTTAAAATAACGTTCATTAGATTGACGTAGGCTGTTCCTTATGAAATACGCTTTAAAATGGGTCAACAGCACGACATCTCTGTGCCTAGCCGTGTCCCGCTAAAGCCTCCTCCCAACCATCCTACACTACAAGCATGATATACAGATAGCTAACGACGCTTTATTCGCTTAGCTGAAAACAGGCAGACAAAATTTATAACCTAGCGAAAAGCTTCATTCTCAACGACGACAGACTTATATGCGACTCGGTGACGAACTTGTACCTTTCCGTTGTGAGGCAGTTATTTAGGCTTACTAATTGTCAACGTAATATAACCAGGCAATGCCGGTATTGTGTACTGGCCCTTACACACTCGTCGGACGTTTTTACGTCCCGATTGCCTGCTATCAAAGCAGATAGAAGCAAGAAATTGTAGCAGCGGGTGCCGAATCGGCAGCTTCGTGAAACCTCCGACAGATGGCAGCAATTTTGCATAAGGTCTATAACGTTACACTACATACAGCGCATTATTTCCTTCCGCCCTTCTTCGTAGTTAGCTGTTAATAATCGATCCAAACTTTCTGGGTCACGATCACAGCACCTGCTCGTAACACGACGCAACAAATGACGCGTAAGAGATACATCACGTAACGACCACTTGCGCACGACAACGTGAAATAACAACAATAAACTATTTTCAATACGGCATATTGTTGGTGATTTGTTCTTCGCTCTTCGTCAAAACTGTTCGCTGTGCCATAAAAACTCCTCCTTCAAGAATCAGGAAAGCTTATTTCAAACATAATAGTCGGAGGTCACCCGAGGCGAAAAGCGGCGAAATGCAGCTTGAAGGTGTCTGGGGGCCCATACACAAGGCAGCGTATACATACGTTTCTAGGTAGCACAAGCGTACATAATGAACAAAGGATATTTAAAGTAGTAAAAAAATTAAGTGAGGGCATAGACAATTGGTAAACATATGACACATATATACACTGTATATACGCGCATACATAAACGGAAAGGGAAGTATACTAAAAGTAATGAGCCGGATGATGATCATTTAGTCCTCGCCTCCCTCTTCATTGATCAAGAAAATAAGCATTCAATTGAATTGAATGATACTACATTTCAATGTGCTGGCATTAAACATGTTTATACCGCTATATTGTTAAAGCACAAATATTCTAAAAAATACACTGTAAAATGAAAGAAGCGTGTAACGGTAAGAACACATAGCACTGCTAAGTACGGTTCAGACAAACTATTTGCGCAATACTTTTTTACAGACACTGTACAGACACATCAATGCCCTGCTTCTGATATTTGTTTAAAACATAGGTACATTGAACGCCAGTGAATTTTTCTCATAAGTGGTGCGTCATCATGGTACTAACCATTTCTCGTGGCATCTGGTTCTAGAATCGCCTATTTGATTTTTTAACCTGCAGTTACTACTTAAACAGTTCTTAGCGCTTTTAGGTGACGTCACAAGCCTTCGAAAACTGGCCGCATTAAAATGAAGTGTGCCCAAGAAAGAACGTAATACTATGCTGAACAAGAAATGTTTTCATTTTGGAATAGCCAGAGTGTGTCATGAACGTAATGCAAGAAGACTGCCCACCAATCACACTGCCAACGGCTGCTTATAGCAGTGCTGAGACGGATACTTCAAGACATAGATACTTCAAGACGTATTATAACGATCTTGAGCTATATTTGCGCGTAACAACTCTCTCTTAACTCATCTTTGCTGAGAGAGAGAGAGAGGCAGACAGAGAAATAAACATAATTATGAACAGACACAATCATCTGCAGGTGGGCAGTCTTCTTAGTGTAGAAACCAGTGGACGCTAGCCATCTCCCTGGTCAGGCAGATCAAGTTATGGGGCGAACTTGAAACCTGGGATCCTCAATGTGCTCGAGTCCACTCCCTTATTTATCGCCTTGTTACAAAGCTCCATGATCGCTGAGGCTACCTTATCATAAGAAATGTGAAGCAGGTTAATCGGAGACAAAAGTGGGAATCTTTGTTAGCTGTCCTGGCTCAGCACAACTAAAATACTCGACACTTTTGCGCAGTCATCAACTCACAGAAGCTTGGATACGGACCAGCAGCGACGCTATTGGTTTTCAAAGAAAGAGTCTAAATTTCCTGAAAGACGAAGATCATTTGATCGGGTTATGAAACGTTTACTGGTTCCCACCCGTATTTGCGCCGCCGATTACGTAAATTTGAGGCCAGGTAGAATAAAATGAAATCATGAAAGGTTCAAATAATGTTATAGAGCCCCTGTTGAGTGGCAGCCTCATCTTCAGTTCTCGAGCGCAATGTGCGAAGGCGTCGCATAGGCAGCCCGCACCCCAGAGAGCCTACAGTGCGCGGTCCTCAAACACGGAGGACAATCGTGACAGCAGATTCGAAGGACAAATTATATTAAATAATTACGTTACATGGATACACCTATGCCTGCTCCTGCAATTCAATGACTGCGTCTCGCCATCCTCAAGAATTTGACAGGACCCAGTCGCAAAACATCGCATCATAAAAGAAGAAAGTGCCTGACCAATCCATCAGAGCCCGTACCGCGTTTTCACGCGAGAACGCGAGGCCGTTAAGAAGTATGTCAACGAAATGCTACGCGACTACACCATACAGCCGTCCACGAGTCCGTGGGCATCACCTGTGGTATTAGTTTGGAAGAAGGGTGGAGCCCTACGTTCCCGCGTCGACTATCGTGGCCTGAACAAAATCACGAAGACGGACGTCTACCCTCTGCCACGATAGATGATGCCCTCGACCGACTGCACACCGCCAAGTAATTTTCCTTTTCCATTTTTAACACCAGACGGCCTGTTCGTGATCAAGGTAATGCCATTTGGTCTTTGCTCGGCACCTGCGACTTTAGAACGCGTTATGGATACAGTTATGGATAATGGAGAGTATCTCAGTAACCTGCGATTCGCTGATGACATTGCATTGATGATTAACGCGGGAGACGAATTACAGCTCAACATTACTGAACTGGATACAAAAAGTAGAAGAGTAAGTCTGAAAATTAATATGCATAAAACTAAAGTAATGTGGAACAATCTTGGCAGAGAACAGCGCTTCGCGATAGGTGGCGAGACGCTGGAAATTGTAAAGGAGTACGTCTACTTAGGACAGGTCTACTTAGGTAACCGCGGAGCCGAACCATGAGAGTGAAATAACTAGAAGAATAAGGATGGGATGGGGCTCATTCGGCAAGCATTATCATATCATGAATGGTAGTCTACCACTATCTCTCAAGAGGAAGGTATATAACAGTTGCATCTTACCGGTACTTACCAAAGGAGCAGAAACCTGGAGACTTACAAAGAGGGTTCAACTTAAATTGAGGACGACGCAGCGAGCGATGGAAAGGAAAATGATAGGTGTAACCTTAAGAGACAGGAAGACAGCAGAGTGGGTCAGGGAACAAACGGGGGTTAAGGATATCATAGTTGAAATTAGGAAGAAGAAATAGATATGGGCCGGCCACGTAGCACGTCGGCAGGATAACCGGTGGTCATTACGGGTAACTGACTGGATTCCAAGAGAGGGCAAACGCGTGAGGGGAAGACAGAAAATTAGGTGCGTAGATGAGATTAAGAAGTTTGTAGGTATAACGTGGCAACAGAAAGCACAGGACCGGGTTGATTGGCGGAACATGGGAGAGGCCTTTGCCCTGCAGTGGGCGTAGACAGGCTGATGATGATGGATACAGTACTGGCCGCCTTGAAGTGGCAGACGTGCATCCTGTACTTGGACGACGAAGTTGTGCTTGCCTGAAACCTCGACGAACACCTTCGGCGCCTTGAAGCTGTACTTCTAGCAATCAAGACTTCCGGACTAACATTGAAGCCTGAAAAGTATCGCTTCGCTCACGAGGAGCGCTTGTTTTTGGGCCAGGTAATCAGCAAGGATGGTGTTAGCCCAGAGCAGCGGAAAACAGCTGTCATCGCTGTCTTCCCGCCGCCCACCGTCATGAAGGTCGTACGTCAATTTCTCGGCTTGTGCGCCTAATAAAGACGCTTAGTCAAAGGATTTTCACGAATCGCCGAGCCGCTAACGCTCCTCATGAAGACCAATGTGGCATTCAAGAGGAAAACGGCGCAAGTCGAAGCATTTCAAGAATTGAAGCGACGCTTCTGATGCCTCCGATACTAGAGCATTTCGACGAATACGGCGCTACGGAAATCGATACCGACGCAAGCAGCATAGGACTCCGCGTCGTCCTTCTGCAGAAGATTGACAGGCTGAAAGGGTCATCAGGTACGCTAGCCGGTCGCAATCAGGGGCAGAAACCAACTATTCTACAACAGAAAAGTGCCTGGCCATCACCTGGGCTACATCCAAGTTTCGCCCCTGCCTCTACGGCAGACCATTCAATGTTGTGTGCGACCACCGCGCCTCGTGTTGGCGAGCTAACTTGAGGATCCTTCAGGTCGCGCCTCGCACAGTGGAGCGTGAGTCTTCCAAATTCGGCATTACCGTCGTTTGCAAGTCCGGAAGAAACCACTCCGAGGCTGACTGCCTGTCTTGTGCCCCCGTCGACCCACCGCCGCATGACGATGAGGATAATAAGTGCCGACGACTTCGCCGAAAGACAGCAAGCCGACTGGCACATCAGGAGCCTTGTCGAATACCTCGAGGGCAGGACCGCCGTTATTCGGAAGATATTCAAGCAAGGACTGGCGTCGTGTTTCTTGCGAAACGGCGTTCTGCTTAAGAATAACTTCTCGCCCCTTCGAGTCAACTACCTTCTCGTGATGCCTACAGCAATGAGACCAAAAGTGCTCCAGGCCCTAGAAGAAGACCTGACGGCTGGACACCTCGGTGTTCCTCGCACGCTCGCAAGAATACAGGTACAGTACTACTCTCTACGCCTTGTCGCCGATGTTGCTGGCTACCTAAGGACATGCCCAGACTGTCATATACGCAAGACACTACCGACAAGACCTGCAGGCTTTTTTAAGACGATCGAACCACCTCGGCGACAGTTCCAGCAAATCGTTATGGACCTACTGGCGCCGTTCCCTTCGTCTACCTGCGGAAATAGATGAATTGTAGCTACCGACTACATCACCCGCTACGCCAAGACAAGGACCCTGCCCAGAAGCAGTGCCGCCAAGGCAGCCAAGTTCTTCACTAAAGAGATCGTCCTGCGTCATGGTGCCCCAGATGTCATCATCACCGACAGAGGCACGGCCTTTATTGCGGAGCTATCTCAGGCGATGTTGACGTACACCCAGACAAGCTACGACCGGACCCCCGCCTACCAGCCGCAGACCAATCGCCTCACCGAGCGTCTAAACAAGACCATCGCCGACATGGCGGCCATGTACGTCGAGGTCGAGCACAAGACGTGGGATGTCATCCTTCCACAAGTGACCTGCGCATACAACACGGCAGTACAAGAAACGACGTAGCGGACGCCGCACAAGTTGGTTTACGGAAGGAGCACGGCCACGACCCTCGACGCATTGCTGCCAGAAACCACCGACGAAGACAATATTGAGGTCGCCGTTTATTTCCAACGTGCCGAATAAGCTCGATAGTTCGCCCACCTCCGTATCAAGAACCATCAAATGATCTACATCCACCACTATAATTTTCGGCAAAGACACACGAAATGCGAGCCCGGCGACCATGTGTGGGTGGGGACACCGATACGCCCACGTGGACTCGGTGAGAAACTTCGACGATACTTGGGGCAATAGAAGGTGATTTGACGTCTCGGCGCTTTAGATTACGAGGATATCAACGAGGACTACGAGGACGGCAAGACAAACTCTCAGCGTCGCTGTGATCGACCTGAAGTCGTCCATGTTGTGCGCCTTAAGCCGTTTTCCGCGCGTTAGCGAATCTGGGGACTGCACGTTTTTTTCTCATTATTGTACTTTTTCGCTTGTAATAATTGCTTATTTCACTTTCTTGCTTTATTATTGTACTTCGTTTGTGTATGCACTGTAGCGAAGCGTTGGAGGTCTGTAATGGGTCGCCCTCTCGAGCGCTTTCTAGTGGGTCGTCCCCTTCGGCTCTTCTCTGACAGCACGCTCCTCGCGCTCAGAGTCCGCCCTCTGTCTTGACTGTCGCCGTTGTGCTTCGTCGACTAGTGCGGTCAATAAATGCCTTTATAATTTGGTGGAGAGTGCTGCGCCGTCCAACCAGCTTCGGTCCGTTCGATGCCCCTGGCGCTTCGATCCCGTACCGTGTCATCTACCATGTCTCAAGACGCCGCCCAGCAAACGCTTCCCCCTGTACCGACACCATGCTCCGGTTCCCCCCGCATCCGCGACCCTCCTATATTCACCGGCGCGGATGGCACTGACGTGGAGGACTGGCTCGCGATATACGAGCGCGTGAGCCTACCCAACAAATGGGACGAGGCAGGAAAGCTGAGCAACCTGGTTTTCTACCTCGCGGGTGTGGCCGGCCTGTGGTACAACAACCACGCAACCGATTTCCTCACGTGGTCTGATTTCAAGCCGCCATCATCAACGTGTTTGGCCGACCTGCCGTACGTAAACTGCCAGCCGAACAGCGTTTACGTGAACGAGCTCAGCAGACCGGTTAGTCGTTTACCAGCTACATCGAAGACGTCCTCGACTTGTGCAAGAAGGCCGACGTAACCATGTCTGAGTCTGACAAGATCCGACACGTTATGAAAGGCATCGACGACGATGCCTTCACCATGCTGCTCGCCAAGAACCCTCGTACCGTGACAGAGGTGATCACGCTCTGCCAAAGCTACGAGGAGCTGCGCCGGCAGCGGTTGCTGACCCGTCGACCTCCATCACGCGACGCCGACCTCGCTGCCTTGTCGGCCATTTCGGATCACTCGGGCTTGCTCGCCGAGGTCAAGTCATTTGTGCGCGAGGAAATTGCCCGCCAGTTTTCTCTACTGACCTTGCCTCAGTCGCAGCATGCTCAACAGCCGTCGACCACACTGCTGCCTCCCTTACGCCGCGCTATTCAACAGGAAATTGCGGAGGTCATGCCGGAATACCACCAGCCACCTCCGGCGCTTGCGCCACTCAGTTACGCGCAAGTTGTAGCCAGGCCACCCCCAGCGCTCCCTGTGTCTGTCCCACATCCATACGCCGAAGTCGTCGCCAGACCACAGGCCTTTCAGGCGAGTGTGCCGGCTGCGTACGCCGACGTCATTCCTAGGCCACGACTGCAGCCCACCATGCAGTCCTATCAGCCGCCGCCCCGTCCACCGCGTCTTGGGCCATGGATGGGACCCACCCCGGCGAACCGATGGCGCACTTCCGACAACCGCCACATCTGCTTTGCGTGCGGTTGCGCCGGTCACGTCGCCCGCTATTGCAATCGCGTGCAGTCGCCTCCAGTCGCCTCAACCATGCCAAGCCAGTCGAGCCGCCCGTATTACGATTCACCGCAGCCTATGTCACCGCCGTCTCGCCCAGCGCCCTCTACCCGCCGTTCACCGTCACCACGACGCCGCTACCTGTCCCCGATGCGGCCACGTCTGGTCCCACGCGACCAGGAAAACTAGTCGTCGCAGTCCACGAGGCAAGGGCTGCGACGCGATCGAACTGCGAAAGACCTCAGCGAAGCCCATCGAACGTGATAGACGTGTTTGTAGACGGTGTTCGTGCATCTGCCCTTATCGACACTGGAGCCGCTGTATCCGTTATGGACGCAAAGCTTAGCCGAATACTGCGCAAAGTGACGACGCCACTTTCCGGGCTCTCCCTCCGTACAGCCAGCGCCCAACGTATTCACCCTACAGCGGTGTACACGGCCCGCGTCATGATTAAGGACGCTATGTACGCCGTCGAACTGATCGTAATTCCTGCCTGCTCTCACGACGTCATCCTCGGATGGGATTTTCTCTCCCGCCACGACGCCGTCATTCATTGCGCACCAGCCGAAATAGAGCTGTCACCATTCTTTAATTTGACGCCGGAAGACAGTCCATCGGCTGCGAGCAAGGTACTCGTCAAAGACGACATCAAATTGCCTGCAAACTCGTCAACGGCGGTGTCCGTCTACTGCGCCAGTCTATCCGACACCGTTGCACTCCTCTCGCCATATGACCGTATTTGCACGAGGAAAGGCTTGCTGGTGCCTTTCGCGACCGTTCAAATCACTCAGGGAAGCACCTCTATTTTTGTAATCAACCCCTCCCCGCACAGTGTTATGTTGGTGCGAGGGGAATGTCTCGGCAGTGTGGAACTCCTCGAAGACGCACAAGTTATGGACGAACCCGATGACACGCACGGCCGCAGTTCCAGTACGCTCAGTGCTGTGTCGATGTCTGGTTCATCACCCGCTGACGTGTTTGGTTCCACCATATCTGACAACCTTACGCAGGTCCAGCGTTCCCAGCTTCTGGACCTGTTGGAAGAATTTCGCTCTTTCGATGTCGCTCAAACGTCTCTCGGCCGCACGTCGGCCGTTACGCACGGCATCGATACTGGCGCCCACCTGCCACTGCGGCAACGTCCATATCGCGTATCTCCCACAGAACGCCGTGTAATCACCGAGCAAGTCGACGACATGCTTCGACGCGATGTTATTCGACCGTCCAACAGCCCCTGGGCGTCTCCTGTCGTTCTTGTTGCGAAGAAGGACGGTTCTGTGCGGTTCTGTGTCAACTACAGACGACTCAACAAGATCACTCGTAAGGACTTGTATCCACTGCCGCGAATAGACGATGCGATTGACAGCCTGCAAGGCGCCGAATTCTTTTCATCTCTCGGTTTGCGCTCAGGGTACTGGCAAGTACCTATGGCTCACGACGCTCGACCGAAGACCGCCTTTGTCACGCCCGACGGCCTGTACGAATTCAACGTCATGCCGTTTGGGCTGTGTAATGCGCCCGCCACCTTTGAGCGCATGATGGATACCGTTCTGCGCAACCTGAAATGGCACACGTGCTTGTGCTACCTCGACGACGTCGTCGTTTTTGCTCCGGACTTTTCCACCCATTTTCAACGCCTACGGCATGTTTTGACGCGTTTGAGCGACGCCGGTCTGCAACTGAATCTAAAGAAGTGCCGATTTGCAGCACGGCAGCTGACAATCCTCGGCTACGTCGTGTCCAAGGACGGAATTCTCCCCGATCCAGGCAAACTTCGCGCCGTGACCGAGTTCCCGAAACCTACGTCCGTCAAAGAACTGCGCAGTTTCGTAGGACTGTGTTCCTACTTTCGGCGCTTCATTCGAAATTTCGCGACTATCATATCGCCTCTGACGAAGCTCCTCGGAAGTAACGGGCCCCTCCATTCATGGTCGTCCGAGTGCGACGACGCTTTCGAAAAGCTCCGCCGTTTGTTGACGTCGCCTCCCATACTACGCCACTACGACCCTACGGCTCCTACAGAAGTACACGCAGACGCTAGCTGTGTTGGCCTTGGCGCTGTCCTTGCGCAGCGCAAACCAGGGTTCCCTGAATATGTCGTGGCATATGCAAGTCGTACGCTTACTAAAGCCGAGACCAATTACACCATCACCGAAAAGGAATGCCTGGCGATCATCTGGGCCCTTACGAAATTCTGACCTTATTTGTATGGTCGCCCATTTGATGTGATCACCGACCATCATGCACTATGCTGGTTGTCGTCACTGAAGGATCCCTCAGGTCGCCTCGCCCGTTGGGCACTTCGCCTACAGGGCTACGATATCCGCGTGCTGTACCGCAATGGACGCCAGCATGCTGACGCCGACGCACTCTCGCGCTCCCCCTTGCCTGACGACAATACCCATAGCTCAGTGTCTCACAATGCCGTTTCTTCTATCGACATTCACACCATCGCTACTGAACAGCGCAAGGATCACTGGATCGCCTCATTGATAGACTTGCTGACTGATCCATCGGCAACACCATCCACTCGCGCGTTGCCTCGTCAAGCCCACCATTTCGCCGTTCGCGACGACCTCCTCCACCGACGCAATTACGGCGACGGCCGCCAGTGGCTACTCGTAATACCCCGCAGTCTGCGTTCTGACATATGCGAATCGTTCCACTCTGATCCGCAGTGCGCACACTCTGGGGTATCGAAAACCTACCACCGCATTCGCCAACGGTACTTTTGGCGAGGGATGTACCGCTACGTGCAGAAGTTCGTTCCCTCCTGCATCAATTGTCAGCGCCGCAAAACATCAACGCACCTGTCGCCGGCAGTTCTGCAACCTCTGCCTTACCCTGACCGGCCGTTCGGGCGCGTTGGCATAGACTTGTATGGACCACTTGCTCTAACGTCGGCTGGTAACCGCTGAGCCATCGTCGCTGTTGACCACCTTACGCGATACGCCGAAACTGCCGCCCTCCCAGCGGCTACAGCGCGCGATGTTGCTTCCTTCCTGCTGCACCGATTCATGCTGCGCCACGGTCCACCCCAGGAGCTGTTCAGCGATCGAGGTCGTGTCTTCTTGTCGGAAGTCGTCGAAGCCACCCTGAAAGAGTGCAACGTTGTTCACCGGAAAACTACTGCTTACCACCCGCAGACGAATGGCCTCACCCAACGCTTTAACCGCACGCTCGGCGACATGCTCTCGATGTACGTCGCCGCCGATCACACCAATTGGGATGCCATTCTGCCTTTCGTCACCTACGCCTATAATACCGCCCCTCAGAGCACTACTGGTTTCTCCCCCTTTTTCTTATTGTACGGCAGACACCCGTCGCACACAATCGACACAATCCTTCCATACAAGCCGGATCCGTCTGAGTGTGCGCCTATTTCTGCCACAGCCAGACTTGCTGAGGAGTGTCGGGAGCTTGCCAAGACGTTTACTACGCATGACCAAGAGCGGCAAAAGAGCATTCGCGGTGACACCACCACTTCTGCGCCCACGTTCCGCCCTGGAGCACTCGTATGGCTCTCAGTCCCTACCACTGCACCTGGCCTCTCTTCCAAACTGCTGCCCAAGTACGACGGCCCCTACCGTGTCGTCGAACGCACATCCCCGGTCAACTACCTGATCGAGCCCATTGAACCATCTTCGGGCATGCGCCGTCGAGGGCGCGACATTGTCAACGTGGAGCGCCTGAAGCCCTATCATGACCCGCTCATAGTGACAAGCAGTTAGGTCGCCAGGCGGCTCCCTTTTTCGTACCCGGGGTAATTGTAGCGAAGCGTTGGTGGTCTGTATTGGGTCGCCCTCTCGAGCGCTTTCTAGTGGGTCGTCCCCTTCGGCTCTTCTCTGACAGCACGCTCCTCGCGCTCAGAGTCCGCGCTCTGTCTTGACTGTCGCCGTTGTGCTTCGTCGACTAGTGCGGTCAATAAACGCCTTTATAGCACTTTATTTTCCCCTTCCATATTCTGTCACAAGTATTGGGACGGTACCTTTTTAGAGGGGGCCAATACCACACACGCTCCTTTTTTCCATATATTCTAATACCGGCCCGCTGCACGCGCACCTGCTGCCTTGCGCTAACCGCGCCAGAATGTCTGGTGTGGTATGACGGTTTATTAACAAAGTAATGATGACTTGTGCAGCCTAAGTAGCAGCGGTCATACAGGAACGCAGATCACGCGCACAGCAACAGACGATCGAGCGTGGCTTCTTTCTCCTGTTCACTACAATTGCCCCCGGGAGAGAAGATGAGCCATCCTGGCGTCTTAAGGCGTAGGCATCATCGATGGGTCATAGTATGGTTTAAGTCCGCTGACATGAACCTGTGTCGCGACCGCGATGTCTGAGGTCGTGGGGCGGCGTCAAGGGTTCAACTATGTAGTTGATAGGGGACGTGCGGCCTTTCATGCGGTAGGGGCCATCGTAGCGCGCAAGAAACTTGTTCGAAAGCGCAGGGTTGTGAGGTGGGATCCACAACCAAACGTTAGAACCAGTCGGGAAGTCTGGCGTAGACGCGTCGTTGTCATGTCGCAGTTTTTCGCGACCTTGAGCGGCGGTTGTAAGTTTACGAGCGAGCTGCCTGCAGTCATCTGCGTATCTGGCCGCTTGAGACACCGGCGTGCATTCGGAAGCGTCGGGTCGGTATGGAAGCAATGTGTCCATGGTGCAAGAGGGCTCTCGTCCGTACAACAGGTAAAACGGCGAAAAGCCTGTGGTAGCTTGTGAGGCAGTATTGTACGCGTAAGTGACAAATGGCAAAACAGCGTCCCAGTTACTGTGATCCGACGCGACGTACATAGTTATCATGTCACCGAGTGTGCGGTTGAACCCCTGTCCGTCAAGCCGTTCGTTTGAGCGTGGTAGGCTGTAGAATTGCGGTGAACGATGCTGCATTGAGCGAGAAGGGCTTGTATGACGTCGGAGAGGAAGACGCGCCCTCTGTCGCTGCGCAGTTCTCGTGGTGCGCCATGTCGAAGCACGAAATTCCGCAGAATGAAGAATGCAACCTCTCGGGCGCTGGCGGCTGGGAGTGCTGCAGTCTCAGCATAGTGCGTCAAATGACCAACGCCGACAATTTTCCATCTGTTACCCAAGGAACTGCAGGGAAGTGGGCCGTATAGGTCTATGCCGACGCGATCAAAGGGACGAGCAGGGCAAGGTAGTGGCTGTAACTCACCGGAAGGGCGTTGGTGAACTCTTTACGCCGCTGGCACGCCGTGCAAGCGCGATTATACTGGCAGACAAAGTGATACATTCCCCGCCAGTAGAAACGTTGCCTTAGCCGAGTATAGGTTTTCAGAACGGCGGCGTGGCCATGATGAGGAGCAGCATGGAAGTAACCGCAAATGTCAGACCGCATGTGCCGCGGTATCACGAGCAGCCATTTGGGACCATCAGGCATGTAATTTCTGCGGTAAAGGATGTTGTCGCGCACAGTAGAGTGAGCGGCTTGGCGACGAAGTGTTCTAGAAGCTGTGGTCGATGGATCCTGCAGGAAGTGTAGGATAGTTGAAAGCAGGGGATCCTTTCGCTGTTCAACCGGCATGTTCGTGACGTTGATAGTTGTCATAGTTTCGAAAAGCGTTGATGGGGAAGCTACATCCGAAAGTATCGGCGATCGAGATAGCGCATCAGCGTCAGAGTACTTCCTGCCCGATCTGTAGACAACGCGAATGTCATACTCTTGTAAGCGAAGCGCCCATCGGCTGAGGCGACCTGACGAATATGTCAGCGAAGAAAGCCAGCAAAGGGCGTGATGGTCGGTAACGACGTTGAAAGCACGACCATAGATGTATGGACGAAATTTGCCGAGAGCCCAAATGATGGCCAAACACTCTTTTTCTGTCAGAGAATAGTTCGCTTCGGCCGTTTTCAAAGTGCGACTGCCATAGGCGACGACGTACTCGTCGTAGCCGTCTTTCCGCTGAGCTAGGACTGCACCAAGTCCGATGCCGCTAGCGTTGGTATGGATCTCCGTAGGTGCTGTGGGGTCGTAATGTCGAAGGATAGGCGGTGAAGTGAGCAGGCAACGTAGTTGCTTTAGGCTTCGTCGCACGAGGTTGCCCAAGCGGACATACCATTACTAGCCGTAAGCAAATTTGTCAGTGGTGCTATGATGTTTGCAAAATCACGTACAAAGCACAGCAAATACGAGCAGAGGCCTACGAAGCTGCGGATCGCCTTAAGGGTTGTGGGCTTGGGAAACTCGGCGACGGCGCGAAGCTTGGCTAGGTCAGGAAGCACGCCATCCTTCGATACAACGTGTCCTAATATTGTTAGCTTGCGGGCGGCGAAACGGCACTTTTTGATGTTGAGATGGAGGCCGGCAGTGGTGAGGCAGGTCAGTATCTCACGCAAGCGAACAAAGTGCGTCGGAAAATCTGATGATAACACGACGATGTCGTCAAGATAGCACATACATGTTTTCCACTTGTAGTGTTTTCCACTTGCATGTTTTCCACTTGTAGTGTCCATCATGCGCTCGAAAGTAGCGGGCGCATTGCAGAGCCCGAAAGGCATTACGGGCTCTGCAATGTAAGCCATCGTGTAAATTCGTGTAAGCCATCGCGCGTCACAAAAGCTGTCTTCCCGCAGTCACCTTCAGTCATCGGCACTTGCGAATAGCCAGAGCTAAGATCTAAAGAAGAGCAGTACTCCGCTCCTTCCAAGCAGTCGAGTGCGTCATCTATACGAGGCAGCGGGTAGACGTCTTTACGAGTGATCTTATTTAGCCGATGGTAATCCACACAGAAGCGTATTGACCCGTCCTTCTTGCGTACTAGCACCACAGTTGACGGCCAAGGACTGTGGGAAGGGCGAAATACGCCACGCTGAAGCATTTCGTCGACTTGCTCGGCTGCCGACCCACGGTATGGTCGCTGGCGTAATGGAGGATGAGAACCTGTGTGGACGCTGTGACTGACGTTCTCCGTACGGCCCAAGCGCGGTTGATCGCAATCAAACGATGAGCGAAAATTCTGCAGAAGCTCGAGTACTTGCATGAGGTACGGAGGTGGCAGGTCGGCATCCAAGGCAGATTCAAAGATCGCTGATGAAGGCGAAGTTGATGATGATGCAGAAGACGTGCGCTTAACGGGAGAAGTAAGGGTGTCGAGCTCATAACAAGGCGTGTCATAGGAAGTCTCGATGATAACAAACGGATCAACAGGATGAACACGGCCAAGAGATTCTCCTCGAAGCAAGGTGACGGGGTGCTGAAACGGATTGCACACAAGCATAGCCGATGATCCAGATGCAGTAGTGAGGACGGCAAATGGGGGAGGGAGAACACGGCGATGCAGAAAAAACAGGTGATGGCGTAAACAGGGCGGTAGCATCTGGCGCGGTGGAGCAAGACACGGGCACAAGCACTGACACTGCGGGTGGTATGTCCGTGTCGGACATAACAGTGATCTTTTGGGCTGTACTTTTAGAAAAGTCAGGCAATGCGTCGTCAGAGAACGGGAAGAGCGCCACCTCCGCCCGGGCACAGTCGATGATGGCACGATGCTGAGACAGGAAGTCCCAGCCGAGGATGATGTCGTGTGAGCATGAAGAGAGCACAAGGGAGTCGACGTTATAGAGCGCGCTGTCAAAAACCACCCTTGCGGTACATGCAGCAACCGGTGCTACGAGCTGCGTACTTGCGGTGCGCAGTAGCATGCCGGAGAACGGCGTTGTGACCTCACGTAATTTTCCAATAAAATTATCGTCCATGACTAAAATCGCTGCCCCAGTGTCAATAAGCGCAGTTACGGCAGTTCCTTCCACTATGACGTCGAATAAAGTGAGTGGTGACTGTGCAGGTGTTGCAGAAGTCGCGAAGCTGGCAGTTCGTGCCTGCGGAACTGCAGCAACTAGTTTCCCTCGCTAGGTGACTGCCGACTACGTAAGGGTGAAGGCGAGCGACGACGGGGTGACGGGGAGCGATGGTTGCTGAAAGGTCGTCGTGGATGCGGCGAAAAGTCGGAGCTGAGACGCGTGGCATGGTCGCCAGTAATGTATGGGTTGCCGTGTCCGGGCGTTGCGGCAGCTTGATGAGTAGGTGACATGCGACGGTTGCAGAAGCGCGCGACATGGCCGGCGAAACCGCAAGCGAAGCATATGGGCCGGTTGTCGCGAGTGCGCTAGGGATTCTGAGCATATTGACTCCAAGTTGGCATTGGAGAAGGCGCAGGAGTCTGGGCTGTTCGCGGGTGCATTGCTTCAGAGAAGGCAAATATCGGCGGCGAAGGTCGCGCCACAACCGCGGCACAGGTCAGAGGTGCAGTTACAGGCAAACATGGCTGGGTCAGAGGTACCGATTCGGCAAGCTGCTCGCAGATAGCCCTCCTGATGGGAGCAGCCAGCGATGCGTCAGGTTGTAGGGATCGATCGCACAGAGGCAGCATAGAGAGCTGGCGCGCCACCTCTTCCCGAATAAAGTCTTTGATTTGGCTAGAGAGTGATGTAGCGGGTGACGGGTGGGAGGCTAGCGTGAGGCTCGAGAGTGGTTCGGCAGCTGCGACGGCGCTGCGTGCAAGGACGTTTTGTCGACGCAGCTCATCGAAACTCTGGCAAAGAGTAACGACGTCCGCGACAGAAGCAGGCTTCCGCGCAAGAAGCATCTGAAAGGCCTCGTCCTCGATACCTCTGAGGATATGTTTCACTTTCTCCTCTTCGCTCATGGAGGCATTGACGCGGGAGAAAATACTTACTACATCGTCGATGTAGCTCGTATACGTCTCACCGGGCTGTTGAGCACGCTGGCGTAGAAGCTGTTCAGCGCACAGCCTTCGTAAAGTCGGGCGGCCGAAGACTTCTGCGATCGCTGTCTTGAAGTCAGACCAGGTATGGAGTTCAGGCTCGTGATTGTGAAACCAGAGGTTGGCGACATCAGAAAGATAGAAGATGACGACACGGAGTTTGGCCGGGTCATCTCAGTTGTTGGCCTCACTGACGCGCTCATATGTGGAAAGCCAATCTTCCATGTCAGCCTTACCTGTTCCGCTAAAGATAGGAGGGTCACGGTACCACTGAATGGCGCCGCTGGAGCTGGAAGCCGCGGCGGTGTCAGGCTGACTGGTGGCAATGTCGTTCATTGCAGCGGTTGAAACAGCGGGCAACGTTCGGTTACGAAGCTTCAGGTTGATGTCAGGGATTGCAGCAACCTCCACCAGATGTCGTATGACGGTTTATTAACAAAGTACTGACGACTTGTGCAGTCGAAGTAGCGCCGGTCCAACAGGAACGCAGATCACGCGCTCAGCAACGGACGATCGAGCATGGCTTCTTCCTCCACTTCACTACACTGGGAACATTCGAGATTATTTTACGGTAACCTGTCACACGATAACATCACCGAGCGCGCAATCGCGAACAGCTGAGTTTATTCTCGAACTAATAATAATATCTGGGGTTTAACGTCCCAAAACCACGACATGATTGTGAGGGACGCTGTAGTGGAGGGCTCCGGAAATTTCGACCACCTGGGGTTCTTTAACTTGCACCTAAATCTAAGTACACGGGCCTCAAACATTTTCGCCTCCATCGAAAATGCAGCCGCCGCGGCCGGGATTCGATCGCGCAACTCTAGGGTCAGCAGTCGAGCGCCATAACCACTAGACCACCGTGGCGGGGCTATTCTCGAACTAACGCGGCCACCAGCGATAAGAATGGAATGTTCGATGCGCATGTGTGAATGCCGACAAGCCAAGCCGCGATTGAGTCTATCGACGGTCGACGCTCTGCTCGCCGCTATCAGTCTCCAGTGTGCGTTGCATGGAGTTTAACTTTTCGTTTCCCGGCCAGAGGTTCGGCCAAAGAAAAAGTGTCATCTTGGACAAGGCGACTGATTTCTTCGTCAACATCAAGACCCGGTGAGAATACCTAGGTTACACTTGTCATCACCGGCGACATTGGAAGCAGGGTATATTTGTCGGAGAAGCGACGCGTATAAAAAGGATCTGTAGCGACTACTGTGACGACGTTCACGACTTAAGCAACCTCAAGGAAACATTAGTTAAGAGAAATTACCCGCAAGAAGCTCTAAACAAGGTCTACAACGAAGGTTGTCAAATAGCTGGGAAATTAACCATAGCACAGCCCAATCAGCCGCCAGCATTCATCACCAAATACTTCAATGCGCTCCCAATAAAAAAATGGCAGATCCCACGCTTTGTGGGCATCGGTTTAATGCGAAGTAGGCAGCCAGTAGTTTTATGCTGCATTTTCTTGGCTTTGCGCGAAGCGTTACGAGGCGGATCGAGGTATTTTTGTAAATGGAGGATTTGTGTGTGCATCGTGGGCTTACCAGGTACGACGACTACCCTACGTTTGAATGGTAAATTATGGTCGGACGTAGTATCAGCTAGACCTGCGCGGCGGTCCGAAGATCACCAGCGGCGGCGCGTCGGTGTTTCCACCTCAGACGGCGGCGCGTGAGCGGCACGGGCTTCATCGGATCGGAGGCGGACCCGATTCGATAATCGGGTCCGCCGCAGATCGGATGCGATCTCGCGTAACCCTTAAAACGCTGGCGTATTGGAATGCGGCAGCGTTTAGCGTATTTTATCGTATCAGTGGTCACAGCACGAAGCGATACCAGTCTTTTGCTGATGAGAAGCGTATACCAGTCTTTTGCTGATGTCTTTCCGAGATTGCGCGCGCGCCAGCGCTCCCGACCGCTCATTAATAGTGAATGTTCACACTTGCTATATCAGCCACGCAGCCCCCTCCCCTGGAGATATACGGGCTGTGCGTTTACTTTGTGGTTGAGAAGCAATCGACGTCAGGCCTCACACGCCGTCTGATGTTACCGCATGCTTCCTCCGTGCGACCGAGATGGCCAGCTAGTTTCATTTCAGCCTTAGCCTTGTTCCTCGCCAGCGCTCGTCAAATTTTACTTTTAATAAACGATGCGCGGAGCGATGTTATCACGTGTAATCATATTCGAAGCGCAAAAAACCATACGCATACACAGGTTTTCGATTTGGTTTTCTGTACAGTATATGACGGCGACGGTGAAGACCTGTCCAGTGCCCATATATTTGTTTCGCAATAAAAAAAAATACAGAAAAAAACATGGATGCGAGCTCGCCATTTTTCTAGAGAGCTGCATTGTCTCCGCTGTAGTGAGTTCGTCCGTTGGAAGAATCAAATATTCCGCACCTTTTCTATTGGTTTCCTTCTCGCCCTCGCTATCCTTCTTACAGGCGATATCTCCTCTCCACTTATTTCTTTATAAAGCACGCGTACAATGTCAGCACTAAGCACTGAGCCTATCAGGATTGCGCGCTTGTCGGCTACACCCTGTTACCTCCGCTTGCGCAGTTGGAAACGCATAAAATAGAGCGAAACCACGCTAGCGATAATCGCACACGGTGGTCATGCGAGAGAAGGAAGAATGAGTGGGGACTGCATCGAGAAGCAAGGTGGGAGACAATTCACAAGTGACATTTCTCGTATATGGACCAATCGAGAGTATGTACTCCAACGATGTCACGCGAATCACCATTCTGACGTCGCTAAGTGCGCCAAAAAGGAGATAAACGCAAGAGCTCAGAATAGTGCGCTCGCGTTTTTTTTTTTCGGCGTAACGTATGTGACCGTGCCCCAACACAATCACCATCATGAACGGGTATGTAAATCCCACTACGGCGGGGCCCTGATGTGTGAGACGAGTACAGCGAGAGAGAAACAAATAGAGGAGCAAACAGAGAGACGGGAAGAAATATGTAAAGAAATAGATATGGAAGAATTCTTCACGAGGTGGTATTCGAAAGCGCGTACCCTCGATCTGAAAGCGAGCGTCCTACCAGTGGGCCATGGTGCAAATACTTTCGGTAAGTGAACGACGCGGAGGGAGCGCTTGTTGGCGAGAGGCGGATTATGTTCTCGTTTTCCGCGTGCTGAGACATGGCGCGCTGGACTGAGGACCGTGGCGGGCTGCTGGCAAATTCCGCGAAGCACATAGACACGCGGGCGACGGTTTCCAAACCTGCAAAACCGAGTTATCGCGCGATATCGATATCGACTCGTCGCGCGAACGGTGCGTTTGGTTGCTGTGCAGTGCATTTTCGCGCATACGGGGTTTGGCTTTCACAGTCCCCGTGCTACGTTAGCCATGCAGTGCGCGCAGTTTTTCTTGTTGCTGTCGTTGTTTTGGAGCTCCTTTTGATATGTCACAGTGGCGAAATATTTGGGCGCTGCGGAAGAATGTGCTATTGCTTTGTGGCCGTACCTGAGATTTCCTGAGTTTTCCAATCAAGGCCCCATAGGGCCGCGACACTCCTTTAATAAAGTGAAGCCAACATTGGCACGGGTTTGTCACAGGGCTTCAAAGTTGGTGATCCAGTGAGGCGTTTTGAGTTTCTCAAATAATTTTGATTACTTGGGATTCTTAGGTGCGAGAGAAATCAAGATAAACGGGATGTTCCTGAATTCCGCTCGTTTCGAAAGGTAATCGCCGCGGTAGTGAACGTTTGACAAATGGATGTGTTTGGCCTCAGCGACCGTGCCAGTTGACTGAGCGTGGTAAGAGAATGCTATTTTAGATGCGAAGCATCTTATGGCGGAGTTCAAATCGGTGGTGGTGGTGGTGGTGTGCGGCGTGACCACCCTTACTGCGCATGCGCACACCCTCTCCACTTTCCCCTTATCCCCTTTTCTCCTTTCCCTTTCTCCACTTCCCCTCTCCTCTTCTCCTCTCCACTCGCCATTTATCATTCCCCCTTTCCACTGCCCCTCTCCACTTCCCCACTGAAACGCGGGCTCGACATGCCGAAACGCTGCTTGGCATCGCACTGTTGCATACGTCATATTTTCAAATGCAGACTAGTTAACTGGAAGAGCTGCAACAGCAGGCAGGCTCCAGCCACTGTGCACACGGTGACATTGCGTCCACTGGTCGTAGAGTGCCTCTATGCCCGCGCTCGTCAAGGCAGCCTACTGGGTCGAAGTTGGTAGCGCCATCTCTCGGGCTGCTTGCCAAGAAGAAGTGGGCACGATGGAGGCACGATGGACCTACATTCATCAAACCCCTTTTTGTTCTTTGTACAGACCATGTTTGCCATCACCTTGATCCCCCCGTCAGGCGACACACGTGTCAACCGCACTGGGCCGGATGCGACGGAACGGCTGGCACATCGATACACAAAAGAATAATGCAGCTGATCTGGACATGCGCATCTGTACCTCACCATTCGGAAGACTACTGGCGCCACCCTCGTCGACGTCATCGTGTGCATCTGGTATAAGAACAGTCGCCGCGACTGACTCGGCCAGTTGCCACGGTGGACGCACGATGGACGTACGTACATTCATCAAACCCCTTTTTGTTCTTTGTACAGGTGAGAGACAACCGTTCAGTTTACTGCTAGAAAAGCAATAACGTATGTCTTTTGCTTCTACCGTGCCCACGGTCACTGCTTTCAAGTATGCTTGCCGCAAATCATTGTTTTGTTGACTTGATGACTTGTTGTGGTGACGCAGAGGAAAACCCGGGTCCTAACACGGAAGAAATGCTCAGGTCGTTGATGAAGGATATCAAGGAAATTAAAACGACCATCAATACTAGTAGCCTGAAGTTGAACCAAACAACGCAAACGCTAACATCAAGTGAAATGAAACTGGACAGCCTGTCGTCCACTGTGTACGAATATACATCTAGAGTTGATGATCTGCAGAAGACGGTTGATCAACTGATGTTGAAGGCAGACGATCTAGAGAATACAAGTAGAAGGAACAACCTTATTATATATGATATTACGGAGGCTCGGGGAGAACAACTCGAGTCGTTAGAAGAAGTTACTCACAAAATACTTCATGATGCCTTGAGTGTTCATAATGTTAAAATTGAACGCATCTACCGACTGGGGAAGCCGAATCCGAGCAAGGTCCGTCCGGTAATTTTCAAGTTAGTAGACGGGAGAGACAAGGCGAGAATACTGAAAAATTGCAGGAATCTTAAAGGTACCAACAACAGTATTTCCAAAGATTTTTCCCCTCGTATTCAGGCAATCCGGAAAAAACTGTGGGAAGTTACGAAGGAAAATAGAGAGAGGTGAAAAGGTCGCTCTCTTGTTTGATAAAGTAAAGATCAACACAAAACTGTTCAGATGGGATGAATGACGCAACGTGATGGTTCCATTACACTTGGAATGACACGATTCTTCCCTGCGCAAAGATAGGGTATCTAAAAAAAACGACACAACGCCACTGGCACCATGCGCCACCCGGAATACGTTTTCCATTATGAATGTTAATGCAAGAGGCATATTACGTAAATCTGCTGATCTGGAGGGCCTTCTTCTAGCGTGTAACCCAGGTATGACGGTAATAAATGAGACGTGGCTTCACGATAACGTTTCTGATGAGGACGTCGTGCCAAGGTCGCATGAGGTTATTCGACACGACCGGGGGGCAAGGGGCGGTGGCGTCGCAGTTCTGCTGAAGAAAAACATTGAGTACACAGTGATACCTCACAATACCAACGTTGAAACATCATGGATTCGTGTTCGTCTGAGCCAATACATTGCTTTCGTTGGTGCAATTTACAGGCCGCCGGATGCAGACCTTTCAATTCTGGAAGAAATTGCATGATTTCATGTATGAGCACTGTAAAACCAATGCTAATGTCATCTTTAGCGGTGATCTCAACCTTCCCAAAATTAACTGGGACCTGCTGTGTGTTTCGTCATCATGTCAGCATTCGGAGTTGATGCTTGATATTGCTTTCTTGTTTCGTCTGAAGCAGGTTGTGGACCAGCCTACGCGCGTAGCAGCTACTTCTAGCAGAGTTCTTGATAATGTTTTTTTTTTGTTTCGGAAAGTATTAGTTCTGTAGGCTATGACATGTCGTATTTGCCTGGGATATCAGATCACGACATCGCCCTTTTTACTGGTCGTATGCGTGTCTCGAGGATAAAGGGCGAAAACGTCACCGTAGGAGAGGAGAAAGAGGGGGAAGCGTAGGAGAAGAGAGGGCGATACAGATCACGTACTGTCGCAGCGCATTGTCTTTAGGGAGCCTTCTTGTGTGCACGTCCCCTCCGTTTTTAAGACTGGTTATGGGAGAGAGAGAGAGGGGAAGTGGAGAGGGGTATGGGAGAGGGGGAGCGGAAGTGGAGACGGTGAGGCTGGTTATGGGAGAGGGGAAGTGGAGAGGGAAATGGAGAGGGGTAGAGGTCATGGGAAATGGTGAGGGGGGTGGAGAGGAAGTGTGTGGAGAGGGTATGCGCATGCGCAGTAAGGGTGGTCACGCCGCACAGCACCACCACCACCGGACAGATACTGCCGTTTACTGCCGGCTGCCGGGAGATACGCCGAACAAGGGAGGCGTGACCAGGTTAGACTAAGAGGAGCTACGCCCCTAAAGGCGCTAAGACTTATCTTGAACGCTTACGGCAGGCATGTGTCCCTTACTAACCCTAGACATTTAAGCGAATTTCCAACTCTAGAATCACGCAGGAAACTACATCGACTGCAAGTGCTTTACAATATATTAAAGGGTAACATTAGAATGGGCTTCACTGATTACATGCAGTAGAACAGCGCAAGGCCAACGAGATGGGCCTTGCGTTTCTGTGGGCGGAGGCTGTCCTTCGGTTCACATTGTTTGATTTTTTTCCTTTTAAAGTGTCACTCATGTTCTGACCTCTTGTTCAATATTTCGTATACGTCTCTCGGGTGTTCAATCACTCGATCCTGTACGTGTATTGCTCAGGTGTCCTACCTCAGCGTATGCTGTTGCACTTGTTTTTCATGTTCGCGTCTTGAGTTCAAATTCGACCGCATGTGTTATCGTTGGTCATATGTGCTTTTGTTCTGATGTTTTCTTTTGTTTTCTTTTCTTGCTTTTTTTTTCGTTTGTCGACTGAAGTGATGCAATGTGTAATATTGGTAATGTGATCTACCCACTCCTGCCATTGCTTCCAATAGGCAGCCGGCAGTACCTAATAAAAAAAAACTAGTCGCGCAGCGCAGCGTCCTGGCGTTCGCTCAGCTAAAGTATTTCTTGCACCGTGCACTCGGCTATTCAGGCGCGCCAGCGGAGCACAGCACAGCATAGCCTTGTATTGTATAGTGTAGCAAGAGGGTGGGAAAGCGAAGTCAGGATGAGGAGAAGAGATGAGATGGTGAGGAGGTGGGAGGGAGGACGGAAAGTGGGAGGGAAGAGAGAGTAAATCGTAGCACAGAAAGAATGATTCGAAATAGTAGGCGCAAAGGAGACTACAGACGAAAAGGGAGACCCACAAAAGAATTAGAAAGCGAGAAATTGAAAGAAACCATAAGGCAAGAGACAGTCAGAGAGAACAATAATGAAAAAGAGAGAAAAAAATGGAGAGAGAAAAATAGAAAGAAACAGGAAGCAAGCACCGAGTAGTCTAGCGAACAGATACCGCACCACCTGGCCATACCGCGCACGCGCAGTAGCTAAGCAAAGCCTACGGACGGAGACATCGCGCGCAACTTCCGGTCTAAAGTGCATAGCCTGGCTGCGCGCGATCGTGTCCAGAGAGTCATAGGGCGTCTGAAGAAAGTGTGTACTATCGAGGAGGAAGGTGTGCATCTCAAATCTGGACGTGTCGGTCGACGGGTAGAAGGAGCGGCGACAGGCCCGTGCTTCGCTATATCAAGCTTTGAGCGACTTAGTGTGAACTACCCGCATCGTATGTTTTATTTTCAGAGGTCATATTGGGGACTTCTGGAAAAACAGGGCCTGCAAAAATAGACAGAAGAGAGTAGTCAAAACACCGCAAGCGCCGCTAACAACTGAAAAATCATACAGCGGGGGAAAAGAAGGTATGCACAAACACTTATCTGTGCATTCCCAGGCAAGAGGCAGTATACCTATCAATCAGGTGCGCGTGAATGTCTACGTGAGAAATAACTGTTCTCTCTTGTCCGTGTTTGCACGTCCTGTCTTTTTAACATGAATAGCTAACACGTTGCTCAGCTACACGTTTTTTGCTCCAAGGTTGAATAACATTCCGTCAATTGTGTCGAGAGCTGTGAAAGCTTTGTGACGACAAAATAACATCGCCGAAGAAAAACGCAAACACAGGGCGCGCTGCTCGCCGATCTCCGGCCAAACAGCATCGTCTGAAACGGATAGTCTATTACATAGACACATCATGAAGAACTCCCCCGTTGAAGTGTTGTATTTACCTCCCGATTGCTCGTTCGGTTTAAAAGAAAAGAGTAACGCCGTCACGCTGCAATTATCGCGCGGGGGCGGCGGCGGCGTTATCTCTCCCGGGACTTCGGCGGCGGCGCGGCGCGTGGCGCACGGGTCTAGTATCAGCACTCACGTTAGAGCACAGACGTTTGTGTTATCGAAACGAAGCGCACGCTACGGTGCGATGAGATGAATATCATACGTAACTTTTGTCAGCATATTCCTCCAAGTTCGAGCATAGCTTGAATATTGCTGGCCGAATCATAGGAACACATATGTAATGTTTACAACTGACGTTAACTACAACTGACTTTTATGCGACATGACGCCTGTGTCATTGGAGTACATATGCAGTGTTTATTGTTTTGTTACAAAATGAGCTAGCCAGCGCCACAACCACAATGGGCGTTGCACCGACATTGCGCCTGCATAGTGTTTTTTTTTCCAAAGCAACTTCCTGACCTCGCGTAGGTCTGTGGCAGAATACCTGAGTGCTACGCAGAACGCTTGTTATCGATTCCTGCTGGGATTCTGATTTTTATTCTTTGCACTCCTCGGGTCAACGCTTTTAAATTACCAATGTCTGTTCTCGCCGTTCCTGGGTAGACATAAACTGGTCCGTGATATACGGAGATGTGCCGCAAGTGTCAGTAGGAAAGGGTTTGACGACGTGCGCGACAAGATGTTCATATGCTTGGTGCCACGAGCTTACTGTCAAATTCGTCGCGTTCTCTTACCCTCCCTTGCGATTTTTGTCTATACTAAGTAAAGGAGGCGATCACCAGAGCACCCAGACGTAGGCGGCTAGATAGATAGATACGTAGATAGACACGCTCAAAGTGCCAAGGGTTCGCTAAGAAATGTTTCGCATTTAATAACATTTGCGTAAGTAACATCCAATGCACGCAAGCAACGAGCGCTTTATGAAAGCGTTTGCCGAAGTAGCAAAGGTCCTGTATCGTCGCAATAGGAATTTTAAGGACCATGCTAGTGCGTGCAAAAGTAAACCTTCAATCTACTGCCCAGATAACAGCTTGTTCTCATCTAAGAGGAAAGGCATGCAAGCAACTTCAAGATGACGTTATAGTTAAAAGCACCGGAAATGATTACGTCCATAATATAAAATCTAGTTTTACCTGCACTACTTTACACGTTATCTACAAGATTGAAAGTTGATATTCTTCACTGGCGAAATGGGACGGCCTGTTAATTAATATTAGATTAAATTGACATCGCGCGGACAAGGCGAAGAAATTATCGAAAACAGTGGAACAGCCTTTAAATTTAAGAGGACAAAACTTCGACGATCTGAAACTTTACATACTCCAAGCAGACTTTAGGTCCCCAAGAGACAGAAAAGATACAGTCATACCTAATTCACAAGTTGAATACATTCCAGCCAGCAGGCATGAACGTTTCTAAGGGGACTCTTGAATCCGTCCGACATGATACATACACGACGAAAACCAACGAGTGTTAAGCCCTTCTTCTAGGAATTTTTGACCTACCATTGTTACGTGGTGCCTCCTTAGTCAGCCACAATTCAGCGAAACGCCACCCACCCGTCCTGTTTTTTTCTTGTTTCTTGTTTACCGAATACCCCTTTCTTTTCACCCAATCCGTCACGTCAAACTCTCACCCACCCCCAATTTCGCAGTTGCCCTCTCCTCCTATGTGTGAATTGGAGGAGAGGCTACGCAGCATACTCACACATACAATTAATCATACAAGCCTGTCAGCATTGCGCGATGTCTTCGCGCTATTTTACCAGAGCTCGGCCTTATGACATTAAATGCTTATTAGATTACCGGCTGTGGCTAGAGGTTATACTAGAGGTAGTCGCTCTGTTACTAATAAATGAAAACTAGCCGAAAATATTTATTGCCCTCACGCATTGTTTTGTCCAGATATTGTGTGAAATAATAAATGCGACGTAAAAGTATTTTATAAGGTATGAATTGTGTGATTGGAAAATTGATTTAGACAAAAAGTGCACGGAAAATGGTGTGTATAACTTATGGATTATACATGAAATAATTAATATACGGTCAAAGAGGGATAAGTGCCGCTTTCTGTATTTTATGTTCATTTTATAGCAGGTACAGAATAAATAGCAACTTTTCAGCTGCAACCTAATACATCACAGATTTTACCCTATCAGTGATGTCTGGAACTCACATTTCTATAAGCTTGCAGCTAAAAGTATGTTTACTTCTTCTTCAAGAGGTATCATCCTATTTACCTTACGAGGTGAGCTATGATCCACTTATTATCCTTACAGTACTTCTGAAGTCTAAGCATTCAAGAATTCGACGCTGGTGAAGACAATTTATGGCAAATGAGCACCCATTTGCGGCTCTTTACTAAATCAGTCGGTCGGTCGGTCGGTCGGTCGGTCGGTCAGATCAGTGAGTCAGTCAGTTTATTGTCTTTAAATACAGCCTATTACACAAGAGGTAGTTAAATAATGTGAGCTTCCATGCAAGGTAATGAATACATATTTTTCAATTATAGCCATATATTGATATTAACGCACACACGCACACATACGCCCGTTCAATAAATATGAGCACACATAAATTGTATTTAGGGAAAAAAATGATTTAAGAACCATTGAGCTCAAGAGATAAGTTGCGTGTTGTGCAAATAACGATGGCTTTGAGATGTCGAAGATAAACGAAATAAGGTCGATCCAGCGTACTGCCGTGCCAAGAAAAACGTAAGGACCCCAAACCGCAAAATAAAAAAAATTAAATTATATACAGTGGCCGTACAACAAGCCAGCGCAGTCAGCCAACCAGTGGCAAGGGATCTATCGTGAAACATTCGAAGAAAGCAACCTACGCCTTGGGCTTCCGGAGGGATATAATTTTTGGCGTTCATAATTTCATGCGTAAATGGGCGGGCGCCTCTGGTATAAATTTTGTATATTTTGGTACCAAACAAAAATTACTGTATTTACTCAAATCTAAGCCTACGTTGTTTTCTTTTCTTGAAAAAAAAATAATGTGCGAAAGTTGGGGGGTCGGTTTAGATTGGAGTAGAATGAATATGTTTTTCTTCTTTTCTCGCCTTGCGAATTTCAGGAGTCCGCTTAGAATCGGGGCCGTCCTAGATTCGAGTAAATACGGTATATGCGCTGCTCACATTATTGGGCAGAACACCAGTATGAGCAAAAGTCGCATTAAATGAACAAGATCTCCGACGACTGTTTAGCCCTATCCCACTCATATGCGTGTGTCTGTAGCTGAAGCCATCGTAAATAACTGGGTTGGCAAAAGGGCCGGATACCCTGCAATCTTCCAGTGAATTTGTTGCAATTGCAGACATTTCTGGCTTGTGAAGTCGAATAAAAGTGTCACCATTAAATGCGAAATGTTACGTCCATGTTGTTGCTGAGCTCATGAAGAACAGCGCAGGATGACTTACGATGGTAGCTGTAACAATAGCGGTTGCAAAGGAAAGCATACAGAGCATGCAGTCGAGTGCGTACAACGAATTACATATAGCAGATTACCCTCCCCAGTTTTAGGTGTCAGATTTGTCAAAGCGGAAGTTGGGATAATAGTCGCATCCAGGAACCGTGTAGAAATGTTAGGCACAAGTGTGAAGAGTTTTGCAATGTGTGATTTATGGAGCCTGAAGTTAGCGTTAATGTTAGTTTTCCGCCGACTGCACGCAAGTTCGCTTTAAAGCCTAGCTTAAGTCCAATCTGTCAAAGGTGTTGCAATACTTTACTTTTCTTTGAAGGCGCTACAACACTTGCGGTATGACTGATAGTCTTGCATGTTTCGCTTGTGCATCGCGATTGGTGACCTTCTCATGGCTCAGTAGCCGGAGCGGACCTCATCTGCTATGCGCTACTGTCAATCCATCACTG
This sequence comes from Rhipicephalus sanguineus, assembly GCF_013339695.2. NCBI lineage: Eukaryota > Metazoa > Arthropoda > Arachnida > Ixodida > Ixodidae > Rhipicephalus > Rhipicephalus sanguineus. The sequence goes on from NC_051184.2 coordinate 123,982,455, forward strand.
CACTCTGAACTCTCGCTGTTAGCGCCAGCGCTCTTCCAGTGGTGCCTGTCTTTTACACATGCGAGAAAATCAGACAAGTTCCCTTGACGAAGAATTTGGTAACACGAATTTGAACATTGTTCTTCCAACCTTGTACTTTTGCGATGTAGTTTGCCAGAATTAACTACCAACAAGCCCAACTGGCCATTTTAAATATTGGATAATTTGCAGGTATGCAGAAAGCGTATGAAGGAGGTTAATGATGTTAAAGTTGCATTGTTGCGAATAATTCCTCATTATATCTGAAACGCATCGATGGCGATCCTTCACAACTTGGGCAAATCCGGTCACGCATACTGGGCAACCAAAAGTGGAGACCTATCCGTGGGCTAAAACGTATGCACCACTGAAATTGGGCCACCCGCAGGGCTCACGGCTAGTCAACAAAAAGGAAGAAAGGAACGCACGCGCGGAAATCACCAATGTATGGCAACACAAATTAGATAATCTTAGTGCTCAACACTGCCCCACTAAAGTGACAAAGAGAAAAATGCTGGCGACCAACACCCGTAAGCTTACGCATACAGCACAAAGCGCATGCGGTAAGCCAGACAAGACGACGCATGTTGTGATGCGAAGAATGCGGCAAAATAATGGCAGCTGCGCAGTAGTTGTGCCAAGCCTTAAGGATAAAAAGAGTTCGGCGCCCTTTCTGTTCCTCTTATTTTTACCAGTGGAGCTGTTTAAGCCGAGTTTAAGCCGATAACAAAATTATCCTCATCCCGAAGCACCCCCGCCCTTTTCATCCTCTTTTTTTGATTCGACATCTTCTCCTTCGCTCACAAAATACGTGTGCCGATTTGTCCGGTGCACGACTCTGCTGGCTCTGATGGGCGGCGGGACGAGTACAGAGAGAGATAACGCGACCGAAAAAGTGACAGTTTCACCTGAAGGGCGAAGCATGAATGCGACAGCAAGAAATTGGAATGCCCCGAGAACGGCAAGCACCCAGAAACAGCTAGGGCCCTAACTGTCACAGTTGTTACGTCAACTAACCTCTACTTTGGTTCTTGTAGCTAGCAGATCACTCCTTTCGCAAGCGCGGCCGCTGCTGCGAGCAAAGTGACCTTGCTGTGGTCTACAGCTTCAACGGAAATTTTGCGGGGAAGCACATGGCGCACAAAATTCCCCCTTCATTGATATTCGTGCGAGCACGGTCCACCACGCCGTGTATATCAAATTACAAGTCGAAGGTACACATCAGAACACCGGCGAACCACTAGACAGTTTTAAAATTGGGGAACAAAGAAATGTGCGATCCGCCAGGACGCATGCACAGAATGCAAGCCACTCTCGGACTCTTGCGTTCGCGTTGTCCCAAGGCCCTGCAGCGCCTTCCTTTTGGCAGCGAACAAAACCGCAGTGCGCGCGACCACACTAGAAGAAAATGAAGGCGCATGGCAGTGGAACGTGAAGCTACGGCTCACGTTCCCTGGGGGCGTCGATTCCGGTCAGGTAGACAAAACTTCATTTGGCTCTAGTGGGTTCATATTCCTGAGGCTAAAAAACAGCGCAAACGCACTTCTTTGTCATTCTTCTTTGCTTGTTTGTCCCTGCACCCATCTCAATATGATTTCACGTTTTCACGGATCTAAAGCACTATCATCTTTTTAACACGTTTTGGTTTAGAGCTATTGTTGTGTGCGCATGTGCGGTGAGGTTTCCTTGGGCTTATATATGCATTTGTGTATGAAAGAATAAAGCAGTTGTTAGTCAGCGGTTGTGCCGTTCATTTCTTTTCTTTGTGGGTGTCTTCTGCGTTTGCGCTATAATTTTAGCCTCAGGACTGTGGTCACGTTGAAACATATTGTCACGTGGTCGTGACGTCGATGAAGATAGCAGTCGGCGTGTCGAGATGAAACTGTTTATTTGGCTGTACTTGTGGCCGGAAAACGAAAACTCAAACTACAGCAGTACACGCTGTATGCTGATAGCGGCGAACAGGGCGTAGGCCGTCGATAATCTGCTAATGGCTGGGACGCGCCGTCTTTTATACATCACGCATCGAACTTTCCAGTTTTATCACTGGTGGTCGCGCAAGCTCCGGAATAATCTAGACTGTTCGCGTTGAGCGTGCAATCTTAACAAAATGATCTAATACAATCGCGAAGCTTCTCGAACACTACGGCACGGTCAGCGTCGAGCGTTGCTTTGCTGGTCAAACCCGAATACATCAAAATAAAACAAGAAGTGGGCGTGGCATTATATACTGTGTTTCTGATTCAGCAGCCCCGTTTCTTCCCTCCTGTGGCATAAGTCTACAAGAACCAAAGCTTTTCTACTGGCTCGAGCCACCACAAGTCACAGGACGCTCTTCTTTTTCCCTGGCCGACTGGCCACGAGAGGCGTGGTGCTACAACCACAATAAGGAAAATTAGCGTGGGTAGCCAGCTATGCGACGCAAACGCAGCGCGGGCAACGATGAAGCATAGTCCGCGGCTCGCATAATTTTAATTTCACCACGTGTGGCGTCTAGTGCGTTTCATCCAACGCCGCGTGCGTTTGTATTCTGCCGTTATATCCTCGAGAACGAGAAAAAAATGAGGCATGACGTAATTGACTGAGGCAGCCGGCTGCGGAGCGAGGGGTCGCAGGTTCGAAACCGCGGTCGAATGCTTCCGAATTTTTTCCTTCTGAATTATTATTATTTGTAGCTTTTATTTATACATACATACATATTCATATCCAGGACATGGCGACGATGGCGACGACGACAGCAAATATCAGCCGAGAGCGTGCATGTAATTGCTATCGCAATAAAAAAAGAAAAAAGGGCACACAGAAAAAGAAATTCTGGGCGAAAAAACTTCTTCACGAGGTAGATTCAAACCCGCGTACCAATGTTACGAAGGTGAGCAACGTGACCACTCGGGCATTGCATGGACAAGAGCATTGCATGGATCGTGATTCTCGGCCCGGGCCCGGAACTCGTTCACGTTTACCCGGCCGAATTCGGCCCGGTGATTAAAAGCGAAAGGCGGGCCCGGCCCGAACCTGAGAAAAAATTCACCTACCGGCACGGCTCGACCAGGACCTCAGCCAATAATGTAGGTGGTGTTGCCCGAGCATAGAATTGACGACAAAGCGTTTTAAATGGCAAGCATCTACGCTTTGTTGACGCATGCTTTGCTAATAATTAGAATGTGAAGAAGAAGATGCGTCTCCATCCAGCGGCATCGCCAACGCTCGGCTCACTCGGCTCGTGTTGCGGATCGCTGCTGTGCCTCTGGACTGTTCGTCTCGCTGCCTTGTCGCTGACAACCATTATGTCCTTAAGCAACCAATGAACCTCTTCACATTTGGTGGAGGGTGCTGTTCATCCCCGTCGCTACACCCTGGAGCTTCGAAGCCGGATGCTTCCAGCGATAATGACTGAAAACGGAAACCAGCCGGCGCCTTCTCCCCTGTCCGTCACCTGCACGGGCTTCGTCGGCTACGGTACCCAAAGGTCTTCAGCGGTGCAGATGAGACTGACGTGGAAGACTGGCTTGACCACTACGAACTGGCGAGCGCGTATAAGATGGGTGTCCCCGACAAGCTAGGCCACGTCAAATTTTATCAGACTGGCGTCCGCTCACAGCAGACTAGAGAAAGCTTCACTAGCTATATTGAGGATGCAGGCTTATTCTAGAGGAACGAAGAAAAGACACACCTGAACCATAATCGATGCCAGCAAGGAACGTGAGCCGCGGCTGCACGTGCCACAGCCTAGCACCTTATTTATTTTCTTCTTTCGCCAACGCGCGCTCTCCGGTTTGCGCGCCGCCCGAACGACGGCACTACAGGGCCCCCCGTGTAGACTGAAGTCGGAATGTTACATGCCGTTTGTGGTTATGGCACGGAAGGTCAGGCGTAGATGAGAGGCATTCTATGGCGGTCTCCGGGTACGCCGGCTTAAGGCGGACCAAGCTGACTGTCTCTTCACGGCCGTTTTGAGAAGAGTGGCAGTTTGGGGGACGCGTTTAATAACGCGGAATGGTGCGTCGTAGGCTGGTGCGAAAGGTGGCCTGACCGCGTCGTAGCGCACAACAACATGTGTTGCAGTGGCCAGATCAGCGTGGAAGAACATTTTCTTGTGTTCAGAAGGTGTGGGTGGAGCGGGCCGGAGGTCTTGAAGGCTGTCGAGGAGGCGTTGACGGGAATTATGTGGCTGGTCTGGTAGCTTTGTTGACGTGAAGAAGTCTTCAGGAAGCCGTAGAGAAGTGCCATACACCAGCTCTGCTGTGAAGCACTGCACGTCTGCCCGGATGACAGCACGTAAACCTAAGAGCACCAGTGGCAAGGCATCAACCCAGGTGGCTATATTGAGGCGGGTCGTCAAGGCGGCCTTCACTTGTCGGTGAAGGCGTTCCACCATGCCATTGGCGCAGGGATGATAAGCCGTGGTACGGCAATGTCTGGCTCTGAGGATGCCATTAGGGCAAGTAAACAGCGAGGACTCAAACTGACGTTCACGGTCTGTTGTCACGGTGCCAGGACAGCCAAAACGGATACCCACGTAGAAATGAAAGCGCGGGCAACTGTCTCGGCGGTGATATCTTGAATTGGAACTGCCTCTGGCCAGCGTGTGAAACGATCGACCCTGGTCAATATATAACGGTACCCCTAAGACACTGGTAGAGGGCCCATAATGTCTAGATGAACATGGTCGAAACGACGGCCGGTTGGAAGGAAAGGTTGGGGAGGCGTCTTAGTATGACGGGCGACCTTTGTCTTCTGGCAGGGCAGGCACATGCGCGTCCAAGCGCGCACATAACCGTTGATTCCGGGCCAGACATAGCTTTGGGTGAGAAGACGCTGAGTAGCTCGAATGCTGGGGTGACAGATATCGTGTAAGGAGTGGAAAGCGGTGCGTCGTAATGAAGCGGGAACGAAAGGGCGGGGAAGGTCAGCTGAGACATCGCACCACAAGAGCTCCGATGATAATGAATGAGGCACCAGGCGTAGTCGGAGAGAACGGGGATTTTCCCGAAAGTGGCAAGCTCTCAATCATCCTGCTGTGCGGAGGAGAATAGGGCCCAGTCGATGGTTAGAGATGGAGATTCAACCGCGGCTATAGGAGACAGGGCATCTGCGCTGGTGTTGTCAGCTCCTTTAAGGTGGCGTATATCAGTCGCGAATTCCGATATATAAGCAAGATGGCGGAGTTCACGGGGCACGTACTTGGATGAATTAGTGCGGAAAACATACGCCAGTGGCTTATGGTCAGTTAGCAGTAAAACGAGCATCCTTCCAGAAAGTGCCAAAAGTGCTGTATCGCAGCGTAGATGGCTAGTGATTCCCGGCCGAAGACGCTGTGGAGGGTCTCAGCAGAAAGTAGCTTCCGAGAGTAAAACGACAAGGGTCTCCACTCGCAGTTAATGCACTGCTGTAAGACCGCTCGGACGGCCACGCTGGAGGCGTCCGCCATCAACCGCGTAGGGGAGTCGCTGCGCGGATGAATAAGAAGCACGGCGTTAGCGACCGCTTGCTTGGCAGCAGTAAAGGCGGCCTCGGCCTCTGACGACCAAGGAATGGCGGAGGACGGGCCGGCGGTTGACCGAAGGAGGTCGGTGAGCGGTCGTAGCAGTTCGGCACAGTGTGGTATGAAGCGCCTGGAAAAGTTCACAAGCCGCAGGAATTGGCGTAATTGGCCCAATTTGGTAGGCTGACGATAATCCTGCATTGCTTTAACATGGGACCGGAGAGGGCGTATTCCTTTGGATGATATGTGATCACCCAAGGACTCGAGCTCAGATGCGCCAAAAGTACACTTTGAGGCGTCCACAACGAGACCGTAATGCTGTCGGCGTTGGAAGAGAGCGCGAAGATAGTGCTCATAATCTTCACGCGTGCGGCTGGTGATGAGGACATCGTCAATGTACGCAGACACAGTAGGAAGGCCCCGTGTGACCTCAAAAATGAACCGCTGGAAAGTTAGAGCCGAATTGCGGAGTCCAAAAGGCATCGGCACGTATTCAGACAACCCAAAAGGCGTCGTGATGGCGGTCTTAGGTATGCTGGCGGGCTCGACAGGAATCTGGTGGTACGCCTTAACAAGGTACACTTTGCTGAAAATTGCGCAGCCGTCGAGACGCTATGTAAGATCCAGGATGTGAGGTAGAGGATAGCTGTCGTGGACAGTCTTGGCGTTCAACGCTCGATAGTCCCCACAAGGACGCCAGTCACCAGGATCACGCTTTGGCACCAAATGCAGCGGGGAAGCCCATGCGCTTGACGACGGGCGTATAATGCCGAGCTACATGCGGTCAAACTACCGTTTAGCAATTGCTAGATGGTCACGAAACAGGCGGCGCGATCGAGCGGCTGCTAGTGGTCCCCGGGTGATGATGTGGTGTGTCACCATATGTTTAGACGGCTGAGCGAGGTTGCACGGATTTCTTAACTCCGGGAAACTCGCCAAGATTTTCTCGAACGGTGAGGAAGGTATCAGCATGCGGATGGCCATTTTAGCGATGTCGGACAACACTACCGAGATGGAGAGAGGAGTCTGACCGTCTATGAGGCGGCACCGCCGCACGCTGACGTCCAAATCGAAGTATGAGAGGAAGTCCGAGCCGATGATCGGTTGAACAACGTCTCCGATGACGAAAACCCACCAGAAAATGCGGCGGAGGCCGAAGTCGAGGGTGAGAGATCGGAGGCCATACGTCGCTATAAACGAGGCGTTGGCAGCACGAAGCAGTTGCCCCTGTGACTTCAAACGATCAGCCTTAGTCGGGGGCACGACGCTAGTTTCTGCGCCCGATAGCTGGTCGTTGACAATGAAAAGGCGGCTAGAAGGAGAAGTTAGATCACATGCCGCCATCAGTGGTCCCGGCAGGCGTTTCCCTGCCACGAACAGGGACGTGTACATTTCGTGGCTTGGTGTCGGAAACGCCGGTGGTACTAGCAGAGAGGAGGAGGGCTCGGACTCCGAGCATCTCGTGTGCGTGGAAGAGCTCGACGACCGGATCGAGGCGAACGTGTCTCCTGCAGGGTGCTCTGGAGTGCGGCAATGGAGGCGGCGAGTTCGTCGATGCGCGACACGCGAAATCGCTGTGTCTGCTGGTGTTAAGACAGCGTTTAAAGATGGGGAGGTCGCTCCATGAACCTTATCAGCAAGCTCCGCCAGGCGCTCGAGGTTGACGTCGCAGGCAGCCACGAGGACGAGGCAGATTGGTTGAGAAAGGCGTTGGAGGAAAAGCTCGCGAAGCAACGCTGAGTGGGCAGAGGCGTCGTGTTCCCCAAGAATCGGTCGCATGCGGCGCAGTAGTTGGGAGGGGCGCCTGTCGCCAAGGTCCCCCTCTGCACAGAGTGCCGATGCGGACGCGTGCCGAAGGCATGAATCGCTCCAGGACCTTGGTTTTAAGGTGCTGATATGGCGTAGTGTCCAAGGGCTTGGAGAGGACGTCGGAGAGCTCGCTGGCAACATCAGGAGGAAGGACTACGGCTACCTAGTAGCGTGTCGTTTCCGAGGCACTGCGGTACAGGGAGAATTGCGCCTCGACCTGGTGAAACCAAACTTGCGGGTCCTGTGGCCAGAAAGATGGGAGACGCAGTTGCACGGCCGAGACGTCCTGCAGACGTGAGGCTTGTTCAGTTGAGTGCATCTGAGTCAGTCATTGTCGCCGTCCTAGGCCACCACTTGTAGGCTTATTCTACAGGAACGAAGGAAAGACACGCCTGAACCATAATCGATGCCAGCAAGGTACGTGAGCCGTGGCTGCACGTGCCACAGCCTAGCACCTTCTTTAGTTTCTTCTCTCACCTTCGCGCGCTCTACGGTTTGCGCGCCGCCCGAACGATGACACTACAAACATGTCGTCGAGCTTTGTAGACGTGTCAACGACACCACGACCGAAGCTGACAAGATCAAGCAAATTTTGAAGGGCATTGACGACGGTGCATTCTAAATGCTCTTGGCTAGGAATCCTGACGCAGTTTCAGAAGACGTCCGCTTGTGTAAGAGCTACGACGAGTTGAAGAAGCAACGCGCTCTCACTCAGCAGCCTCCGCGGGGTGGTGAGTCGCTGTGCAGTCTCGACACCATGCCTGACCGTTCAACGTTGCTTCAGCAGGTCCTAGACTTCGTCCGCGAGGAAGTTGCCTAACAACTTTCCTTAATGCCAGTTATTCACGAGCCCACCACCCCTCTGGGCGGAGGGGTGGTGGGCTCGTGAATGTGGGCAACCTCCTCCGAACAACGTGGGCAACCTCCTCCGAAATACAAGGGCGGAGCGGGCCTCTGCGTGGCCCGCTCCGCCCTTGTATTTCGGAGGAGGTTGCCCACGTTGTTCCCCTTGCGCGCCACGAGCCACCTCCATCCAGCCCTCTCACTATGCGCGTGCAGTGCAGCCGGTGGCCGCTCCTGTCGCCTATGCGCAAGCCGTGCAGCCCGTAGCCGCGCCCCTAACGTGTACGGACGTTGTGCGTAGGCTTCCGCAACCACCTTACACCACGCACTCACAGCCCACGCAACCACCTGTCTAGACTACATCTTGGGTAGCAGCGACAATCGCCAATCTATGGAGGATGCATGATAATCGACCGATCTGCTACGCCTGTTACCCTCCCGGACACGTCGCCCGCTATGGCCGCCGACACCCACAAACTACAAACTTTCGGCGACCGTGCCCGGTTGCTGCAATCCGGCAGCCAGCCCTTCGCCCAATACGTTCCTGGCCATCCCCTACTCACCGTCCCGACTTCCAGCCGCAGCGCTCACCATCTCTTCGGCGGCGATCGCCTTCGCCCATGCGTCGCCGGCCCGGACGCTCCGACCAGAAAATCTAACCACCGAAGTTCAGGAGGCAAGAACTGCGCCATTTTGGAACTGTCCAAGCCCTAACTCCTCCCCTGCTAACGTGGTCACCATAACTGTTGAAGGTATTCATACTTTTGCCCTTGTGGACATCGTCGCAACCGTTCCTGTCATAGCCGCTAATATCTGCCGTTTATTACGCAAGGTAACGCTTTCGGAACTGTGGCTCCACACCGCAAGCACGCGAGCATGTGACGCCTCTCGCAGCCTGCACTGCAAGAGTGTTCATTGAAGACAATCTGTACATCGTTGAGTTTATTGACCTTTCTGCCTGTTCGCATGGCGTCATCCTCGAGTGGGACTTCCTATCCCGCCATAATGCCATCATCGACTGCGCTCCCGTTAAAGTTGGGTTTTCGGCATCGTATGATGCCCCATTACTTGACGCTTTTCATCACCCGCCTAAGTTGCTCGTTCGTGAAGATACCGACATTCCGCCTGGCACTTTCGCACTTGCTTTCGTTTCCTGCAACGCTCACACTAACGCTACGGTCTTTTTCACACCGTCCAATGATTTCACGAGTCGTATAGATCTGCCGCTACCTTTCCCAACGATTGACATCGCTGCCGGCAGTCGCAATATATTCGTCTTGAATCCGCTCTCCACACCTGTTACGACGCTTGCAGGCGAATTTCTTGGCCTCGCACAAGATCTTGACCCTTCGTTTCTGGTTGACGTCCCGGATGACTGCTTCGACAAACCAAATACTCTGTCGGCAATCAGGGAGTCGTCCAGGGATATCTTTTTCATTGTCGTCAAACCATCACCCCTGCCGAACACGCCGACCTACTTGATCTTCTGCACGAGTTCTGGAATTCTTTCGATATGTCGCAACCCTAACTGCATGCCGCCAATACAACTTTACGTTGACACCGGTTTACATCAGCCGCTGAGTCAAAGACCATGCCGCGTCTCCGCTGAAGAGCGCCGCGTCATTATTCACCAAGTCGAAGATATGCTTCGTAGAGACGTGATTCGACTATCGCAGTCTATGGGTGTCTCCTGATGTCCTGGTGCGTAAGAAAGACGGATCTAATCAGTTTTGTGTGCAGAACCGTTGTTCGGATTCCATTACACGCGTCTCTGTAGCGGCCACTCCTCGGGCAGATGATGGACGGCGACAACAGATAATAAAACTGATATTTAATGTTATAACCATCCGTAAAAAGGCGGTGCTGCCACACGGTGCAACACCAGTGGGAAATAAAAGAGAAAAGGGAGAGGGAATACGAAGTGCTCCGCACAAGGTTGACAGGCCGCACAGCGAGAACGAAACTGCAGCTGCGATGGCCCCGATAAATGGTTCCAACACACTTCCCGCCTGATATCACATGATACCACTCTACTATGTAAGCTATAAGGAATACAGTGCATTAGTCCTCGCGCGCTATGAGAAGAACAGTCTCGGGTCACTGGTCGGGAGAACATCTTCACTACGCCACCGGTTGCAGTCTTCACTTCAACCTGTCGCACTTTCCCATCCGCACTGGGAAACGTTTTCACTACACGTGCCATAGGCCACTCATTGCGGTGGACGTTCTTGCCCTAGGTCACCACACCTGCTGTTCCGCCTGGGTAACTGCCACTTGTGGCGACTCTGCAGCGTGGTCAAGAAGTCACGCCAAAAAGCGGCCCCAGAAACATTCGGCGAGCCATTGGACTTGGCGCCACTGACGTCTGTGCAAATCCTTGCATTCAAAGGGACGAGGTGCCAGCGTGCTCGCGCCTGTTGTTTGGATCACGAACATCGCATGTGTGAGAATGTCCCAGCACTCGGCGTCTGTGGAGACTGGAACGAGAGGCCTTGCATTTATGATGGCCGTAACTTCAGCCAGAAATGTAGTGAATACTTCATGGGTGAGGCGGCCGGGAGAGTGTTCTAACAACATGGAATCTATGATGCGGCGGGCTATGCCGATCATTCTTTCCCACACTCCACCCATGTGCGAGGCGTGGAGGGTTAAATACCCAAGTGCAGCCCAAGTTTGATAGAAACGTGTTGACTCTTCGAGAGTCTTGGCCACCCACGTTCAACTGCAGTTCTGAGCATGTTCCAACAAAATGTGTGCCACAGTCAGAGCGTAACTGCTTTGCCGGGCCCCTAATGGCAAATATTCTTCCTAAGGCATTTATAAAACTTGAGGGGTCCATGGATTCCATGATTTCTATGTGCACTGCTCCAACGCTGATGCACGTGAACAATACAGCACAACGCTTGTTGTGCGCTTCACCGCCTCTAGTGGGACGTGTAGTCACCTGCCATGGTCCGAAAACATCGAGACCCACGTAAGTGAAAGGGGGCTCTGTGCTGAGCCGCTCTGTGGGCAGGTCTGCCATTTTTTGTTCTTGTTGCTTTCCCCGCAGCTTGCAGCACGTAACACATTTCTCAATGTACGAGGACATCCGTCGTTTAGCCCCAATGATCCAGAAGCCGGCTGCTCGTATAGCTCCTTCGGTGAGGTGTCGACCTTGGTGCTTCACCTCGTCGTGGTAGTGCCTTACAAGGAGCATGGCCACATGATGGTTTCCGGGGATGATAATGGGCTTAGACTCGTCTTGGCTCCACTGGGATCTCCTTAGGCGACTACCAATCTTCAGCAGCCCATTGGAATCAACCCATGGATCGAGCTTCCGCAGTGGGCTCAAATTGCGATGTGCTATCCCTGATCTAAGCGTTTTAATTCTTCGGAGATTACATCGCGCTGATATGAACGGATAATGACTGCCTTTGCTCGAGTCACGTGTTCTGCAGATGGTCGCGTCAAACTCAATGAACCATTGTCCCGAGCAGACCTGCAGACATGGAAGTTGCTCGCCGCGCGTACGAGAACTGCTATCGCACGTGTCAAACACGTCCAACTTGAGAAGCGCTCGAATCTACTGGCGTCAAGTCATCGCATGCTCACAGAGGTTGCAAGGCTGGCTGCTTGAGGCCTCACGTCAATATCGTGGTCGGGACCGACGAGGTCAAATTTTCCCTGCAGGATCTCTAAACAATCCTCGCGGCGGCGTAGAAATTCTGGGCCAGTTAGCCGTCCTGACTCTTGAAGCTTCGACGTGGGCAAGAACCATGCGCCAAGATATGCAGGATTAATATTGGCCGGGACATAATATCACTGATCTGACCGAGTCGATCGCCTAATCCGTTGCACTCGGTTGCTGACGTACACATAGAACCTCCTCGTCTCATAGCCGAGGACGATCTTGCTGTCGCAGTAGAAATCCACAGAGTTCAATGTACTACCCATTTCTCTTTGTATGAGCTCTGGCAGCTCCACTGCCAAAACTGCGCCGCAGAGCTCGAGCCTAGGAACAGCGTGTTGCAGCGGCTACTGCTTTGTTTGAGGCGTCCGAAAAGATGTGGGCTTCCCTCCGACTCACCGTAGATAGCGAAGCGGGTACATACGTACGAGGCACACGGAAATACTCAAGTGCCTTCAAGGAATCCTCCCACTCTTCCCACTGCATTCGCTCCTCATCAGGATGAGGGGCGTCCTTATCACAGGTCTCTGTGAGAAATCACGGAGAATAGACCTTCCCTTGATGGTGACGGGAGCCGTGAATCCTAGAGGGTCGTACAAGCTATTCACGGTTGATAAGACGCCACGCCGGGTGAATGGTCTCTCTTGTTTTGGAACCCGGAAGGTAAATACGTCTCCTTTCAGATACCAGCAGACTCCCAAACTGCGTTGGATGGGGGGTGCGTCGACGCCCAAGTCGAGATCCTTCAGGTCCTTTGCTCGGTCGGCCCTTGGAAACGCCTCCATCACCGCAGGGCTGTTAGAAGCGAAGTTGTGAAGCCTAAGGTTCGAAGCTCCCAACATGTTTTGCGTGCGTATCAACAGGCTGATGGCTTCTCGCTTCGTGGGAAGTGACTTAAGGCCATCGTCAACATAAAAGTCTCTCCACAAACTGCCTGGCGTCCGTGCCGAATTCCTCTTCCCCTTCCCGAGCTGTCCTCCGAAAAGTATAGTTTGCAACGGCTGGTGATAGACTATTACAAAAACGTGCACCGTCATCCGGTATTCTACGACCTCGTTTTGGATGCCGTTGTTGCGGAACCACAGGAACCGCAAGTAGTTCCTATGATCTTCGCGCACGCTAACGCAGTAAAACATCTGTTGTATATCTGCTGTCACCGCGATGAGGTCATTTCTGAAGCGGATGAGCACGCCCAACAGACTATTTGTGAAGTCTGGGCCGGTGAGCAGAACGCTGTTCAACGACGTCTTCTCATACTGAGCGCTAGAATCAAACACGACTTTAGTTTCGCCTCGCTCCTGCGGATGGCACACGCCAAAGATAGGAAGGTACCAGCACTCTTCTCCTTCAGCAAGGGGCGGAGCTTCTTCCGCATGGCCATTTTCGAACATTTTTTACATGAATGCCACGAAACATATCAGTGCTTCTGGTTTCTTCTGAAGTGTGCGTTTCAAGGTGACTAGAGGAGTTTGAGCTAGTTCCTTGTAGTTAGGAAGTCGCTGGCTCGGGGAACGGAAAAGGAGGGGCGCTACCCAGTTGCCCGATTCGTTTTTGAAATACTCTGTGTCCATGATTTTCAAAAACTTCCTGACCTCCGTGGAAAGAGAACGCTGGTTGTCTTCCTTGGTCACCTCGAATAACGTGTCGGCGACGTTATTCGTCGCCGACACGTTCGGCTCGTCGATTTTAGCACCTTGCTTGGAGTCGGAAGGCACGCTGGAAGGACTCTTCTGGTGGAGTGCTATAGCGTGCTTGCCACTGTCATATTCCGCGCAAGTGACAACGACCTTACAGTACTTCGCGAAATGGTCTGTAGCCGTGCAGCACTTGAAGCACAAGCCGAACTCCTTCAGAAGAGATTTGCGCTCATCGAGTGGTTTTTCCCTAAATGCTCGACACCTTTGCAAAGGGTGCGGCCTCTTGTGTAAATGACAATATTTGTTCGAGCTCATCATCTTCTTGCGCGCCGCGAGAGATGTTTCTGAGCCGAGCTCCACATCGGTGACATGAGCCAAAATGGGTGCCTTCCTGTTTCCTTCATGCTTTGGGACCGCACCGTTCGCAGAACTGAGCGTGAAGCTTGGGTCATTTCTCACTTTGGCCTGGCCGCGGACGAACTCAGCGAAGAAGGCGAACCGAGGAAAGACTACGCCATGGTCTTGCTTGTACCTGGATCCCTTAGAAATCCACCCTTCCTGCAGACGAGGTGGCAGCTTTTCCACAATGGGCGATATCCCTCTGGCATTATCTAAGTAGCTGAGCCCAGAGAGGTAAGGGTCAGCCTTTGCACACTCCAGTTCTAGCAGTAAGTCTCCCAGCTCGCGCAGCTTGTGCGTGTCCTTATCCGAGAGCCTGGGAATGTTTGCAACCCTTTTAAAAAGGGAATCCTCGATCACTTCGGGTCGGCCGAATCATTCCTCTAGCCTTTCACAAACGAGGCGAAGACCAGCTTCTGGGTTGGCGACATGGACCGAGCGGAGCCTCTTTGCGTAGCCCGATGATTCCACCCCGAGCCGCTTCACTGGAAGATCAAGTTCTTCGTTTGCGCCTAAGTCGAGACTTCGCGTCATTCCTTGGAAGGTTGACCTCCATGATCGGTAATTTTCAGAACGATCGTCCAATTGCACGAGCACCGAGCTGACGAGGTCTCGACGCACTAAACATTTCGCCATAGCGTCTATCTCGGGGGGCGGCACTGACTCCTGCTGGCGGCGGTGTAAGCCAATGTGCGGCGGGCTTCCTCTGTCGTACCGACCCTGTGGGTAGCAATATCGAAGCGCTCACGGCCGTGTTGCTGTGAGGGCGTTGGGGTGAAGCCGGATTGTGACGTTGTGAGGTTGAGCGCGCTGTCTGGTATGCATCCACAACGGATCTCGTGCACCTCTCAAACCGTTGGCAAATTAAACCGCCGTCGCTGCTGAGCGGTTTACGGGTGGGAGCCGACTTGCGCTGGACCTTGGTTCATCGCGAAGGAAAGCATGCGTTGAGCGCTTTCTCCGAGTGCGTCAGTAGCAGCTGGGAGACCGCGATGTTCCCCGCCTTGCTGTTCCGGAGGTCTCGAGTGCGGCCCGGCTTGCAATGTAACTTGTTGAAGCACAAAGTCAAGCGTGCGTTGAGCGCGGTCTTCGGACCGTTGCGAAGCGGCCCGACAGCTGTGATGCTCTTTGCTTGCTTGTGCAACAGCTTCCAGTACGTCAGCTTGCGCTTCCGCAGCCGCTGCCTCTCCCTCCGAGGGTAACACCTCTGACTCAGCGTCCAGCTTTGCCTTTTTTAGTTTTACCGCTGCTTCCTTTTTTGTGAACGCCGCCCGCGTAGACGCCGCCGCGGCTTCGGCTCTTGCTTTGGCAGCGAGCGTGCTGGCAGTGCTCGCACTTGAGCGCCCGGAACGCGTACGTCGCGACGAGCGTCCCGAACGTGAGAGCGCCGTCTGCTCTTCTCCCGCATCGTGTTCGAAGAGGGAGCGGTCTGGGCTTACTTGAGACGAGCCGGGCTCAAAGTCCCATGGCTCGATTTCGTCGACTCTGATGCGGGGCTTCCTGTGTTTGGAACGACGAGGGCGATGGCGAGGCTTAACGGCGTCCGCTTTCTCAAGGCGCAGCAGAGTTGGCGATGATCGCCTTTTTACTGTTCCGATTCCATGGCACGTGTCTCTGTAGCGGCCACTCCTCGGGCAGATGACGGACGGCGACAACAGATAATAAAACTGATATTTAATGTTATAACCATCCGTAAGAAGGCGGTGCTGTCACACGGTGAAACACCAGTGGGAAACAAAAGAGAAAAGAAAGAGGGAACACGAAGTGTTCCGCACAAGGTTGAACTGTGATGGCACCGATAACAGTTCCAACACAACCGTCGTCTGAATGAGATAACCTGAGAGGACGTCTATCCTTTGCCGCGCATTGCTGGCGCCATTTACACCGTTCAGAGTACAGAAATATTCTCGTCGCTGGACTTGCGGTCTGGCTATTGGCAAGTTCCAATGGCTCAAGCCGATCGCCAAAAGACTGCGTTTATTACACCTCACGGACTATACGAGTTTATGTCATGCCCTTTGGGCTTTGTAACGCGCCTGCTCCGTTTGAATGACTTATGGATAATACGCTGCGTGGTCTAAAGTGGTCTATGTGCCTCTTTACCTCGACGATGTCGTGGTTTTCTTGCATGATTTCCCTACGCAATTCCGTCGCCTCAGGCACGTTTTCACTTGTCTGACCAACGCTGGCCTTCAGCTTAACCTGAAGAAATGCCGCTTCGCTGCCCGGGAGCTCATCATCTTTGACCACATCGTGTCCAAACATGGCGTATTACCTGACCCTGCAAAACTTCGTGCAGTTGCGGAATTTCCCAAGCCTACGGTGATGAAGGAACTTCGAAGTAGACCTATGCTTGTGTTACCGGCGCTTTGTTCGCAATTTTGCATCCATTATATCACCGTTAACCCAGATTCTTTGCGGCGACGTGAACATCTCCTCCTAGTCCCCTGCATGTGACGTCGCCTTTGCTACACTGCGCCGCCTGATCACCTCCCCACCAATTCTTCTCCACTTCCCGACGGCTCGTACCGAAGTACACACAGACGCCAGCGGGGTCGGGCTCGGCGGTGTCTTCACTCAACGAAAGCCCGGCTATTCAGAATACGTCATAGCCTACGCTAGTCGCACGCTGACGAAAGCCGGAACTAATTACAGCATGACAGAAAAAGAGTGTTTGGCTCTGGTGTTAGCGCTTGGAAAGCTCCGGCCGTAATTATATGGCCGGCCATTCGATCTAGTAACCGATCACCACGCGCTTTGCCGGGTCGCCACGTCAAAAGACCCTTCTGGCCGCCTAGCGCGATGGGCATCCCGCATCCAGGAGTACGATATTCGCGTCGTATACCGCTGCGGACGCGAACACTCTAGACGCTGACGCCCTCTCCCGATCACCTTTACCTCCAGATCCAGCGTGCGGAACTCCATTGCCACCGAGCAACGTCAAGGCCCGTGGATAGCATCTATCCTTGATTATTTATCTGGCACATCCACCCTTCCTGTATCTCAATCTTTCCGACGTCAATGACCCCAGATGGCAATCGGTGGATTATAGTGACTGTGAGACCACCTGACACGCTACGCCGGAACTGCCGCTTTGCCGAGCACTACCGCTCGGGATGTCACCTCTTTCATTTTACGGCACTTCATCCTTCGACATGGCGCCCCTCGAGAGCTCCTTAGTGACAGAGGAGGCGCTTTCCTCTTCGAGATCGTCGAAGCTTTGCTCTCGGAACGCCACGTCATTGATCGGACAACCACTGTATACCACCCGCAGGCTAAAGGGTTCACGAAACGGTTTAACTGCACGCTGGGTGATAAGCTCTTCATGTATGTCGCATCTGACCATAGCAACTGGTACAGCGTTCTCCCCTATGTAACATTCGCATGCAATACAGCGATACAAACACTTACTGAATTTTCGCCTTTCTTTCTCCTTTACGTACGCAAGCCTTCACATACTATCGACACTCTTCTTCCCTACCAACCTGATTTTTCTGAGTGTGCACCTGTCTCCAAAGCTGTTCGACAAGTCGAATGGTGCCGCCAGTTCGCCTGCACGTTTACCTCGCAAGAGCAGCAACGCCAGAAAGAAAACCGCAGCACCTCACTTCCAGACCCTAGCCATGCCCCAGGGTCTCTCGTATGGCTATATGTCCCATACCAATCCCCGGGACTCTTCTCGAAGCTTGTTCCAAAGAACGAGGGGCCCTACACCGGCCTTGGAGAAAACCTCTCCAGTTAATTTTCTTATCGAGCCAGTTTCTCGATGGGATGACATGCGCCGGCGGGGACGTGACATCGTCCATGCTTCCCGCCTCAAGCCGTTCATTGAGCTTCTGCCTGAAACTTCTGAGGCCACCAGGATGGCTCCTTTTTCAGCGGGGGTGATTGGGAAGAAGATGTGCCTCCATCCAGCAGCATCGCCAACGCGCGGCTCGTGTTTCGGATCGCTCCTGTGCCTCTAGACGGTTCTTCTCGCTGCCTTGTCGTTGACAACTATTAAGTCCTTAAAGGGACCAAAAACTGGGCAGAACGTGTGATGAGATCCTAGAATAAATTAAGAGACCATGAAATATAGTCACAGATTCCAGCATCATTTTCGCGTTGTGAGTAGTATTTACATTTTTAAATTGTGCTTAAAATTAACAAAAACCGGTACGTCGCGCAGCCTAGCGGAGGAGCCTTGAAGCAGAATTATGAACACATTCACTTTCCTGTATGTATTCTGATGCTGTCATGCGTGCTCTAATTGGTCCTCAGAGATAGAATATGTATATTATTATCTATCCCCGTTTTGTTATGTGCTGCCTGCGAGGTAAAAGGAACTTCACGGTGAGAAGCGGCGCTGCCTTCGCGGCCGCCGGTGGCGCATGCGCGCGAAGTGCACGCATGCGCAGTAAACCGCCGCGGTTGACCACGAACCGCTCTCACGCTCACTGTTTGCAGCATGTGTTGTCAAGTGTGTATAAGACTTCATAATCGGCGCACATAGAAAAATTCTTGTTCAAAATGTTTGACGGTGTTTTTCACGTTACCATTTGGTAGATAGATACTCTGTCCAGTTACCTTTCCGTTGCGCTAAAGAAAATGGGTGCCCTAAAAATTGGTTGTCAGTCCCTTTAAGCAAACAATAAACCTCTGCAGAATAGTTTAACCTGCGGTAATTTCATGAAAAAAGGGGCTCATGAAATGAGAAACTGAGCGGACGTACTCGGTCGGATGGTTCGGCAGTTGTATGATGTACCTATTTTTCCTGGAAAATACGACAGGGAACAAGAACAGTGTTTGTAGCAGATATTGTAGCCAGTAAAGTGATTCGCAGCATGAGTTCCATTTCCATAGACAGCCCAATAAAAATACAGGAGACAGAGAATAGAATACTCTCTTCACTTTGTTTTTGTTGCGCTCTGTATTGATATTTAAATCATTTTCAAAGGACAGTGCCAATCGTGAACCCTTCTTGACATGTAGTACCTGTGCTCAGCATAGTAGCACTTTTTCACAGCAAGAGGAATGGAGAAAGCAAACCCAAGGTATTACCGTTGTTTTAAGTAGACTAATCAAGACAAAAAAACACGGTCGATCCCTCCGTCATAGGAATCGGAATAACACGAAAGTAAAGCGTGCCCTTACAGAAGTAACTGAATGCTTACTGTACACTGATATAAGAGAGTTTGCACAACGTATATTGATGTCTGGCATCTAATGGCGCCGTTTAACGTGTATGCACCCACTTTGATGATTGGTGGTACATCTCCATCCCGACGACTAACGTCCATGTTAAATGATTAAACAAACCCTTGTGGTAGCTGTAGTAGTTAACGGTGAAAGCGTAATAAGAGAACGAGGTGTGATAGCCAGAAGAGCGTCGCATATTGGACGTATAACTTGGTCCCCATCCCGCGGCACGTTAAAATGTGATTGAACACCACGACCGGACTAGAGGGAAACGCGAAGCGCGTCGAGCCGCCCGCTGCGATTTTTCTCGGGGCGTGCGCGTGAGCATGGAACGCGGTGTTACAGCCAGGTGAGGCAGGCGCGCGTCGCAGAGGTATTTTTGGTTTGTATTAGCGTGATACCGAGCGGGGCCGACGCTTTTACGACGCTTCGGCAAAGATCGCCACCTCGCGGTGTGTTAAGGCATTGACAAATTCAACTTGTATTAAAAACGCGCCGAATGGGACACACGCGTAACGCGTTGCAGGAGCTAGTCGCGGAGGCCACAGCAATGACGAATTACTTTACCTTACCTCTCCCAGAGGTCAACACCACCCAGCCGACCGGGAGAGTGGTAGATATAAAAGGCGCGTTCGTAAAGCCTCCAGAGTCTGTGAGCGTGGCGCAGTGGGTAGCGTGCCCGGGATTTGTTGTTGCGGACCGAGCGGTCGTGGGTTCGACGCCCGTTGACGGTACCTTTTTTCTTTGCCATCTGATTGTGTATATTTTTTACAGGTCATTTCCGTGACGGAAATACGTCACTGAAATCTTGGTGGACCCCGGCATAAAACACTTTCGTGTTAAAATTAGAACGAACCGCGTGAACCACATGTACTTTTTAAAGATATCGTATAAGCAGCCGAAAGGAAGAAAAACAACTATTTGTGATAGAATTATTTTCATATATCAGAGCGCTGCTACTATATACAGTCTAAAAGTTTCTGTTGTATATCTTATAGTTCATTTCTTAATAATATTAACGGGGGCTTAACGTCTCAAAACCATCATATGATTATGAGAGATGCCGTATTGAAGGGCTCCGGAAATTTTGACCTCCTGGTGTTCTTTAACGTGCACCTAAATCGAAGTACACGGGCCTCAAACATTTTCGCCTCCATCGAAAATGCAGCCGCCGCGGCCGGGATGCCTTCCCGCGGCCTCCGAATCAGCAGTCGAGCGCCATAACCACTAGGCCACCATGACTCGGCATAGCTCAATTCTTGATATTTTAATGTTTGAGAATGTTATCATCAAGACATCCAGGCAATAAAGGGGTACTGACACAAAATTTCGCGGTCGAGATAACCTGCGGGATCGATTCCCGTGAACATGCGTATATCATCTGAGAATTTTGAAGTTAGTGTCAGCAATCAACACCCTCGGGCTATTGAAATCCTCAGAGGTGACCCTTGGTCACCCCCCCCACTTCCCTCACGTGACCACGCCGCAACAAGTTATGATGACGTCATAGCCAGCGGTGAACGAGAGTGAAGCATCCATGGGCATTTCTTCAAGTTGCTTGTAGAAGCAGTCCTGAAAAAAAATTGCCAGGCCTGCACGCAAAGCGCAGCACAGTCACAACGAAAGCTGAAAGAGCGGCATTACTAGAGTCCATTATAAACTCTCTTGTGGCTACTAATACAATTACATTAGCAACGTACCCACTACGCCACAAATCAAAATTTTTGGGAAGTTGGGAAGCACCCACCACGACATTATTCTTTATTCGGCGGAGAATAGAGGTACCATCTGTAAGGCATTATGTGCATTTTGTTCATGCGACCTTTGATGACGATGAAGAATATGGCTGAGCCATTTGCAATGGGTTGCAAGCTTCAAACGACCCACTGGTTACGTAATTCATACTGTGTGACGGCGGGCCGTTATTTAACTGTCCTACCACGCTTTATAACATACGTTAACCGGACAAACGGAGAGCGAAAGAGAGAGAGATAGAGAGAAATAACTTTATTGAGAGCCTGAAGAAATGGATCATGAGAGCCTTATGGGCTTCCTTGGCAACCAATAGAAGTTCACTTGCGAGGAACACACTACGCTATAAGCCATCATAATTTTTGTGAAGTAGGAAGCAGCCACTATGCAATTTTTCGTCATTTTGCGGAGAACCGTGGTACTCGCTAAACACCTGTAAGGCATTATGTGCACTTTGTCGCTGCTGTGGCTAATGACGATGAAGAATTATGGCAGAGCCCTTTGTAATGGGCTGGAAGCATTCAACAGCCCACTTGTCGAGCAATTCGAATTGTGTGACGCCTGGTTACAGCATTCGCGCTTGTGCGACGCATGGTTGTTATTTTCCTCTTCTACAACACAACATTACATATGTTAATGTGGTTCCTTCCCGACATGAAGCCTGTATCGAACGGCTGTGCTCGGAAATGCTCTTTGCTGGGAACAGCGTATCGGCCACAGGCCGAGGATCATCAACGTTGTTTCTTGACGAAGATTCAAGCTACAAAGTCGTCCTGCCTCGTCTACCAACCGGTAACGATGTTTTGAATTCCGTTTTCCTTCATGCCGACTTGAGTGGTAGACCGTATCGTGCGCCAGATATCCGTGACCCGCTGCTCGAAGTGGTGACCACTGCAGACATTATAGGTGTGGGACAATATCAAATGATCCACGTATGGATGGTTACGTATGCAAGCAGCGCGGCGAAACAGAAACTTGTCACCCGTGGTGAGCTCCGTGTAAAAGGGCGGAAGTGCATGGTAATAGACCCGGAGACCAAGAACATTAAGCAAAAGCTTCTATGGCTTCCACCTCATCTTGAATCACGGCGTGTGGAAGAGGCGTTCCAAGCTTACGGTGGGGTGAAGTCCGTTGACAGAGAGGCATGGAGGTGTGCTGGTATTGAACACTGGATGACAACAAATAGGGATGTTGCCTTGGAGCTCAAGGACACCATCACTGTAAGCTGAATACTGCGTATTATGTCTATCTGCGGTCACCAGTGCCTACTACTTATTCCCGGTAGGCCTCCGCTGTGTATTCGTTGCAAGCGAGTGGGGCATGTCCGTCGACAATGCAAAACACCGAGGTGCATGCAGTGCCATCGATGCGGTCATTCGTCGGATGCCTGCGTGTCGACTTACGCCAGCAAGCTTCGTTATGGTCAATCTAGCGCAGAAGAGCCGCATCTGGACCATCTCATGGATGCTACTGATGTAGTTGATGCGACAGGAGAAGCAACGGGAGAAGCAGTAGGTGGCATAAAGGAAGATCAACACTTGTCCATGGAAGCCATGCCCAGCAGCAACAATAACACCGCTAAAGACATCAGCGAAGACATCAGCGATGAGATTACTGCAGGGGAACACCTCCCTGGAAGAACTTAAAGAAAAGCCTCCTGATGACGAGGGAGAAGAAGAGGCAATGGATAGCAGCCAGACCAGGAAACGTCCGGCACAACTCAGCGACGAAGCAAGAACAAGTGCGTCAGACGCAACAGAGCAAATGTCCTCTTGTGGCCCACGTGTCGTCTCGTTTGGGGACCGAGGGTCGCCCCGCCAATGCCAGCGTCCTCAAGAAAGTGCTGCTAAAAAGTGCAAAGGAGGTAAAGCCACAGGTTGCCCTGTGGCTAAAGGCGACCAACAAAAGCTTTAAGTGAGCAAAATGGCTACCGCACTTACCTTCCCTACGTGTGTAGCGACACTCAACGTACGCGGCCTGAGAAATGTTAGGCGTAAGTGGCAGTTACGCCACGTGCTTGAGCAGTATAACATTGACGTTGCTGCAGTGCAAGAGACTAAGATTTCGTCTGCTAATGATGCCGACCTTGCACTCGAAATTTTACGAGATTATTATTATACATAAGCCAAGCACGTGGTGCTTCCGCTAGATGTTTTTATTAGTAAGAAAGCGGTTAAATCACACTTTAATATCGCTACATGTTGATGGGGAAGGCCGCCTTATTTGCTGTGACCTCTCTTTTCATTCCCATAATTGGAGGTTTGTCTGTGTCTATGCTCCCTCAAAAGTAAACGAGAGGAAGGCTTTTTTCCTCTACTTAGCTTCGCTGCTGAACACTGACAGAAATTTGGTAGTGTTGCGAGACTTCAATTGTGTTTGTGACACCAGAGATCATTCATATACAACGAATGGTTATGATGCAAGTGCGGCTTAACTACAGCAATTACTGAATGACCACAATCTAATAGATGAGGGAGCGCATGCGCCCTACTCGGTAAAGTTCACGCACTTTCAGGGTGTCTCACACGCTCTACTAGACCGCGTGTAGGTATCTATAAACATATGGTCTTACATTCATAACTATGCTGTAAAGCCTATGTTTTTTACAGACCATTGCTTAGTAGCCGTTTCATGGGGTCCCCAAAAATTTCGTAAGGTTCCTCCAAACTGGGAACTATGGAAGCTTAACGTAGAGCTCTTGCGTGAGGTTTGTTTCGAAAAGATAGTCAACTAATTGCTACGTGAGGTAACACAATGTCGACAGCTGCCAATTTTTGCTCAGTGGGAAATGTTCAAAGATAAACTTAAGTATGAAGCAATTGGTATTTCATGCGGGTTGACCCATAGAAAGACTGTTGAAAAACGTTATCTTTATGATTTACTTCATAAGCTCCATGCATTTGGAAGTCAAGAGCCGGGTTTGTACGTTGATGCGATAAATTCGGTTCGAGCACAGATACAAAAACATGATGCAGAAGTATATAGAGGAGCAATGGTTCGTTCACGTGTTACTCGTCTCACTGATGAGGAGCCCACAAAAGCGCTCTTGGGGATGAAAAGCGGTATGCACTTTCTAAACAGATATTGCAAATTGAATCACGTGGTTCTATTTGCACAGAGACATGCCAAATAAGAGCCGCATTCGAAGAGTAATATAAAAAACTATTTACCGCGGCTGAGGTTCGGGATGATTATGAAGAAAAAGCTGACCACTTTATTGCGCTTGTGCCACCCTTACAAGAGGACGACAGACTTAGTGTTGATGGGCCCATCACTAGAGAAGAAATAAGGTTTGCAATAAGCACGTTGCAGAAAAACAAAACTCCTGGCCAAGATGGCCTTAGTGCGGAATTTTACATAAAATTTCAAGAACTTCTGGTTCCTTTTCTTGAGCAACTTTTTAAGGAGGCCTATGAACGAGGTGAGCTTCCTCCTTCTTTCTATCAGGGCCGTACAACATTAATACCAAAAAGTACTGACACTGAAGCGTTAAAGAGAGTTAACGAATATAGGCCTATATCACTATGTAACGTTGATTACAAAATATTTGCGAAATTTCTGACAAATCGCCTGCAGACAGTGATCACTGGATGCTTAGGTAACCACCAAACATGTGGAATTCGAGGCCGCTCTATAGAAACAAATGTCCATATAGCGCGGTCAGTCCTTGAATGTATCGATGGTAGTATGGACCAAGTAGCCCTTCTTCAAATAGACCTCGCTAAAGCATTTGATAAGGTACAGCATGCTTTCCTGTTCAGGCTCCTAAGAAATCTGCAGTTGGGTGACGTACTGTACAATGCCATTTCACTCTGTTATAAAAAGTGCACTACAAGGCTTATTGTAAACCGCACACTTTCGGATATAATAGACTTAAATTCATCCGTACGTCAGGGGTGTCCGCTCTCGCCTTCGCTCTTTGCAATATACCTGGAACCACTATGTTTAAGTGTGCTTCTAAATTCTAGCATTAGAAGATAGCGATATGAGGCTGAGGAAATTAAAGTTCTAGCTTATGCCGATGACATCACCTTCTTTTGCATCGATAAACCTAGTGTTCAAGAAGCCGTAAGCACTACTTCACGCTTCTGTGAAATCGCTGTAGCCCGTATAAATGTTGATAAAAGCAGAGGATTCTGGCTGGGAATGTGGGCTCAAACTCAATCAGTGTTCTCAAATATCCATTGGAATGCGACTGCTATGCGGTATCTTGGTGTGCCTCTTGATAACTATCGCAACAGCGGCCCACATTGGACGTCCGCAATTACTAATATCCGTCGAAAGGTGTCAACATGGCACGGACGAGACCTTTCCATTTTTTCAAGAGCTAAAGCGTGCAATACATTTCTTGCATCAAAGCTTGTCTATGTTTTGCAGGTATTGCACTGCTCTCGTGTGCACATTCAAGCATTTCACAGGATATTTGCTTGATTTATTTGGGGCTCTTCATGGGAACCCATGAGAAGAGACAACCTTTTTCTTCCACTTGAGAAGGGCGGCCTCAAACTGGTGCATTTGTTTGTGCGACAGTTGGTGTTGCGATTTTTTTATCTTCAAGACGTCTGTCACCCATTTCTTTTGGCAGTTCTTCGAAACCGTCTGATTGACCATCTCCCTTTTCTATATGTCACGACAAATGTTGCCAAGGAATTGCAGTTGTAGGGATTCTTAAAAGAAATTTTCGATACTGCCAACTTTTTGAAACCCATAATTTACATTAGAGTATTTATATAATATAGACAGAACAACGCTAACCGCTGCACTTGGGAATAACCTTTTCGCAGAACCTGTATGCCGACTGCCATATTTGCTTTTGCCTGGCCAAGATGTATTATTCCGTGTGCGTAGAATGTGGATATCGCCAGCAGCGCAAACGTTTTCCTTCAAACTGCACACATCCACTCTACCAGTAAAGGAATGGCTCAATGAAAAAGCAATATATGTGCCCTGGACTGTAAATTGTCGACTCTGTAACCAACCTGAGACGATAGAGCATTGTTTTATCCATTGTCGTGACGCATTTTATTTCTGGGACATTCTAAAGAGAACAATCAGAAAATACCTTCCGATCACAGCTCATGGTATTTTCAAAAATGCCATGAGCTTTCAAAAATACCGCCCTTTTAAAAAGAGCCCCACCAATAATACACCGTATGATTTATTAATGTTATTAGGACTTTATACGCTATGGAAAAGTCGCATGATCGACAGGCACGCCGAGCCACCACGATCGACGAGGTCTGTCTTCCGAGAAGCTGCTCAAGTGCGCTATGTTGTTGAGACTTTTGAGCCCATTCCGGAGTGGCTTGCACTTCTGGACGCTTGTGTGTGTTTGCCTGACTTTTGAACAGCCTCTCAATATAGGCGACAATGTGGGTGTTCTGCAAGGTAAGTTAATTTTAATGTGACGAAGTATGTAGTGTGTGGTTCATAGCTATAACGGGTCATCTTTCCGTGAATTAAAGAAAAAAAAGCGCCGACATGGCCCTGAGGTTGAACACTGGGCTGCCACGCACAGGGCCCAGGTTCGAACCTCGTTCTACCCTGGAAATTTTTGTTATTTCCTTTTTTTTCTTATTTCGTGCGATAGCGGCTACGGACAGCGGCTGCGGCGGCGGACAACTACGTCGTTAAAGAGGGCCGTTGAAATGATTGCATTACAGCTTTCGCTGAAAACGAAGTAGGTATTTTAGAGGTAGAACTGCAGGAGACTGCGCAAGTCCTGAACCTCGAACGGTGTCCTCTCGGGAAGCGAGGCGTCGTTTTGGAGAGCAGTAGGGTATACTTTGACAGCGACGTCAATTGGGACACACGTAAACAAGGAAGTAACGTCGAACGACACCATAGTTTTGTTATCGTCAGTCTTGAGATCGCACACTTTGTTTATGAACTCGGATGAGTTGCGTAGGTGTGTTGGACCGCATCCCATAAGTTGCAATATGATGCTATGCAGGTACTGTGAAAGGCTAAGAAGTGGTGACCGTCTGCAGTCCACGATTGGCCGCATCGGTACATCAGGCTTGTGTAGAGAGCCGGAGCTGAGCCATTTCGGCAGAGGAGACGATATTACAGATGCTTATGTCTTGGGGCGACGAATTTAAACACTTCCATGAGTAACTTTTGCGAGTCTTTTACTGCCTTGTTGGTTGGGTCCTTGACAAGGCGGCGGTCGGTGCATTCATCTTGCAGCAAACATCGCATCCTGTTCACGTTGTCACTGCGGTCGAGAAGAGCTGTGACGTTGCCTTTGTCAGCTGGGAGGATAACTAGGTCATTGTTACCTCAAAGGCTTTGAATCGCCTTGCGCTCTTCTGAGGTCAGGGGTGATACGAATCGGCTAGGACGGAATTTCGACAACACAATCGCGGCTCGTGCGCGGGCTTCATCTCGGCGTGAACGCTCTATCTTCGCCACACCGAAACTGAACTGAACCGGCCAGAAATATGACAGTTTAACTGGAGAAGGATCGTCGCCTTCCATTCCTTCACATTTTGGTGCAGTGTGAAGGGACAGCACTTCGTTTTAACGTGTATAGAAAGGCTACACACAGGGCGCAACCTAAACTTCACTTCAATTCATCCTGTTTGTCACAAACGCTCCGCCACCCCCTCATTCACACAACGCAACAAACCTGTAGCTCTTCTGACGACTTCCAAAAAGACCTGGAATTGGTGCATGCTGAACTTTCAGGCAATGACTACCCTGATTGGTTTGTTAATTCTGTATAGCGCTATTTATCCCTTCCACCTATTAGTGCCTCCTCCGTGCCTGCTCCCTGTAAACGTGCCGCGACACCGTGTGCTCCCGGAACCAGTGAGGCCTTAGCACGCATGCTCCGTTCCTATGATATACACGTGTCGCATGTGCCGGTGAAAAAGCTGAAAGTTGTGCTGACATACGTGAAGGTCAAGCTTATTAAAGACAAGTTCCCAGGCGTCGTGTACAATATCCCCTGTGCGGACTGTGACTATGTGTTCATTCGCGAGACGGGTGATTTTCAAAGCAGCCTGAAGGAACACTGTTACGACGTTAAAAAAGAAAAGGTGTCTTCAAATGCACTTGCCGAGCATTCAGTGTCAAAGGGAAAGGACATTGACTAGGCCATTGCGCATGGGCTAGCCACTGAAAGAAATCTAACCTCGCGACTTCATCTCGAGTCATTACTAATCCAAACCACTGATACCACTCTAAATCGCAATGACGGCAGCCTTCCTTCTGTTTACGTACGCTGTTTGCGCCATCTATTTGAACGTACATAGACAACTCCCGTTCTTTCATTGCTTCATTTGTGACAAGGCCCCTGTACTGGAGCCGAAACGTGTTTGTTATTTTTTTAAGTTTTTAGTCGGCGTCTTGTTACTTTCGACCATGATTGTTCCCGACCGGACAAGGTTTCGTCGAACTCTTGATTTTACGTAAAAACCTGCCGGGACTATCAGCGACGCAAGACACTGGTGACCAGGCCAGCCGGACTTCTGCAGCCTATTGAGCCACCTCGACGGCCGTTCCAGCTAATCGGGATGGACTTACTGGGGCCGTTCCGTACGCCCAATACCGGAAACAAATGGATTGTCGTAGCTACCGACTACCTCACCCGCTACGCCGACACAAGGACCCTGCCCAGAGGCAGTGCCGCCGAGGTAGCGAAGTTCGTCGTTGAGAACATTGTCCTGCGTAATGGCGCCCCAGAGGTCGTCATCACCGACAGAGGTACGGCGTTTACTGCTGACCTAACTCAGGCAATATTGAGATACAGCCAAACAAGCCACCGCCGGACGGCTAAACAAGACCATCGCCGACATGCTGGTCATGTATATTGATGTGGAACACAAGACGTGGGATGCCATCCTTCCTATATGACCTTCGTATACAACACGGCCATTCAAGAAACGACGCAAACGACGCCGTACAAGCTGGTCTACGGAATGAGCCCGGCAACGACGCTCGACGCAATACTACCAATCGCCACCGACGAAGCCGATCTCGAAGACGCCGCTTATTTACAGCGCACCGAAGAAGCTCAACAGCTCGCCCGCCTGCGCATCAAGAACCAGTAGAGGGCCGACAGCCGTCACTAGAATCTTCGACGAAGCCACATGGAGTACCAACCAGGGGACCGTGTGTGAGTCTGGACGCCGATACGCCGACGTGGGCTAAGCTTCGACGTCTCGGCGCTCTTGACTACGAGGTCGTCCCGGACGGTATTACGATCTCCCAGCGACGCCGCGCACGACCTGAAGTCGTCTATTTCGTGCGCCTTAAACCGTTTCGTGCGCGTTAGCGAACCTGTGGACTCGACACGTTTTCCTTTGTTATTGTAACTTATTTGTGTATGCACTTGTTTTTCTTTCTCTTCTACGTTCTTTCCTAAGCATCGGGACGATGATTTTTCAGAGGTGGGCAATGCCACGCCCGCTTCGTGTTTTATATTGATGGGGACGGTTATCAACGCCCGACGCTGACCGCGCCGCAGAGTTAGAGAAGCTTAGCGATTGTAGTAGATCGTTTTGTTATGATTGGGCGCAGGACGCGAATAGTCCAGATTATTCCAGAGCTTGCGCGACCACCAGTGATAAGACTGGAAAGTTCGATGAGTGATGTAAAAACGACGGCGCGTCCCAGCCATACGAAATTTAGCGACGGCCGACGCCCTGTTCGCCGCTATCAGTGTACAGCGTACATTGCTGTAGTTCGAGTTTTCATTTCTCGGCCGCAAGTTCCGCTAAATAAACAGTTTCATCTTGAACGCGTCGACTGCTGTCTTCGTCGACGTCACGACCACGTGACAATATACTTTGCCCAACGCCATTTTTAATGAACATATGCTATCTCTGCTCATTCTAACGATGTTGCGGCAGTATTATGCAGCTCTCATAGTATAGAACCCAGGGGTCTCTAACATGCTGCGCGCGGACCTTTCGCTAGAAGCCTGAAGCCCGCACATGACTGTGTGTGTCGTATTTTTTACAGCAAAAGCTGTTATGAGATCATTTCAACGGCCGTTTTTGGTGACGTAGTTGTCCGCCGCTGCCGCCGCCGCCGGTGTCCATAACTACTATCGCTCCAGGATGGAACGGGGTTCGAACCTGGGCCCTCTGCGTGGGAGCCCAGTGTTGTACCTCAGAGACATGCCGGTGATTCGAACTGCCTTGCAAAACGACGCTATACAGCCTTCATGTCCAGAAGGAACCACATTAACATATGTGATTTAGTGTGGTAGAAGAGTGAAATAACCACGCACCACACAACGCGAATTCTGTAACCAGGCTTCACACAATGCGATTAGCGCAACGAGTGGGCTGTTGCATGCTTGCAACCCACTACAAGGGGCTCTGCAATAATTCTTCATCGTCATCAGGCACAACACCAACAATGTGCGCATAATGCCTTGTGTTTTTACCGGGTACCACGGCTATCCGTTGAATGACGAAAAATGGCATAGTGGCTGCTTCCCTACTTCACAGAAATTATGATTTATAGCGTAGTGGGTTCCTCGCAAGTGCACTTGCATTGGTTGCCAAGGAAGCCCATGAGTCGATCATCCATTTCCTCAGGGTCTCAATAAAGTTCTTCTCCCTCTCTCTGTCTCTCTTTCTCACGTCAATGTATGTTATATTGCATGGTGGGAGAGTTAAATAGCGACCGGGCGTCACACAATGCGAATTACGTAACTGGTGAGCTGTTTAAAGTTTCCGACCCATTACAAAGGGCTGAGCCACAGTTCTTCATTGTCATCAGTCGTCACGTAAACAAAGTACACATAATGCCTATCATATGTGTAGCTGGAACCTCGCTTCTGCGCACAGTGACGAATAATGGCGTTGTAGGTGCTTCCCAATTTCACAAATATTGTGGTTTATGACGTAGTGGGTACCTTACTAGTGTACTTGTATTATTAGCCCCAAGAGAGTTTACAACGGGCTCTAGAATGCCGCTCTTCCAGCTTTCGCTGTGAATGTGCTGAGGTTTCCACGCAGGCCTGGCATTTTTTTCGCAGCGATGCTGCTTAAGCCGACCGCAAAGTATCGATCACGCAACTATCAGCATCATAAACGGGTATGTGCGTCAGATGTTCAGGAAATCCCATTGGACACCGCGACAGCCTGGCGTGTAATAACACTTATATTTGAGAGAACGAGTACTGAAAGAGCGAGAAAGAAAAAAGAGAACCAATGAGAGATAGAAAGAAAAGAAATAAATTATGAGAAAAGAAAATTCTTGCCGAAAAAGATTTCTTCACGAGGTGGGATGCAAGCCCGCGTACCAGCGACCAGAAAACAGCGTCCTAAAGAGCCGGCTATCCAGGCACGCAAGCGGATCATAGCAAAGCCTTGTATAATATTGGCACGAGTGTCTATTTTACAGCGAAAGCTGTTATGAGATCATTTCACCGGCCGTTTTTGGTGCCGTAGTTGTCCGCCGCCGCCGCCGCCGGTGTCCGTAACCAGTATCGCTCGAAATAAGAAAAAAAACGAAATAAGAAAAAAATTCCAGGATGAAACGAGGTTCGAACCTGGGCCCTCAGCGTGGGAGCCCAGTATCCAACCTCTGAGCCATGCCGGTGCTTGAAACTGCTTTGCAAAAAGATCATATACAGACTTCATCTCGGGAAGTAAAAACATTAGCATATGCAATATAGCGTGGTAGAAGAGCAAAATAAGCACCAAGCGTCGCACAAAGCGAATTCTGCAACCAGGCGTCACACAATGCGAATTGCGCAACGAGTAGGTTATTGAATGCTTCCAACCCATTACAAAGGACTCTGCCATAATTCTTCTTCGTCATCAGGCACAGCATCAACAAAGTGTGCATAATGCCTTACATGCGTTTAGCAGGTACCAACGCTCTCCGTAGAATGAAGAAAAATGGCACAGGGCCTGCTGCCCTACTTATTACAATAATTTATAGCGTAGTGGGTTACAATGATTACAATGATTTACAATGATTACAATGATTTATTACAATGATTTATTACAATGAAAATTACAATGATTTATAGCGTAGTGGGTTCCTCGCAAGTGCATTTGTATTGGTTGCCAAGGAAGCCAATAAGCGCATGATCCACTTCCTCGGGGTCTCAGTAAAATTTTGATTTATAGCGTAGTGGGTTCCTCGCAAGTGCACGTGTATTGGTTGCCAAGGAAGGCCATAAGAGCATGATCCATTTCCTCGGGGTCTCAGTGAAGTTCTTCGCCCCGCCCCGTCTCTCTCCCACGTCAACGTATGTTATACAGCATGACGGAGAGGGAAATAGCGACCGGGCGTCACCCAATGCAAATTACATAACTGGTGGGCCGTTTAAAGATTCCAACCCATTACAAAGGCCTGAGCCGTAATTCTTGATCATCATCAGTCGTCGCATCAACAAAGTGCACATAATGCCTTACAGACGTGTAGCTGGTGCCTCGCTTCTCATGAGAATGTCGAATAATGGCTTAGTAGGTGCTTCCCAATTTCACAAAAATTGTGATTTATGGCGTAGTGGGTACCTTTCTAGTGTACTTGTATTGTAGTCCCAAGAGAGCCTAACGGGCTCTAGAAACGCCGCTCTTCCAGCTTTCGCTGTGACTGTGCTGCGGTTTCAGCGCAGGCCTGGCGTTTTTTGATGTACTCAGGATTGACGAGCAAAGACGGTTAGCAACGCTCGGAGGAGACCACGCCACGGCGTTTGAGAAGCTTCGCGACTGTACTACATAATTTGTCAAGATTTTGCGCACGACGGGAATAGCTCACACTCACTCTAGATCTTGCGCAGCCGCGAGTGATAAGGTTAGAAAACTCAATGCAGGATGCACAAAAGACATCCCGTGCCAGCGATGATGAGATTATGCAACGGCCAACGCTGTGTTCTCCGATATCATCCTACAGCATTTATTGCTTTGACTGCTGCCGAACAAGCCAAGAGCCAAGGCGATGAGTCAGCGGGCACGATGACAGCCGCAGTGCCCCCTGCAGTTGCCGTGATGCAGCCTCGCAGAGGGCTGCTGACCTTCCATGCATCGCCAAGTGAAGAACCCGAAACCTGGCTGGAGACGTTAAAAGTGTCCCGGCATTCAGCACCTGGAACTCCGATGACAACATGCGCCTCGTGTACTTTATCCTGCAAGACGCGCCAAGAACTTGTTTTGAGAAGTGGGAGTCCACTCTTAGAACCTGGGACAGCTTTCGCAGCGCTTGCTAGGACAAGTTCAAGAATTTGTCTCAGAAGAAACGACCATCGAGATGACGCTGCAAATACGAACCCACGGGTACTCTTGCCGATATGGTGAAGATAGCCCAGCTCTTCATGCCCTTGGCTCCGACGACCTGCGCGAAACGATCGCAGCGATCGTGTGGGAGGAACTGCGCAAGCTGTTGCCCTCACCATAGCCTCAAGTGGACGCCATCGCAGACGACATTCGAGCAGAAATCCAGCAGTCGCTGGGCACCGATGAACAGCCACAGCCTTTGCCGCAATCCATAAGCTACGCTGCTGTAGCCCGATGTGACGCTCCCTCTGCGCGCGCACGTCAAGACGTCGCACAGCCGCATTACCATCGCTAGACGCCGCCGCCACTACGCAGCCATACTGTGTACCTTGTGGTCAGGCCTACGCGACAAGGAAACCGACGTTTGGCGTGCCCCTGACAATCGCGCGCTCTGCTACCATTGCGGGGAAGCCGGCCACACCTACCGCCGCTGTCAGTACAGAATGATGGGCCTACGCGTCCTCACCGTAAACGCACCCCATCCATATCGCGGTGAACGGCCACGAGACATCGACGACTACTTGGCCGCCACTGAATGGCAACCTCGACGTCCGTCGTGTCCGTCGTCGCCTGGATACAGTAAAGTTCGCCGTCGCCTTATTACAGAGCGTTATGGTTATAGTACTGGCAGTATTGAAGCGGCAGACATGCCTCGTGCATTTGGACGACGTCTTTGTGTTTGTCTCAATCTTCGACGAGCGTCTATAGCGCCTTGAAGCTCTACTTCAAGCAATCAGGGATTCAGGACTCTCCCTGACACCATAAAAGTGCCGCTTTGCGTACGAGGAGCTCCTGTTCCTGTACGTGATTAGCGAGTGTGGAGTTTGCGCCGACCCACGGAAAACAGTGGCAATCGCCTGCTTCTTGCTGCCCACGACAAGAAGGCCTTGCCGATTTCTCGGTCTGTACGCCTATTACAGGCGCTTCATCAAGCGATTTTCATGGATCACCGAGCCACAAACTCACCTCACGAAAACCGACATGGGATTCAAGTATCAAGCTGGACGAGCTGAAGCTTTCGAAGAATTGAAACGAGGCTTGCAAACACCTCCGATACCTGCCCACATCTACGAATACGCCGACATGAAATTCACGCCAACGCAAGCAGCGTATGGATCGGAGCCGTCCTTGTGCAGATGACTGATCGACAGAAAGTGTTATCAGCTACGCTAGCCCGTCACTAGCTAAGGCGGAAGCCGACTATTCCACAACAGAAAAGAAGTGCGTTGCTTTCATATGGGATACATCAAAGTTTGGCCCCTACCTTACGGCAGGCCTTTCAAAGTTGTAAGCGACCACCATATCTCGTATTGGCTAGCTAACATGAAGGACCCTTCAAGTGGCCTGGCACGGTGGAGCCTGCGACTTCAAGCATTCGACATTACCGTCCTTTACAAGTCTGGACGAAAGCACACTGACGCCGACTGCCTGTCCCGTGCCCCTGTTGACCCACCGCCGCAGGACAACCGAGACTGTGACTGGTTCTAAGGGACCTTAAGTGTCTTCGACTTCGCCGGACGACAGCGAGCCGACTCAGAGCTCAAGGTCCTTGTAGAATAACTCGAGGAGATGCTCGCCGCTCTTCCAAATGTAATAATGTAATCTTCTCGTTAATCCGAGCGAACCACCTGCTCGTTATACCTTCCGCATTACGTCCAGAGATTGTAGAAGTGCTGCATGACGATCCGACGGCTGGACATCTTAGATGTTCGCGCACGCTCGCGAGGATACAACAAAAAACTACTGGCCTCGCCTCACTGCCGACGTCACCCACTACGTCAACACTTGCCGGGACTGTCAGCGACGGAAGACACCGCCGACCAGCCCAGCCGGACTTCTGCAGCCCATTGAGCCACCTGTAATAGTACATGGCAGTCCCCTTCTGCCAACAAAGCGCCGGAATGCCAAAAGAAAGTACTGTAGGTAACGAGATATCCGAAACCAGTTCCAAGTGCAATACTCTTGTTACTGCACACGTGAAAAGTACGATGTACATTTTGGAATCGGAGATCTCGGATGACTCCCCATACAATGGTCCGGCGAAATCAATCCCTGTACTGTTGAATGGTTTCGTCTTTTCGAAGCGGCAAGCTGAAAGCGGCGGGTGGGGCGGCATGGTGGGCCTCATGCGAAGACGCACGCACACTAGGTATCGGTTGATTGCTTTCTTTGCCCCTTGGCACGCTCTCGGGACCCAGAAGCATTCGCGTACCTTGTGTACTGTCGCCGTTACTCCTCCGTGTATGACTCGACGATGGGCATCGGCAAATACCAGCTCAGTGAAACGCTACCTACTTGGAAGCAGGAATGAATGCTTGACGTCCCAGCTGCGTTTCAAGCTTTCGAGCCTTCCACCGACGCGTAGAAGCCCGCTTTCATCGATAAATGGGTGTAGTTGTGCTACCTATGAGCTACAAGGCGAACCTTGTATTTCTTCTAGTCAAATCCTCTCGTTGGGAAACGATTCAGTTTGACCCTGTCGGATCCAATATGCCTCGGCTGCGAATATTTTTTGAGCCGATATGACTCCATCTTTCTTAATCTTCAACTTGCGTTGGAGACAAAACGCTGTACCGATGATGTGATACGGAGGAGCTTGTGCAGTGAGCTGAACTTCGTGGCATCGAGCAGTGGGGCTAAATGCACTGCGCTTCCTGTAGAGTACAGCGGCGTTTACTTTGTCACTGTTATGTCAAGGACGTCGTTTACCCTGGGCGGTTACTCCTTCACAGCTGGTCATTGTGCTGAGTTCATACTGAGCTAAGTTGCTCCTTGCCACCAGACTGTCGGTAGCCAGTGCGTCTAAGGATACACCTCGGTCATTACATCCGCAATATTTGTTTCTTCTGGGCGACGTATCATGCAGAATTTCCTTGATTCGGTTCTTCACGAATACCTCTCAAGTCGAAGTATCTCGCGGCAACCAGCCTATCATTATGGCTGAGTCAGTCCAAAGAATACATTGCGCTCTTGGCATGGGATCGACGCATGTTTCCACTATATCCTTTAGCATTCTGCTTTCTGTTAGCGCACCCACTAGCTCTGGTCGTGGTAATGATAACGCTTTCAGTGGCGCTATCCTTCACTTGGCTGTATTCGGAGTGCTAGTCAAATTCCCATTAACATCTTCCGCACGAAGATATGCACAAGCTCCGTACACGTTTGTGCTTGCGTCGACTAATACGTGTAGCTGAGTGTCACGTGGTGTTTCAACTCCACTCGTGAGGTGACGGGGAACGTTGACTTTCGGCAGATGAATAAGCTGGTTTCTCCAGTCGTTCCAATTTTCCCAAATGTGATCGGGACACCGTCGTCCCAGTCGACCTTTGAAATCCATAACTGCTGAAACATCATCTTCCCTCGCACCACGTGCGGTGCGAGAAAGCCTGATGCGTCGTATCAGGCTTTCTGCGAAAGCATGATACGACGATAGGAGAAACGATAGGAGAAAGCTTGATGCGTCGTATGAGATGCGTCGTCTGGAGTACAAAACGCTTAGAGTCATCTGCCTTCTCCAAGAAAGTAAAGATGATCTGCGGGTTGTAGATGAAGGTGTCTCTTTCTTTGGACCAACGCGTTCCTAGAATATTTGCTTCATGTCATGCCTTATTCTTAGTAAGCGCATTGCTGGAGTCGAACAGTTGGTCTAGTTGTCTGCAGCTTGAGCTCCATTTTCTTAAAGCCATGCCAGAATCATCCATCAATTCTCTCGTGTACTTTAAAGAGTTGCCGCTGTTTCTATGTTGTATTATCTGAATAAGAGGTCATCCACATAGAATGATTTTAGAACTAGCTCTGCGACTGCATTTTCTCGGGATGGGATTGTGCCTTGATGTGGTGCTGGATAATAGCCGTAAGTGTAAATGGGCTAGCTGTAGATCCAAAGGGTGCTCTGGTAATACGCCAAATCTGTAGATCTTCTTCCTCGAAAGCGACATCAGGTCGTTTTTTTTCGAACCACGCAAATCTGAACAGGTAACGGTCCACTTTTCGTATCTCTGCTTGCATGAATGCCTTCTCAATATCTACTGTCGTTGGAACAATATACCATCGGAAACGGAGGAGAACCTGCAATACGTCCGGGTTTATATTCGCTCCAGTTGCAAGGCAACTGGTCAGAGACTTCCCTCCTTTGGCGTGAGAAGACGCACCATAGACCACGTGGAGCTTGTTGGAGAGTGATTCTCTCGAATGACCTCCCTGTGTGGCATGTGGTACGCAGGGTCATTCATTGATTCCTTGTCAAGCACAACTTCAGCATGGCCAGAAACAATGTACTGACGAATCGCTGTGTCGTATCTTTCGAGTAAATATTGGGGTTTCGAGATACGTTTAAGCAGATTTCGTAGACGAGTAAGTCTGCCGCTGCAGTTTTCTTGTAGGAGCTGGATACCAGGGTAGTTACGTGTCACGGCTACTTTGCACTGTTTTCCAATCTTCGCCATCTTACTCTCGAAAGCAGACAAGGTGTCTCGTGAGTTGCTTCCTTTGGTACGATCCCCATGGCATGCAATGTCCGAAAGAAATCCAGTTTGTTTTGCTCCAATCATTTAGTTTCTTCAGCTTACGCTGGTAGGATGCAGATCATCACCTCGGAAGTTCCGTTTATTAAGGTCGTTTTTGTGATAGCACCTTGGAGCGTCCATCGCAGAGTTGGCTTGTTCGCGAACAGTCCTTGTACTGCCGTGCTGCGTATGATGTCGCCCCTCACGATCTTTCACAATTGATCTGATCCTATCAACAGGCTATTGCCTTTTTCGCCACA
This sequence comes from Rhipicephalus sanguineus, assembly GCF_013339695.2. Taxonomy (NCBI): domain Eukaryota; kingdom Metazoa; phylum Arthropoda; class Arachnida; order Ixodida; family Ixodidae; genus Rhipicephalus; species Rhipicephalus sanguineus. The sequence goes on from NC_051184.2 coordinate 124,020,259, forward strand.
GTCTCGAAGCAGAGATTGGTCATCAGCCAGCTGGTAATTTTGTTCTCGTAATTTGGCTGCTAAGGAGAATTCGATAGCCGTGGCAGGGATGCCGTGGCAAATTAGTGGCATGGTTATGAATGAAGGAAAGAAGATGATCTTAAGGGCTCGTTTTTCTTGGTATACACAATATTAATGAAAACTAACATACAATAATGCCAAGGAAAGTATAGGGTGTGCTATTTGTAGCAATTAGAATATAAATGTGAAGCAAGTAAAGTGGACGAAAAGATAACTTGCCGCGCCGGTAGGTGCCGAACCTGCGACCTTCAAATAACGCGTCCGATGCTCTACCCCTGAGCTACTGCTGCGGTCATCATCCCGTCCACTTTATGGGTTGTATAAGTGCATTTAAACGTAGGAGTGTCAGTCAGCGCCGATCGCAGCCATGGCGGCGAGCGTGGAACACTGTTTTTCTGTCTGTTGGCGTCACGTAGCACGTGATCTTTTTACGAGCCAGCAGCTGACCAATAATCCTTCGCATACTACGTGAAGGCATCAAGTCTCCCAGAACAAGACCCTCGCTATGAAAGAAGGAAAGAAGATGACTTTTAAGGGCTCGCATCGCATCTTGAAGCTACATCTTGAAGCTAGACGTGTTGATCGACGGCGAGTGCGAGTGGCGATGGTCCCGTGGTTCCATGTGCCAAGCGTTGCGTGAGTTAGTGCAAACATTATTTTTTTTAATTTTTATAGGTACGTTTTGAGCTACGCAGGCATGACAGGTCGAAATTGTTTTTTTCTGAGGTACCGCCTGCTGTCCCCATGAGCTGATACATAATGGTGAGCGAAAACTCCATATTTCAGAACCAGCATCAATATATTAGACACCTTGTAGAGAGGTATCGATATGTTGAAATACTGCCACGAATTTCCTTTCACAAATGACTCATATGAGAGATACGAGAAATATCTTCTTTCAAATGACAACGATAGGTGACAATATGTACAACCTATTCTCCCTCCCGCCCCTACCTTGGTCACTGTCCTGGCCCTTGCGGAAATTAATTTTCGTGAACGCGACCCGTTAGCTGAGATTAGTTTGAGACCCGAAATACAGCGCAACAAGATGAAAGACGTTACCAATGTGAGCACACAAAACAGGCTATAGATGCCCATTCTACGCTACATGACCGCTGGCAGCCGTGACGGACTCACGGGAAAAGAATATCTTTATATAAATTATATGTAAATACCACGCAGTCCGCTCGTTTTAGTGGGGGGCTGGAACTTTGACGAACGTTTCCCCGCTTTGGAGCATTGTGATCGTTCTTGCGATGATAGGCGGTAGGTAAAAATAATATAATGCATTTATTACTATAAATAAAGTATAATAGCTGGGTTATAATGCAAAAAAAGCGAATATATATATATATATATATATATATATATATATATATATATATATATATATATATATATATATATATATATATATATATATAAGCGAATGCAAAAAATAAGGTACAGAATAGTGATATGTCAAGTATGTAAGCGCCTGGCCTATTTAGTTTTAGCTCGCCCGTTTCAGATAAATCCATATGCAAGAACGAAACGTTCAGTACTTGTACCTCATAAAACTTCTCCATATTGCTCGCTCCACATAAGAAGGCGTTTTTCCAAGATAAAAGTTGTGGAACATATGCATGCACAACGTATGTGACAGAAGCTTAAAAACTAAGAAAGGGAAAATAGAGAACCAGCCGTTCCTGGAACGAAGCCACAAGGCAATCCATACAGATTTCTGAGAAAGAAAGCCTCTTAGTCGCCGAAAACTTCGTCCTGGTCCGGGGCTCAAACCTGGGACGAACGCCTTTCCGGCGCGGTCGCTCTACCAATTCAGCGAACCAGGAAGTTAGCAATTGCCAGCGAAAGGGTGAATTCATCGACAACTCGAAGCAAATACTAATTGCTAGCTTCCTGGTTAATTCAATTAGTAGAGCGACCACCCCGGAAAGGCGTTGGTCCCGGGTTTGAATGCCGGACAAGGACGAATTTTTCGGCAACAAAGACGATTTCTTACTGAGAAATCCGTATGGATTTCCGTGTGGATTTGTGCTACAAGCGGATGGTTGTCCATTTTTCCTTTCTTAACCCTTTTATTTGAAGAGACACAAGACCGTCTTAAGTTTATTCAATAAAAAATACAACGCAGTACAAATAGAAAATCGATCTAATACAGAAGGAGGTCCCAAAGTAAGAGCTGTCAGGGGGACCTCCTGTGAATACATGTAGAAAGAAGGTAGAACAATGATAAACAACTGAGCAAAAAAAGAGCAAGCGAACAAAACAAAATGAACGTAACGGAAATTATTATTCAAACTTATGAAAGTTCAAAATATACATGCAACTAAATGTACAGCAATGATAGAACAGGAGATAACTATTTGAATGAAATGACTATAAGAGAACACATACATATCACCAAATACCACAGTATGTCACGCCATAATTTATATACATATATACATATACACATATCCACACATATACGTACACATACCTAAACAGACACACATATATAATATGCACACATATATATTCAGGTGTCGCATGTTGTTAGTAAGAACTGTTTTAGATGCCGCCGGAAACACCGTAATGAAGGGCTTGATTTAATAACTGATGGTAGTGAATTCCAGGAAGAAATTGCAGAAAACAAGGCTGTCGTTTTGCTGTAGTTAGTGCTTACGTTTGGAAGCAGAAGGTTACTATTGTCAGAAAACCGTGTGTTATTAGTATTGTGGAGATGTGTTAGGGGAAGTATGTCAGTAGGCATGTCACCAATTCTGCTCCTGAATAATAAAATTCCAAGTTTGAGCTTAAAGGTGGAAATGAACGGTAGAATTTCGAGAGTGCTAAAGAGGGGTGCTGCTGATGCTGTGTAAGGACTATGTGTGATAATTCGGACTGCTCTTTACTGAAGGTGAATGAGGGATGTCAGGTGTGTGGTGTAGGTATTGGCCCATGATGAAATGCAGTAAATAAGGTGACTGGTAATGAAAGCATAGTAAAGTGATTTTAGAATGTGTTGCTGAAAATAATGTCTTGTGCGAATGAATATGCGGATGCCAAAAGCAGTCTTCTTGATGACAGAATTTACGTGAATGTTATATTTAGGTTGGGGGTCTAATGTGACACCTAGAAAAGTAATGATCTTTGAAGGGTTAATGACGCAGTTATCCACGTATATTTTGGGTCTTATTGTAACGTTTTTTTTGGGGGGGGACGAGTGATATAACATAAAAGTTGTTTTAACAGGGTTGATTTTCAATAAGTTATTCTAGCACCATGATGCAAGATTCGCGACATCAGTGTTTAATTTTGCAGTAGATTGTTAAGATATTTGTCACTTGAAAATAATGTGGTATGGTCAGCATAAACGATGCATTCAGAAGAATTAATTGATGGTGGTAAGTCGTTCATGTAGATAAGAAACAAGAGAGTCCCCAGAATTGAGCCTTGTGGAACTCCCTGGTTACTTGCTATTGGAGAGCATAAGACACCGCCATAGTTGACAACCTGGGTTCTGTTAGCGAGGTAGCTTTGTAAAAGGGCTAAAGTAGCCCACAAATTCCCAAGGGTTCAAGTTTAGCGTACACAATAGAGCGGTTAATAGTGTCGAAAGCTTTACTTATATCAATAAATATCGCCACTGCCCACAGCCCATAATTGATAAACTGTTACATGCTATCAGTTACAATAATCAGTGCTGATTCGGTAGATAAATTAGCACGAAAACCAAACTGCTTATATTACACCAGGTTAAATCTTGTTAGGCAGTCCATTGGGCGAATAACAATGAGCTTCTCAATTACCTTACTAAAGAATGGGAGGATGGTTATTGGGCAATAATTAGAAAAAAACATTTCGGTCTCTGTTTTTCAATACAGGTGCTACTTTTCCTTGTTTGAGGATTGTAGGACAAATGCCTGAACGAAATGCGGTGTTAATAAGCTCTGAAAGCACAGAAGATAAGTCATGAGCAACAAAGTTGATGGATAAATGGAATCGAGGCCACATCATGTGGTCTTCAAACTTGTTATATTGCGAGAACTTCAGCAGGTGACGTGGGTTTTAAGAAAAAACAGTGAGGCAAGCGAGACAACGAAAGCACGTTAGTGACAGTCGATGCTGATTTCATAAAAAAATGATTCATTAAATGAATTGGCGGTAGCGATAGGGCAAGTTAGAACGCTGGTGCCATCCGAAATTCTGTCGCAAGTGCATCTGGCTGATCATGATGTAAGAATTCCTTAATTACGTTCCAATTTTTCCTACTGTCATTTCCATTTTCGAGCACTTTATTTTGATAGTAGGATCGTTTGGCTTTTTTAAGTAGGATGGTAAGAATTTATGAATTCAGTTTAAAGCAGGCCCTGGGGTACAGGTTGAATGGCTGAAGTTCTACTTTTTTATAAAGGTTACCTTTTTTTATTTATGCTGCGCAGCTGTCCTCTAGTAATCCATGGGTTTCCAGGGGTTGAGTACGAACGTGATATGGTGGATACAGATGTACACGAGTTTATGATACCTGTTAGTTTCTCAGTCAAGGTAGTGAACGCTTTGTTAACACAAGGTTCTTGCGATAGTTGCCCCTAGTCTGAGTGGGATGCCAGATCAACGAATTTCGCCGAATCGAAACAACAGCTATTGACCATTTTATTTTTACAAATAGTTTGTGTTTTAAAAAGAGAAAAATTGAATAATGGTCTGTCAGAATAAAATTGAAGACACCAGCCTTTTGAGCAGACATAACATTACTGAGTATATGGTCAATAAGCGTGTTCCCACCAGAAGGAGCACATCGTGTCGGAGAATCCAGCAGAGATTCCGAACCATGTCCCATGAAGCAGTTAGAGTATTGAACACAGGAATTGTCGTTAATACCTGTAATGTCAATGTTAATGTCGCCTAAAATGATCACAGTGTAATTTTCGGAAATAAACGAGCGTAGTATATCATCAAGTTCAACGCAGAAGTCACCGTAAGATGATGATGGGGACCGATAAATTGAACCAATGATAGTTTAGTTGTTAGACGGAAAGAAATCACGGTCAAATTCGAGCCAGACTGATTCGGATTTTGACACAGAAAATGCGATATCAGTACGTCGTCTATATGATAACGCGTTAGAAATGCATATGGCTGATCCACCATGAGAGTCACCCAGGCGATGAAAAATTTCCGCACGATCGCCCGGAATGGAAAACATGTTATCATCAGCTGCAGATAGCCATGTTTCTGAAAGACATATGAGCGAAAAGTGATTATCGGTTAAAGTAAGGAAATTAACCATATCAACAGTTTTTGTGGTAAGCTTCGGGTGTTAAAGTGTATGATGGGAATATGAGAAGCAGACGAAAAACTAGTAAGTTGTGTCAGCTTGAGGACAGCGTGTCGCCATGATGGTTCACAATCATCATAGATGCATGTGTGCTATTAGGTGAAAACGGCCACATCACCCACACCAGAGACGCGGTACACTCGGCTGTCCGTAGACTTTCTTCTTTCGATGCGGCAGTTATCAACACATAGGAACTGCCACTGCTTTTGTTTCTGAAGAGCCAATGCCTGGGCAAACAGCCGCTTGTTCTCTGGCGTTAGGTGATCGTTGACAAATATGAGCTTATCCTGATTCTCTATGCCGATAGGCCGGGTTGACAGACGCCCTTTCTGGCCTTTGAAGCAAATTCAACCTTTTGTCGTGAAAAAAAAACGCGCAATAGTATTCGGACCACCTTTAGCGGGGACCCTGTGCACAACATCAATCTCGGCAGGGTTCACAGGACAACCAATCTTTTCTGCGATCTGTTGCAGAATCGCTTCACAGCTTTCGCCTTTTGTTTCCGGAACACATTTGATTTCAACATTGTTCTTGGGCGAGTATTGCTGCAATTCAGCAACCTGTTTTGTTAGCTGCTCATTTGTTCAAGACAGCTCTTTATTTTCTTTCACCAGGCTTTCCTGCTTAGACTTCATTGTTCCACAGATGTCATGAAACATGGCGACGCTATTATGCAGTTACCTAACTTCCTTGCGCAATGATTTCAATTCTCTAGATAGCTCAGCACAAGTGGGCATTTTGGTTTGGAAACAGTGGGTGCGGCAAAAAAGAAAAATCCAATCGTTTTCAGTAATGCAAGTTCAACCAACCTGCGCACGTAAAAGAATGCAGTCAGCGGAATGTTGTGTTGCCGCCAACCCAGCCAAGTGAAGAGTTTCGCGATGATCCCAGCTTATATAGCTTCCAGAAGATGGTTCTGATGCAGATGGACAGGTGGTGTTCGTCACAGGTGGCACGTGGCGCTGTGATGACACAGCCAGTGCAATAATGTATTCGTGCTAGGAGCGCACACCTGTAGTGACCGCTGTAGAATGCTTCTGGTTTGCGGTGATGTTGCGCTGGATCTGTATATACCTGCGCACGTAAAAGGATGCAGTCAGCGAAAAGTTGCTTTGCCGCCAACCCAGCTGCCAACCCTTCCGCCACCTTGTGGGATTCCGCAGAACTGGTTTTCGTATCTTTAGATCTGAGCAAGGTCAAAGGCCGGCCCGACCCGAGCACGACACCTCAAACGCGAGCCTGACCCTAAGACCGGAGCTTCAGGCCAGAGCCCGGCCCAAGCCTGCCGTGCAAACTACTTTACGTGTCCCGGTCCGGCCGTGTCGGGCTCGGCTCAGGCCGGGCAGAAAAGACTAAATAAGGCACGCAGAAAGCATATGCTATTGATGTAGAAAAATATAAAGGGCCTCTGAGCCACTTCAGGTTCTATTTTTTTTAACATTTAAATTAAACGCACGTATCGAGTTGGGGAACTTCGGCAGTGCGCAAGGAAGCTGTGACCCGACAACAATGCTATTACTGACACGAAAATTCGTAACAACTCGAAGATGATAGACATTTCTGCCAAAATTGGCATTGATATACATTCCTGCACCGACGCAGTGTAAGGAGGAGACTGCAGGGTAGCCTTACTGTCATCATCATCATCATCAGCCTGTCTATGCCCACTGCAGGGCAAAGGCCTCTCCCATGTTCCGCCAATCAACCCGGTCCTGTGCTTTCGAAGGACGCTAGGGGGCGCCGAGCAGCTCAGCACGGCTTGCACAGCGCTCTGTATTTCATGTGATTTTGTTGTTGAAAGTGCTTCAACCCATCGAACCAGGATACCAATCGACTCGTGAAGACACAGGGAACACGGTGATACCACTTTTGCGGTATTTGGAGAGGCTCATAGGACGCAGCGAACCTGAAAGCCCGGAACCACGAGCCAGCGTCGCTTACCTAAACGCCAGGTCGGCGCGGCCGCCGCTGCGCATCGGCATGGCAACGGGGACGCTGCACGCGTTCGAAACCACAACCTCTAGCCATGGTGAGCCCACACCAGCGGAGAAGATGGATCTCACGGGACCAAGGTCATCAACGATGGATGGCAGACACGATGGAATAGCCGACACAAACCGAGAAAACATTGAGGGGCGCCGGCGGACGGACGACGACTGGCACACGGTTTTGACGTTAAGGCAAAAGAAGCAGCAAGCGCGAGAGCGCAAAAGAGGAACGGACGCGACGGCCAGCACAAGCCCGACAAAACCATATCAACGACGAAGACGGACACCCAAACTTCCTCCACTTCCCAAAGAGGATTTTAAGATAGTTGTGAGACCCCACCAGGGACTGCCTTTGAAGACTATCAGCACTCCGGCCCTGGCCGAAGCAATTGTAACAGCCTGCAACTAGGAAATCAGAGGTGAGCAATTTTTGCTCCGCATAAAGCCAGGTTCTAATATTGCCATACTCTCGACACCGAGTCAGGACGTTGCTCAACGGGCCCGCCAAATCGGTTCCCTCACAGTCAACGGACGTGCACACGCAGTCAACGTATATGCTGCCACCGGAGACGACGCTATTCGGGGAGTTATACATGGCCTTCCACCCCGAACGCCGGCGGAAACCATCAAGGCAAATCTGCGTATACGAACTCAAGGCGTCGAACTTATCCATGCGAGAATGATCGGCGACACAAAGAGTGCCGCCCTCACTTTCAGCGGCCCATCGCTGCCGCGAGTGGTTTACTACAACGGCGGCGAGCTCCTATGTCATCCTTACCGTGCTACCGTGCAGGTGTGCAAAACATGCCATGCAAAGGGACATCGGATAGACGTCTGTCCCCAGCCAGACTTGCGCCTGTGCCGCACTTGTGGACTCAGAGACCCAGCGGACGGACATCCATGTGAACCTAAGTGCGCTTCATGCGGGGGTGCCCACATCACCGGGGATCGGAGCTGCCAACGACGCCTTAAGCGACAGAGACCACCTCAAGGTAGACAACACACCGACAAGCCCAAAGATGCAACAGAGTACCCACGCTGGTTCTCCTCTGAAGATGAGGAGTTGGAATTTGCCGAACGCCAGAACAGCCAACAGCGTGATCAACCGGAAAGGCCAACACTGCAATCCCCTCGGCAAGCAAGCGCCTGGTCCAAGTCATCGGCAACCCGTCAAAGCAGATCCCGCTCTCGTCCACGAGGGGGCACCCAAAAAGAACGGACATCGCCACTACCACTCGGGGAACCACCGAAGGAGACGGCCGCCACTTCGGCAACGCCATCACTCGAGGTAAGCCGGGCAGCGGCCGCGTCCTCCACGACCAAACCTCTCACACAAAATGAGGAGTACAGGAAATTATAGCTGAAAACAGACAACTTAGGGCAAGCTTGAACAGCATGAGAAACGAACTGGAAGCGCTTAAACGCCAAATGACAGCGATGACGGCGCAGGGAGCAACTCAAAAGACAAACGCACACGCACAACCATCGAGCACACAGGCCACACCACATACACAGCCGCAAACCCAGCCCACGGCATTGCCACCTCCACCCACGACGCAACAGCTGGAAGGAAAACTGGATAACACGTGCGCGCAAATGCAGTTATTCTTTGCTGAGCTTCGAAATCTCAGAAGGTACGTTGATGACTACCTCAAAAGTGTCAAGAAAACGCGAAAACGGCGAAACAGCTCTAGCCCGGATAGCAGGGATCCAAAGGTTATCGTAACCACAGACACAGAAGGACCCTTTGAGAGCCCGTACTCTGGCTAGACCTACAGCTCGACATCAAGAGAATCTCATAGTTTGGCAGTGGAACTGTCGATCACTGCACAACAAACATGCTGCACTAACACAATACATCAAGGCGGCGCTCGTCCCGCCTGACCTTATTTGTCTTCAGGAGGTGGGGAAATATAGAATGCCTATCTAGGGTTACCGCTTTGACAGCGATCCGGACTGCCCAGAAGTCGCAACATCGGCGCGCAAAGAGCTGGCTATCACTGTCACCAAAGCACCTGGGGTAGAAATCCACCTTCAAATAGTTACAATCTGGCCAGTCAAAAAGGGGCGCCCTAAATGCCTAATAACTAATGTATATAGCCCCCCCTAGAGATCATACGGTCGACTTCTCTGCAATTCTAAGTCAAATATCGGCCTTGATGACAACGAAAGATCGTTTAATATTCCTCGGCGATTTCAACGCCTGGCACTCTCAATGGGGATATAAACGAGACACGACCAAGGGGTCTAACCTACTCAGCGCGACTCAGTCCCACGAACTCTTGCTGATCACACAGCCAGGCATCCCTACCAGAATGGGAAACAGCGTTGCGCGGGACACCACGCCTGACCTTACTTTTGTCAACAATGGGAGGGGTGTAACTTGGTGTAACCTGGAGGAGGCACTAGGCAGTGATCAATACCTCTTATGTATCTCTATAAACACTGCGAAGGTTCGACAACCTCCAGGGGTAGCCGGCTCATAGATTGGCAGAAGTACAGAGAGCGCCAACAACTAGGTGCCTTCTCACCACCAGCCACCACACAGTGTTGGATAACGTTCCTCTGGGAAATCTATGCTGCCACCACAAAGGAGATCCAGACCACACCGAAAACACCGGCAATAGACAGTCATCTTTCTCACCTCTGGGAAGCTCGCAGAAGCCTCACCAAGCGCTGGAAACGGCAGCGGCACAATCGCAAACTTAGACACCGAATAGCCCTGCTGGCAGAAAAGGCTAAGACATATGCGAAAGAGCTAAATAACCAGAACTGGCGCAGTTTCTGCGACTCCCTCAGAGGAAACCTAAGTACAAAGAAAACTTCGGCCATTCTTCGCTGCATGTTAGATCCAACTAGCACACGCACCGAGACAGCAAATGTCATGCGACGAATTATAGGAGAATACCAAGGCTCGTAGGAGGAACTCATCGAACACATCAAAAACATGTACACCGGGGAGGAACAGGCAACCCCACCCGTTGCGAGAGAATATCAAGGAGAGGAGAACTCGCGCTTGGATGCCCCGATCACATTCTCCGAGCTCTACGCAGCAGCCCAGACTTTCAAGAGAAACACGGCACCCGGACCGGACCAAGTCACGAACGCTATGCTAGGCAACCTCAGTGACGCAGCCCTGAAACAGTTAGTCGACTTTTTCAATGATACGGTATGGAAAGCTGGTGGGAAACTACCATCTGAATGGAAGGCGGCGAATATTGTGCTCATACCAAAACCAGGAAAGACGCGTGAGCTCAATCATCTGAGACCCATATCGCTCACGTCGTGCACGGGCAAGCTATTCGAGCGCGTTATTCTAACCCGTCTTGAAGCTTACTTAGAAGAAAACAACCACCTTCCTGACTCTGTTCGGCTTCCGCAGGGGAATCTCTGCACAGGACGTATTCCTTCTGCTGAGAGATGAGGTTCTCGACCCTCCACCAGGCACTTTGGATAGAATCGTACTTGCACTCGACGTCCAAAAGGCCTTTGATAACATCTCCCACACGACAATACTAGAGGGATTACGCGACGTTGGTTGTGGGGAGAGGGTCTTTCACTATGTTCAAGATTTCCTCACCAACCGCACGGCGCAAATAGGACTCGGCTGAGCATGCTCTGCACAGTATCGCCTACCGGATAAAGGCACACCTGAAGGATCTATATTGTCACCAATGCTCTTCAACCTCGCACTACGCAAAATGGCCCTAGACTTGCAGAAAGACCAAGACCTTGGCTGCGCCATCTATGCGGATGATATTACGCTCTGGGCATCCAAAGGCTTATACGGCAACCGAGAAGATACACTTCAATGGGCCATCAACACCATTGAAACTTACATGAGCCGTGCTGGCATGAAGTGAGCTCCAGCCATATGGGCGTACATCCACATAAGACCAAGGCAAACCCGCGCAACCAGGGCTCCTGAGCTGCAGCTCACCTTGGAGGGAGAGCCAATCAAGCGGGTCTTTTCCTTGGCGGGGTCTTACCGGACTGCGTATTACGCATACTGGGGACGGCTCTCACAATGGATCATGGTGTGACTTGGTGCCCGGCGCACTCAGGAGTTGAGGGGAACGAACGGGTGGACCGTTTGGCTCGAGGCATGACAGGCCGAGCCGCGGACCACATCACCCGGGAGGACACTTCGACACCTGGCGCGCCAAGAGAAATCCTCGAATTTCAAAGACTAGGTAGGCGAACTAAAGCTCCACCTCATCCTAACCTAAACAGGAGACAAGCACGGGACTGGCGTCGCCTCCAAACAAACACGTACCCACATTTACACAGATTACACAGAATGTACCCTCACAGATACAGCAACAAATGTCCGTGGTGCGGTGCAACCCCGACATTGGAACACATAACATATCAGTGTACACAACGTCCGGAGGCTGCCATCTCGCCTCTGTGTAAAGATTCCCTGAATTGGTCGTGGGAGGCGCGGCTCGCGGAACTGGAAATGGGAAGCCAACTGGCGACCCTTGACCAGGCCCGGCGAGCCGCTGTAGCCAGTGGGGCCCTGGAAGAGGGGCATCACCCACCCTAACCACTCCAAGGCATGACATAAATAAATGTTTCTTCTTCTTCTTCTTCTTCCTGTGCTTTCTGCTGCCACGTTATACCTGCAAACTTCTTAATCTGATCTACCCACCTAATTTTCTGTCTCCCCCTCACCCGTTTGCCATCTATTGGAATCCAGTCAGTTGCCCTTAATGACCACCGGTTATCCTGCCGACGTGCTACGTGCCCGGTCCATATCCATTTCTTCGTCTTGATTTCAACTATGATGTCCTTAACCTCCGTTTGTTCCCTGACCCACTCTGCTGTCTTCCTGTCTCTTAAGGTTACACCTATCATTTTCCTCTCCATCGCTCGCTGCGTCGTCCTCAATTTAAGTTGAACCGTCTTTGTAAGTCTCCAGGTTTTTGCGCCATAGGCCTTACTCTAGCCTAGGTTTATGGCAATCCGTGTAGGAGTGATGGAGCAGTTTCCAGTGCGTGATACGAATGAAATTCATTGTTTTGTACTAACAGCTCAGAGCACTTTTGCATTATTCTAGGTGCTTATATTAATACACCAGTCGCCCTTGAAAGCTTAAAAGCCAACTATTTTGTGTACACCATCTAGGGATGTCATCTGTAGTAGGGTGCGCATTTGATTGTAAAAGAGTGCGAAAAGGACGGGACAAGAAGGGACACAAACCGCGGCGCTGGCTAACAACCAAATGTGTTCATTCCTAAAGGGAGCATTGTACACTTCACTATTATCACAATGAAGCAACAAAACAATAGTCCCAGCCTGCGCAGAGGCAATAAATCTATGAATGGGACAGGAATTCGATCTCCTTCAACAGGACGAAAATCGAGCAGTGCGTGCACATGCATCGCCGCGGTTGGCCGCGAGATCGAGCAGAGTTGCCGCCTGGCGGCTACTGGCTGAAATGCGCCCAGTGTGGATTGCTCCCTGCGTCGTCTGCTAGCCACGTCACGATTGCATGTGCGCGTACGTCATGCACGTTCTCAAAGGGCGGCTTGTTCTGTTGTGTTAGTGCGAGTTTAGCTGCTCGTACGTATACCTAACATGGTGTACAGAAGCAAATGGGCTTGCTCGGCTGCATGCACATTGTAATAAGATCAGTGAGTGCGACTTTCGAGAGGGCTGTTTGTTGGTGTGCTACCCTTCGTTCGCCAGAATCATTTCCGTGTTGGCGCCGTTTTCTGGTTCAAGCCCACCCTAAAGTGCGCTTGACATAGTCCCAAACATGAGGAGCAATAAATAGTGTGTGAATGCAGCGTTTTAGCGACTCGTTGATAAACAAACATGCGGCTCTAGGCCATGCACTTTTGCGTTTTTGTTAGGTGTTAGGTATATAACTGCGGCACTGTAGTTCATCGGTTATGCGATGAGCTTTAGTTGTGTTTAAGATGTCCTTTTAATGTAGGTCGTGGTCCTGCTACAGCGAAATATTTCTATCAAGTGAAGTCTGCCACTTCGGTATTCAAGCTGTCCCCTAAACAAAGAGACAATGGAATGACACGACAGTGATAAAACGGAGTTGCCGCGCGCAATTTTCACTTGGGGCGAAATTTACGCAGAACCACCCGTGTGTTTAGATTTAGGTACGCTTTGGAGAACCCAAATGTTCAAATATAATCCCGACGGTGTGCCTTACATTTCAGACGCATAATTTCACACAAAACCTCATCCTTTTTTTTACCTTATCTTGAGCTTTTGTGTTGAGTTGTGATAAATAGATGGAAGGCGGCGAACATTATTTGTTTGAAAAAAAAGACACTTATTTCATAAAATAACCAGACCTTTGTTGCATCACTGTCGTGCATGTAATCAATCGATGAAAGCTCTTAGCTAAGCTCTTACCATTTTATCATGTTACTGGGGCGAGAACAAGTGCGTACGCGTTGAAAGTCTCCGTGGCGCTAAAGCGCTGTCGATCACGTACCTTTCCTGACTAATCTTTTCAGCTGTCCTACATTTCATAGAGAACCAATACAATAATAATAAAAAATGCGTATTCGCACGAGCAGCGCTCATTGCACAGCAATGGCATAGCAATATTTTGGTATTGTATTTCTTTTTTTGTGTGTACTATGAGTGCCCTTCCTGCATGGACCGAATTCTGGTCTGCAGTACGTTATAAAATAAATAAAATAAAAAAATATGGGCTGGTACGCAAATGAACGAGAAGTAAACATTTAAGTAGTTCAGTCGTGCTATAGCAGTGTGCACGTCAAGTCCAACGCGTACAGAGAAAACAATCAAAAACGCCATAAGGTGCGTAAGCGCAGACTGCCATCCAGGGCGAGCATCCCTTTCATCGGCAGATTGCACTTCTCTCACTAGTAATAGTAACATATTGGATGATCTTCGCGCATCGATTCAACAATGAAGAGCGGATATATTACCAGTGAGCTGCAATCAACACATTTTATTCGCCTAGAATCGACTCAAACCGCTCACAACGAAGCGCCGCTGTGTGCATTTCTATACGCGCCTCCGACGGCCTCTCCACACTAACGCGGCAACGGTGCTGCCACCTATAGGTCGATCTCGCAGCCAATTGCGGGTATACTAAACTTCTGAAATGAAACATGCGCATTTGTCGTGTAATTTAAAGAGGAACGTCGAATTTTTAAAAGATGGCTGGCAATCGCAATGAAGAGACAGTTCACAATTTCTAAATTGTCCTTGAACCTTGTTTTAACTGCATTTCAGAACCTTATCACGGGCCGGCGGTTGACCGAAGGAGGTCGGTGAGCGGTACAAGCAGTTCTGCGCGGTGTGGTAGGAAACACCTAGAAACATTCAAAAGCCCCAGAAATTGGTGCAACTTCCACAGTGCTGTAGGCTGAGGATAATCGTGGATTATTTTACCGTGGGACTGCACAGGTTGTATACCCTCGGATGACAAGTGAGGACCCGAAATCCGCACCTCGGGGCCCTGCGACACAAATTAAGCATGTCGTTTTCAACGCTTGTTCAGGTAGTGTAGAATGCGCCGACATCGTTGCGCAAGTGGCAACGACGAAAACGAAGCCGTTGTAGTTTTATTTCACCGGATAAACACCTTGATTTCCGACTACAGCGAAACACATCGGCTATTTTTGCTATGGGAAGTGACGTTTCGTCATGTGACAGTGATGACAAAGGCCGTGCGTTTTGATTGGCTTGACGCGACAAGTACCATGTACTATTCATACGGTGGTAGCTAGGCCATATTACAGAACCCTAAAAGGAACACAACCCCTTTTTATGCTTTCTCAGAAACAAATCATTCCTGTTTCTAACTGATGTACCTTCAAAACAACGAGCACGGCGCGAGGTGCGCTGTGGAATTGGGGGGAATGGTAACCAAACGATACTCTTCCGCGTTTTGCCTTTTGCGGCATCGAGCGACAGCAGCCACTCCGGCACCTGCGAAACACGCAACGCTCAGTTCGGCACGATGCTGTCAGCGAAAAAAAAAACTTCTAAACGCTTACCGGCCGACGCCTTCCGCGTCATCGGGCGTTAGCGTTTCGTCTGGGCCCTCGGAGCCATCCTCGCGTTGCGCGGGGCTCAGCGACGCAATTTGCAATGGCGCGTAGGACATGCCAGCCATCGCTGCGGCGCAAGAGCTCGCGCTCGAGGCCTCTTAGGTCGTCCAGACTCATTGTGTGCACTACGCCACAAACCATGGCAGCGTCTGCTTGCTGACGCACGCGGCTCGTCGTAACCATGGTCAAAACGCCGTCAAAAAGAGCGGTAGCAAGGTACTGTGTGAAGGCCAGCATGAGGTGATATTTCCGGCATATCTTTATAAGACGCACGTGATTGATTGGAACCGCCTTTGACGTCAGCGGGAGAGTTAAATGCGAAATAAACGTTTCTCGTCGTCGTCTGCTTGAGTTTTGAAATTTGAGGACTAATAACTTCACTTTTCTTGCACCAATTTGCATAATTCCTTTTGTGTTCGTCTCGACATTCACAACTACACACATTTGCGGTGCTAAATAATGAAGTCACAAAAGTGTCGCGGGGCCCCTTTAATTTACGCAAACACAGAAGAAAGAGCCCCGTGTGACCTCAGAGATCAACCGCTGGGAGGCTTCAGGTGGATCGCGAGAACGCGAGAGGCCCAAACGCTTGAAGATGGGCTGATAATGAAGAGATGCAGCGTGCGGCCCACTTCCGTTTGGCGATAGCTATATGGTCTCCAAAAAAGCCACGGGGTATAGCGGCTGCTCTTGGACCGCGGGTGGCGATGTTGTGCGTCACCATATGCTTAGATGGCTGAGTGACGTTCCACGGTTTTAACTGTAGCAAACTCGTCAAGACTTTTTCGAACGCACAGAAATACATCAAGTAGGATGGAATACTGGGAGAGGTGGCGCAGATTCATCGTCAATCACATCGCGATTAACGCGTTCAAAGACGAGAAATCGACATGGCACAGCGCTGATTTTACTGAAGTGTTATTGTAGAAAACAGTCATGTACATAAACGCAAACGTGCTCTCCAGGCCCATCGAAAAAGAATGAAGAGCAGTTACTGAGGCGTTTTTTTTTTCTTCTTTTAATTTTAAAGGGTCTGAATGTGTTAGCAAGCCATTTAATAGAAGACTGGATAACGAAGTTTTCATGTTAGATATTGATAGAGACGTTATGTGTTTGGTTACGTTTTATTCTTCCGATATATACGTCTACTTGACAATGCTTAGGTGCGCAAAGCTGTATTGAGTCGATTGGCTAAAAATGGCCAAGAGGTGGTGGTTGTGCTCGTGTTTTATTTGTGTTGTCGTTTTCTTCACTGAAAATTCAGTTTAATGTCCCCGCTGTGCCGCGTCCACTTCTCGTCTTCGTCTGTGTTAATCGCACAGTTAGCCACGAGGAAGATATCAGCATAACAATGCCCATGGAAGCAAGGGCGGACTGTACTCTAGAGGTGGAGAGACGAATATCACCGTCTCTGTGGCGGCGACGCTGCACAATGACGTCCAAATCGAAGTATGAGAAAACATCCGAGCCCTTGATCGGTTGAAGCACGTCCGCGTGACGAACGGATACCGCAAAATGCAGCGAAGGTCGTAGTCGAGGGTGAGAGGGTCCGTACATTGCTATAGACAAGGCGTCGGCAGCACGAAGCGACTGCGCAGGTGACTTGGAACAAGCAGCCCTAGTTAGGGGCACAACGATAATTTCCGCGCCCACATCTCTAAAAAAACCTGGGGCCACATAACTGGTCGCTAATCATTTAAAGCGGCTCGGACGAGACTTGAGACCACCTGCCATCGTCAGTGGTCCCAGCGGGCGTTTCCCGCCAACGAATAGGGAGGTGTGTACTTCGTGGTTCGGAGTCAGAAACGCCGGTAGTACCAGTCTTAACTTTCTTCCACTTAGCAGCGAATGGCACACTGACAACGGAGTAGTCGGATCAAGTTTCGACTTGTACGCCAACATTGTGGTCGTCTGTAAGAAATTCAAGACCGCTACAGTAAAACCTCGGTGATACGAATCTCGCGGGGTTACTAAAAATATTCGTATCACCCGAAATTCGTACCACCAGAAAACATGCAAAATTAATATGAGACAAAAGAAAGTTGGTATGCGTTTTCATTTAGTGTTTCTAAGGGCCGCACCAACGTCATGGACAGCTCTAAATGATTGCCAGTAAAGTTTTTAGACACCAGCGATCCTACTTGTACTCGTTAATATACGGTGCATGCGCGCGTGTGTAATTAATGAACCAGATGTTTTGTGACCCGTGACCGCTAGTAGCCCCTTTGTAATCTTACGAACTACGCTTTTCTGCATGACATCAAAGTACTGCGGCAAAGGTACTTTAAAAACCACTTTGTGCGCGATGGATGAAGGCCAGAAAATTTTAGAATCCCTGTCCCTCGTTGCTGTTACTTTCTTATCGCGGTGGTGTTGGGGGTGCTATTCGGGAGATTTACGGCCGTGCCCGCACAATCGCGAGGTTTGCTCAAAATTCGGGAGACTCCCTTGAAAATCGGAGAGTTGGCATGTGTGCGCGTACATTGCGAGCCCTAGCTCCTTCGCCAAGACCTTCCGCTTCGTCTCGTGGGCTCTTCGTCCACCTTTCATGGTACTTCATGATGGACCCGATGCCCAAGTTTGTCTTCTTTCATAGAACGTCTGACTGCGAGGACATGGCTTCCATCGACGTGGCAGGCACTTGTTGACACAGTACAAAGACACTGCTGCCTCGAATACAGCAGCACTCGTCAACGCGTTGGAGAAAAAAAAACATGGCTGATCCCTCCCTCATAGGAATCAGTATAACACGAAAGTGAAACGTGTCTTCACAGAAGTCGTCCTTATTATGTAGTTATGTAGGAGAGCTTGTACAATGTATATTCGTGTTGGGCAGCTACAGCACCGTTTGACGTGGATGCACCTATGTTGACGCCATGTCTCCGTCGCGACGACTGACGCCCATGATCATGATTAAACCGTTGTGGTAGCGGACGTAGTGAACATATATTTGGAGACAGCGAATCGTGAATCCCGCGTAAGGATCATATCAACAAGTTCATGATCAACACTGGTACCCGGTATGCACTCCTGCAAAGCGTCGTCAATTAAGGAGAGAAACGACACAGTGCGCTTTCTAGCAATGGGTGACCGACGCCTGCGCTCATGTATACACTACCACACACTGCGCTTCAGCAACACGGGAGGTAGAGTTCGTAACCTGTCTCACAGGTGCTGGTCTGCTCCACCAAGGCACGACATTCGCCCGTCGAAATCGCGTCCTTTCTCCAACGCGTAGTGCAGTAGTTTTGTTAGTCGGTGCTCTCGCAATCGAAGCAGTCGGCAGCGGAGAAATCCCGTTAGTGCATGTGGAAGCTGCACTACTACGATGAGCCGACGCACGCTAACACGAAGCGAAAGGCAATAACGTAACGACGTAACTGTGTCAAGGGTGCCTCGGCGACGCCAGCGCGGCCAGTGAACCTCGCTGGTATCGAGACGCTTTAACCATGACCACCGATATCGCGTGCAATCTCGGAGTAAGCGCTAGTAAGTGTCGATCGTGAAGCATTACTTCTTTTCGCCTCTCATAGACGGCGGCACCGCCCCGCTCCGCTCCGCCTACCTACAGTGACCACCGTGCGAAAGAGTGAATGTGTGAAAGATACAAGGTGCGTTCGCGCCGTGTCCCGTATCCGCCAGAGTTAGCTTAGTCGGTAGGGCGTCGGGCGCTTGCCGTCGCGGCCGCAAGGTCGTGGGTTCGATTCCCAGTGGGGGATCTTTTTCTTGTTTTTTTTTTCTTTCTCACCCGCTGGCGTCCATTTTATCAACGTCATATCCGTGATGGATGTACTTGGTGGACCCCGGCATAAAACACTTTCGTGTTAAAAAAAAACGCCAGGCCTGCACTGAAATCGCAGCACAGTCACAGCGAAAGCTCGAAGAGCGGCGTTTCTAGAACCCGTTGTAAGCTCTCTTGGGGATACTAAAGCAACTACACTAGCAAGCTACCCACTAGGCCAGAAATCACAATTTTTGTGAAGTTGCGAAGCACCTACTAAGCCAATATTCGTCATTCTGCGGGGAAGCGAGGCACCAGCTACACGCCTGTAAGACATTATGTGCAGTTTGTTGACGCGACGACTGACGACGAAGAAGAATTATAGCTCAGCCCTTTGTAATGGGTGGGAAGCTTTAAATGGCCCACCAGCTATGCAATTTGCATTGTGTGACGCCCGGTCACTATTTCCCTTCTCCCGCCATGCTGTATAACATACGTTGACCTAGGAGAGAGTAATAATAATATATGGGATTTAACGTCCCAAAACAACGATATGATTATGAGAGACGCCGTAGTAGAGGGCTCCGGAAATTTCGACCACCTGGGGTTCTTTAACATGCCCCTAAATCTAAGTACACGGGCCTCAAACACTTTCGCCTCCATCGAAAATGCAGCCGCCGCGGCCGGGATTCGATCCCGCGACCTTCGGGTCAGCAGTCGAGCGCCGTAACCACTATACCGCTGTGGCGGGGCGACGTAGGAGAGAGGGGGGGGGCGAAGAACTTTACTGAGACCCCGAAGAAATTGTTCATGCGCTTAAGGGCTTCCTTGGCAACCAATACAAGAACACTTGTGAGGAACCCACTGCGCTATAAATCAATGTAATTTATGAGAAGTAGGGAAGCAGGCACTATGCCATTTTTCGTCATTCTACGGAGAGCCGTGGTACCTGCTCAACGCATGTAAGACATTATGCGCACTTTGTTGATGATGAGCTTGATGACGATGAAGAATTATGGCGGAGCCCTTTTTAATGGGTTGGAAGCATTCAACAACTTTACTCGTGGCGCAATTCGCATTGTGTAATGCCTGGTTACAGAACTCGCGTTGTGCAACGCTTGGTGCTTATTTTACTCTTCTAACACGCTATATTGCATATGCTAATGAGGTTCCTTCCTGACATGAAGCCTGTATAGGACCTTTTTGCAAAGCAGTTTCAAGCAACGGCATGGCTCAGAGGTTGAATACTGGCCTCCCACGCAGAGCTTCAAGGTTCGAATCTCGTTCCATCCTGGAGTTTTTTTAATAATTCATTTTTTTTTCTTATTTCGAGCGATAGTGGTTACGGACACCGGCGGCGGCGGCGGACAACTGCGGCGCCAAAAACGGCCGCAGAAATGATCTCATAAGGGCTTTCGCTGTAAAAAGAAAACTCGACGCCAACGCCATCTGTAATCTAAACGCGAAGGCGCATAAAGGCCTCCAAGATTCGAGCGCACAATCTCGGAGGCAACGACGCACCGTTGACGCTCGCCCAGCGCGCTTGCCTGCACCCGCCGCGACTGCCGCGTCTTCCGCGACAGCGCGGGCAGCACCTGTTCGTACCTGTGCATTAGCGTACGCTCGTATCAAACGTCGCGGGGTGAAAATCGGTTCGCAACAACCGTATTCCAATACATTGCAGGCTAATGGGCCTTGGCCGAGACCGCAGAAAAATTCGTATCACCCCGAAATTCGTACGAACCGTGATCGTATCACCGAGGTTTTACTTATATCGTCGCCCTGCGTTTTGGTTAGGTCAGCGTCGAACTACGGATACCTTGGCTTGCTTCGCTGCTTCTACGTTGTGTCGCCAGATGTTTTTCTTGCCACGCAGAATCGTCGTCAAGAAGGCGCTTGTCTTCGGGCGTGTTCCAGTTTTTTCACAGCGTCACCATCAGAGGCGGAGAATCGTCTTTGTAGTGACGAACAGCAACCGCACCTTCATCGGTACAAGTTCTAAGCTTTCCGGATAAGGGATTGTACCAGCCCAGTGTTGAGAGGCGCACTGCCCCCGCTGCAGAGAGAGGTAGTGGCCTAGTAATCGCGATCGGAAAGCTTGTCCACATGTCCACAAGCTCATGCGAGGTAGCCAGTGATGTCACGTGGTCATTCATCTCCGATCTGTTGACGCGACGCGTTGATGGCGAAGCCGCGTAGCCCCATCTCACGGTAATGGCAGCGACAGCAAGTGTGGCCGGCTTCGCTGCAGTGGATGTGGAGCGGGTGGTGGTCACCTATGCGCCAACCTACGGTATTTATCGCCCCCCTGTTGACAGGCGGGCGTTCTGTCCTTGAAGGTGGTGACATGTGCAGGCGAAGGGACTGTGGCGGTGAAGTGTCTTGGCGCGAATTTGGAGCGGTCACAGCGCAGCGAGCAGCAGAGGCGTAGCTCAGGGCCGATGGCTGATGTTGCGGTGCCACACGAACACACAGCGATTGGTAGGTTTCCACGAGAACTCATATCTACAATAATGCCAGTTGTAGTTGTGTGGAGGGAACACGTGTCCAGTGCTTTACGCAACACATAGGTGCCACGTAGGCCGTCAGAACATTTTTCTCGGATTTGAGCGTAGTCCGGTGTAATGGGGCGGTTGAATTTATGCGTGTACATCTCCAGTGCGTTTTCAGTTTTCGTTGCCTCGGTATGGAACTGATCCACGGTGTTGAGAGAGCTGCGCTTCGGTCCTGCAAACAGGTGCTATTTAACACCGCGCACAGGGTAACACATCTCTCATCTGACATATATGGGTCGACGTTGCAGAAAGGACGGGTCATCTTTCCCGTGGTTATGGTGACAGTCTCATAGGTAAGCTTTGGGATTCCAGAAAGGCTTGGTCGCGTTCTTAAAGGACAAGGTGTGTGACGGTTCTGATGAAGCGGTTCCGAAAAAGGTCCCATCTAGGCAGCACGCCGGCATTGGAGTGATCTCGGCCCATGTTTGGCAAACATTGCCCGAAATATTGGTCCTACGTTTGCTTTTGGGGTTTTGCACAACTAAGTGTACATTGGCCCAATATGCGAAGGCAGCGATGGCCCATTGTTTGCGAAGATGCGTCAAGGCAAAATTGCTCGTCCAACAGATCGGCAATAATGACAAAGATAGCTTTAGCCAACAATATCCGTCGTACGTATCGCCAATATTTTATAAACATGGCCTGCTCCAATACTTTTGCCAGCCTTTTTAACACGAAAGTGTTTTATGACGGGGTCCACCAAGTATTTCCGTCACGGACATGACGTTGCTGAAAAGGACGTACGCCAACGGGTTAGAAAGAAAAAAAAACAAAAAAAAGACTCCCCGCTGGAAATCGAACCCCCGACGTTACGGCTGCGACGGCAAGCGCCCGACGCCCTACCGACTAAACTAACACGGGAGACGCTGGACACGGCGCGAACGCACCCTATATCTTTCACACATTCTCTTTCGCGGCAGGGGGAGAGGGACGTTGCCGCCGTCTGTGAGATGTGAAAAGAAGTAATGCTTCACGGTCGACACTTACTAGCGCTTCCTCCGAGATTGCACGTGATATTGGAGGTCATGGTTAAAGCTTCTCGATACCAGAGAGGTAGACTGGCCGCGCTGGCTTTGCCGAGGCACCTTTGACGCAGCTACGTTCTTTGCCTTTGGCTTCGTATTAGCGTGCGTCGGCTCATCGGAGTAGTGCATCTTCCACGTGCACCAACGGGATTTCTCCGCCGCCGACTGCTTCGATTGCGAGAGCACCGACTAACAAAACTGCTGCAATATGCGTTGCAGAAATGACGCGATTTCGACGGGCGAATTTCGTGCCTTGGTGGAGCGAGAGCAGCGCCTGCGAGACAGAGGTCAGCGGGACGCACGCGTTTGCGGCTCAGGCTACGAACCTCTACCTTCCGTGTTGCTGAAGCGCAGTGTGTGTTATAAGTATGCATGAGGACAGGCGTCGGCTACCCATTACTAGAAAGCGCACATCGTGCCATTTCTCTCCTTAATTGACGACGCTTTGAAGAAGTGCATACCGGGTGCCAGTGTTGATTATGAGCTTGTTGATATCATCCTTACGCGGGATTCACGATTCGCTGTGTCCAAATATATGTTCACACCGTCAGCTACCACAACGGTTTAATCATGATCATGGGCGTTAGTCGTCGTGACAGAGACATGCTGTCAACATGGGTGCGTCCACGTCAAACGGTGCTATAGCTGCCAAACACGAATAGACATTGTACAAGGTCCCATATATCACTACACAATAAGCACTACTTCTGTGAAGGCATGTTTCACTTTCGTGTTATACCGATTCCTATAAAGGAGGGATCAGCCATGTTTTTTGTTGGTTGCGTCATCGTTCTTTATCTTCCAGCGTTTAATGCCCGGCTCCGTGAATGCATTTTCGTTGGCTATGTCAATATCTTTCCTACATTTAACATGAGGTACATGTTTGGGCATGTAAAGAAATGCCTGCTGCATACGTATTTGCTTTTAGGCAAGAAGCAGCGATAATCAGCGTAGCAAATCTGAGTGAAAAGTAAAGTTCTGGATTCTGGATGAATGGGGGGTGGCGACCTTTTTTCGTGGGCGCCGCCACATTCCCTAGCGGGCGGCGCCGTCTCTGGTCTGGCAACTCACTGGCATGTGCGAAGCTCCGCGTTTGTATGGAAGGTATACGTGCGGCTGAAGCTGCAGTTGGTTTTTTAGGGGCGAAGCTCCTGAAAGCGGCACCCGTTCGTCCCTCGTAGTGCGTAGCCAGTCGTAACGCTAGTACCAGATCTTCACCTCCAAGGTGGTGCCGGTGGGAGATTTCTGCTGTGCGTTGTTGAACAATAAAAAATTCGCAGCGTGCTCGTTAACTAAAAGCCGAATTCTTCTGTTTCTCATTCCCCATTAGCAGCCATTGGCCTGTTCCAGTAGGAAACGTTAGTAGAAGTAGAAGTGTAAGTGTTAGCTAAAAGCCGACTTCTTCTGTCTCTCATTCCCATGAGCAACCATTGATTATCTCCAAGGTAGTGCCTGGTGAGATTTCTCCTGTGCGCGATTAAACAATAAAAAATGTTGTTCAAAACACCGTTGATTGATGAAATAAACCAACGAAAGACGCCGGATGTTTTCTAAAAGCAAAACGAAAAGACGCCACATGTTTCTAAAGCAAAACGAAAAGACGCCACCTGCTTAACGAAAGACGCCAGATGTTTTCTAAATCAATGGTTTTCTAAACAATGAAAATTCACAGCGTACATGTAAAATTAAAGTGAGCTGCTAGTCGTCATAACTCTCATCGAACCTTTAGTATAAACGCGCCCGATCTCACGTCGGTGATGATGTACTGGGCAGAATTGATGGAAGGTTCACGGTTTACCGATGAACCTCCGCAGCTTCGCCCACTCTTCATCATTCACTCCGTGGATATGCTGTGATTTTTTTCGTTCTCGCGCACTGAATTTTTTATCAAGTGATGCGGTCTACGTAGGAAATGAATCTCTGAGACGTCCTGAAAAGGTTTTATCCGTTCAGCGTCAATGATGTTAATATACGGCGGCGCGAACGTGTCGCAAGTGGTCGAGGTCACATATTTTTGGTACTGTCTGTTGGAAAACCACGCAAATATTTCGACACGTTCTAGGAGGGCAAGCATGTGCAGCAACTTTTAGAGGATACAATGAATTTTTTTTCTTAGACTGAATTTTTTTACTTCGCTTTTTTTCAATCACGATGTGTTTGTACTGTCGCACGGACTACCGCTCGTACTTGCGGACATACGTCAGCACGCAGTGTCGATTTCGTGGCGCGGACGGCATCAGTTTGTTGCTCGCCAACCGTTGCCTATCTTTTTTCTCAACTTTCAAGTGACCGCTTATCACTCCCTACTTGATTGCCCACCGGTGTGGACGACGACGTTAGAGCTGTTTACAAGGATGTCCTGGCACATAAAAACGATGGTGGTGTTTACATGCCGGTGCCCTTCTTTTTCTTTTTTTCATTTAAGAGTCGTGATATTTAATTGGATTTCGGCGGCGATAAGATGAAGATGATTACATAGTTTCTTGTGCCGGTTAGGCACGAAGCGCGCCCGGACTCGAGCCTTTGGTCGGTGTTTTTTTAACTCCATCTACCAGATGTACTGTTTTGTAAAATTCTTGCTGCCGTTCGCAAAGCTAAGCAGCAAAATTGGCAGTTCAAGAAAGACTAGACAAGCGTAACAACGTGGTTTTTGTATCGCGCCCCATAGAAGATAATTACTATGTAGTATATCATTACTCGACTTATCGGGCACAGTTCTTGACCACGTAAAATGTGTCTTCCTGAGGTAGTTGTTCCGCACATGAAGGGACACAACACGTTTTTTTTAAATATTCAGATTTCATATGGCTCATCGTATATGATACACCCCGCTGTCTTCTGGAAGTTGTGACCTCACGACAAAGATCTCGGCACATCATTTTCATGTAGTGTTCAGTGAATGTTCAGGTTTTACAAGGCTGGTAAGTAGCACGACTTAAATGTTTGATACCGGTTACCCCACTGTGAAGTGGGGGATTTTTCATCCATCCTAATACCGGTATGCATCAACTGCAGCGATGACCATGTTGAGCCGAGCTACGAAGCTAATTGATAGACCAAACACATATTAACATATTAATAAAACGAAGGAAAAACACCTTAGATGACTACTCGATTGCTACTTCGATGTTTTCTACTTAACCGGACAGGGCCGTACTTGACTGATTATCTTTGTTAGCTAATCTGGCCAAATCCGATTGACATTTGACTGCGTGGAACACTGGGAAGTGCGGATATATTGCGGCACTTGCCGATTAAACACCTGTAAAGTAACACAAACGATGTACCTTAAAGAGTCTGGAACCGTAAACACTCCGCGTTTGGTGATGCACGTCGCATGCCTATTCAGACAGCATTTTCCTTTTTGCTAAAGTTGTTAGAACACCCGAAAACGGCACAGTTGTTTCCGATTGACCTTTCGCTGGCTTACATCGCAATAAAGAAGAGCACAATACACAGGTCGACCTAAAACACGCAAAAATTGTTCGACAACGTCACTCATCTAAGCACCAGCGCGCACGCTCCACGCCGTCGCGAACGAGCCAGAAAGGAGGAAAGCGCTCGCTGCCAGACCGGCCCTCCTCGCCCGATGCAACGGTCTATACCGTTGCATCGGGCTACTGCAATTTCGAAAAGTATTTGGCATTTCGCGCTTTGTTCTGCTGACTGCTTGCTTGCAGATTACAACTGCACAAAACCAATACTAATTATTTTGAATAACGCTCTCACGTTACAAATCGCGAAAAAGGCGCCACTCACGTACACGCACAGCCAAAATGTCTCCCTCCTAGCGCTCATTTGAGTTCTCAGTTCAGCGAAGGTACAAAAGGGGGCGAGTGAAAAGCAAAGTGCGGTACAAAATGAAATGAATGAACGTCTACACTTGAAAAGGAATGCGATACAGCCGAAATCCATATCCGCCTTGAACTGCCAGAAAGTGCATGGCCTATTAATTTATTCAACGGTTACTCGGGCTAGAGCTTGCAAGAATGCGATACCTTCACAACTAGAAAACATTTGAGTGTTACAAATCCAGCATTTTCTTCGTAAAACGAGCGGTGAAAGGCAAATGAGGGCGACTAGTTAACTAACCTACGTGGACGCGCAAAAAGAAGCCCACCACATTTGTATGCAAAAACTGGATACCCATGTATTCTGAATGTCGAAACATGGATAATCAAACAAAATACGTGCTAATATTGACAATGATGAGCGCCGCACATATTTTCCATACAAAAAACACCGAAAGTAACATGCTACGAAGGAAAAGTCACAGTTTCAACTGAAAAGCGAAGCATGAATAAACGCGGCCGCTTTAGCGAGCAAAGTGACCTTCATGTGATCTATAGCTTGAACGCGAACATTGCGGGGAAAGCACAAGACGTACAAATTCCCCCTTAATTGATAATCGTGCGAGCACGGCCGACCACAAAGTGTATGTCAAAGTACAAGTCGAAGGCGCACATCCGAACTCCGGAGAAACACTAGACAGTTTTAAAATTGGGGACCCAATAAATTTGCGACCCGCAAGGATGCATGCGCAGATCGCAAGCGACTATCGGACTCTTCCGCTCGCGTTGTCCCAAGGCCCTGCAGCGCCTTCCTTTGGGCGGCAAACGAAATTGCAGAGCGCGCGACCACAAGAGAAGAAAACGAATAAGGCGCTTGACAGTGGCACTTGAAGCCACGGCTCACATTCCGTGTTGGCATCGATTCAGGGCTGGGCAGAGATACTCAGAAAAGTATTCCGGAATACAGATATCGAAATACATGAACTGGACGCCTAAAATACAGATACTGAGATACATTTGCCTTTAACGTAACGGGATATTTCGGAGATACTTTTGCAATAAGACGAAAAGAGCATTCCGGAACACAGATACAGCGATACAGATACTGGAATACTTTTATTTATTTCAAGGACCTCATACTACGCACAGACATTTATTAGTGCAGCATAATGTTGTAATTAAAGTTGCAGCGCGTTGAAACTTTCAGTTCATTTATTTATTTATTACAGCACCCTCAGCGCCATTAAGACATTACAGAGGGGGGTACAAAGTACATAATTAGTAATAATAACATAATTACACCTATCAATTGCAATATAAAATACACTATTTCAAAGCAACAGTAACAAGCATTGGACACGGAAATCGACATACTTGGTGAAAACAAAATGAGACGTGCTAGAAACAGCAGAGTTTAAGCAAATCACACGAATCACTAATGAACA
Source organism: Rhipicephalus sanguineus (assembly GCF_013339695.2). Taxonomy (NCBI): domain Eukaryota; kingdom Metazoa; phylum Arthropoda; class Arachnida; order Ixodida; family Ixodidae; genus Rhipicephalus; species Rhipicephalus sanguineus. The sequence continues at coordinate 124,048,224 of NC_051184.2, forward strand.
CCAGTGAATTGAGAAAAAGTAAACATTTATTTTGTACATAAGATCTGCTTTGCTGAGGAAGTTGCGCTGTGAGCGTCTCAAATACGCTCTTCGGAATCCTCAGCCATGTGGCCCTGCAGGCGCCGGGTCAGACGGCTGAGGATTCCGCTGCCCGTATAGGCGGGTCGTAATTTCCTACGTGCAATGGAGCCCAATATGTCAAAACTGCACGATTCAAACATTGGCTTCCTAAAATCACGTTATTTGGGGGTCAGAGGGTTTAAGCCCTCCCAAGTCGCTCCTGCCAGCTCTCTAAACGGACATGAAAACAGGGACAGCTGCTCAGAGCGCCCCGTCAGAAACTACAGCAAGCACCCGTCGCCGGTGTCGAAAGGGTCACTCTTCAATAAAGCTGTCACCACCACCGACGCTACCAGCACCCAGTTCAGCAAGCCTCAACAGGCAAGTCGGCTCCGGCGGTAGGGGCGGCCTGGTACCACAAAAGACCGTTTCACGCTTGTGATCAATTAGGAACGCACACTGGCACGTTGGAGAGGTGGCTGTAAGCGCGACAAAGATAGCCATCTTCTAGTCACTTCCGCCGCGACTACGGGAACTGCTTCTGGAAATGCCGCCGCTTTGAGAACTGAACGCACGCGAAGCATTGCAAAGCCTCCGTTCCAAGGCGGTATCTGCGTGGGGGGCACGAAGTAATGGCTTGCCACCTGAAAAAAATTAGGCGTGCTGCACTGGCCTTGAGAGAGAACGACTTTCGTCGGCAGAGGCCGACAACACTGCCTCCGCGATTCTGCCTTCTGCGGCGTCGCGCCCTTTACCACATGGGCCATTCTGTGCTTGAGGGGAAACCATCGCCGCTCTATCTGTCGACGACCGGCGGCGCGCCTTTGCTTGTCCTGGCACAAAAAAAAACGTCATTCCCCCGTTGAAAACACGCCTCAACTCATTTCCGACAAAAAAAAATATGTAACGAGATACCCGTGTCCTGCAAAGTATCGCGATACAAACGATACATGGTAAAAGTATTTCACTACTGAGATACAAATACATTTTTCAAATGTATCTCGATACAGAAATACAGATACCCAAAAGTATCTCTGAGATACTATTGCGATACTCTTGTATCGCGATACTGCCCAGCCCTGCATCGATTCTGGTCACTAAGATAAAACTTCATTTGGCTGTAGTTGGTGCATATTCCTGAGGCCAAAATTACAGCGCAAACACACTTCTTTGTCCTTCTTACTTCTTTACTTCTTTGTCCTTGCGCCCATCTGAACATGATTTCATGTCTTCCCGGATGTAATGCGCAATCATCCTTCTGACACGTTTTTGGTTTAGAGCTATTGTTGTGCGCGCATGTGCGGTAAGTTTGCCTTGGGCTTATATATTGTTACGGATGATATGGGTTTACTTACAATGAGGTCAATGAAGCTGCAGGCAAAAGACAAGGGACGGTCAGATGCTGCCTATCACCAAATCCCTCGTGCCCGTTCTACTTCATCGTTCTTCTTTTGTGCTCTTCCAGCGCCTTGTTACATTTTCCTCGGGGCGAGACGAAGCTCATCGAGCAAGTCAGATGGCTCGCTGAGTGTAGGGCTTCAGTCGTGCGACATCGACAAGTTGCGTCTTGCGTGAACGGTGGTTGCCAGCTGTCATTTTTGCGATGACGAAGGTGACGTCACTGAAACCTTTGATAATGACGAATGGACCGGTGCACTTAGAAAGAAGCTTTTGGCAAAGTCCCCGCTTTCTTACTGGTGTCCACAGCAACACGAGATCACCTGTTTCAAAGGTGACTGGCAGATGTCTTGCGTCGCAGCGGGTCTTTACACGGGAACGGGACGAGAGAGTTCTGAGCCGGGCCAGTCGACGTGCTTCTTTGGCGTGACACAAGGTCTGCGCGACACCTGCGTTTTCACTAGTCGAGAAAGGAAAGACGGTGTCGAGGAAACTTTGAGGATGGCGAGCGTAGAGCGAAAAGAAAGGTGTATAACCTGTGACTTCGCGTTTGGCGGTGTTAAAGGCATACGTTATAAAAGGTAATACGGCATCCCAGTTCTGATGGTCCACTGAGACATACATTGAAAGCATGTTTATGATAGTACGGTTGGTGCGCTCAGTTAGCCCATTGGATTGCGGCTGGTAAGGAGTGGAATGCCGATAGTGGCACCAACACAGCCGTTGTTGTTGTTCAGCAACGTCAGCAGTGAACTGCCGGCCACGATCACTTATTACCGCACGGGGAGCTCCGTGACGTAGCATAATCGAATGCAGTAGGAACAAGGACACATCAGAGGATGTGGCTGAAGCAAGTGCCATCGTTTCATGTAAGGGGTTAGATAATCCACGCAGACAGTACTCCAGCGGCGTCCGTTGGAAGACTTAGGGAAAGACCCGAGCAAACCTATGCCGACTTTTTCGAAAGGCGAAGTCGGTGGCGTAATTTGTTGCAGTGTACCTGCAGGAATAGCAGTCGGTTGCTTCTGCCGTTGGCATACATCACAACTGGCGACGTAGCGCTTCGTCGTCTTCCACAGTCGAGGCCAGTAGAACCGTTGTCAGATGCGATGAAGCGTCCGAGCAAATCCAAGGTGCCTGTGCTCATAGAGTTTCCTACAATACTTACTAGAGGGAACTCTGGCGCTAGTGTCTATGGGAGCTGCAACGCATGACGCTTCAGCCAGCATGGGAATGATGGGTAGCACACAAATTTGTCTAAACTTCGTACTTTCGGCTCCGTTTGGCTCTGCGTCGGCTGCATCCGCTTTGTCACAAAACGAATTTCAGTAAAAGTCAGCAGTTTCACTTCGCCACTTTCTCTTCCTTAGGCTCAGCGATTCAAATCTGGTCACGAAGTTCACAACGATCCATTCTTTTATCCGAAAGAAAACCAAAACATAGCAATAAACAAAGCCACAAGTATGTTTGAAGCCGCAAGCACGAAGACTAGGCAAATTTGTGTGCTACCCATCATTCCCATGGTAGCTGAACGATCGCAGCGCCAGAGTCCCCTCTAGTTAATTTTAGGAAACTCTATGCCTGTGCTGGTACCGCTTGCCCGTGCTCGGCGTGTGACGTCAGAACAGATAGCGGGGCGACAACTGTGTGCGCCAAGCTACCTTTACCACGTGATTTTCCCCGGAGTGTATATTATCGAACGGCACGATAAAGAGGGGAGTTTTTCCTTTCGTCACCGAGAGCGCAGCTCATCAACTGATTATTGCGACACGCATACGCGTCGCGCTCGTATGCAGTGTCACGACATGGCGTCAGAAGTGTGGACTGCTCAACTATCTCGCTGAGGCTGTGGACGGCAGCATTCCCACGAAATGGCAGACAAGCCCACAACGGTAATCCCGGGCCTCCAGCAGCCACCACTGCTGGACTTCGACAAAACGTCGGAGTGGCCGGCGTGGATCGACCACTTCGATGACTACCGCTTCGCCACAGCTCTCAATGAACGTTCGGGAGAGGCCCAGGTACGCACGCTACTTTACACAATGGGCCGTCAAGCCCGCGAAGTCTTTGCTACATTTGGGCTGACCGGCGAAGAAGTAAAAAGTTATGATGTCGTCAAGCAAAAGTTCGACAGTCATTTCGTCAAAGAAAGAAACATTGTTTATGAAAGTGCCTGCTTTCACAGACGCCAGCAACGGCCAGAAGAATCGGTGGATCAGTTCGCAAGCGCGCTTCACGTGCTGGCAGACCGCTGCGACTTCGGGGATATGAAGAAGAGACTCATCCGAGACCGGTTTGTCGTCGGGCTCCGAGACGCTCAACTATCCGAGGCCTTGGAGATGGACCCGCAGCTGACATTGGCTACGGCGCTGGCCAATGCTCGCCTCAAGGAAACCGTGCGACAGCAGCAGCAGAGCCTTCGACCGGAAGGTGTCCACATCGGTAGCCTGCCAGAACGTCAGGACCAAGGCGCCGTCGTGGACGCCGTGGGCCACCAGAAACGCCCGCAACCCAACGGGGGACGATGTCCCTACTGCGTCGGCGACGCTCACCCGAGGTCGACGTGCCCGGCCCGAGCTTCCAAGTGCCACTGCTGTGGTAACAAAGGAAATTTTGCGAGAGCCTGCCTCCAGAAAGCTGGGTCAGCAGAAAGAAAGGTACGCGTCTGGGCTGTCGAATGTGATACCGGAGAAACTTTCATTGGCGCGATTGACGCGGCCGGGAAAGCGCGCTATGTGCATGTTCTGATAAACTCTGTGCCTATCCTTGCTAAAATTGATTTCGGTGCAGAAGTTCCGGTTCCGCCTTCTACATTTCCAGGATTACCCACCCGCCTGGATTACCCACCCGCCGCGTGACACAAAGCGAATTACGTAACTGGTGAGTCGTTTGAAGCTTTAAACCCTATACACAGGGCTTAGCCACAATTCTTCACCGTCGTCAGTCGTCACGTAAACAAAGTGCACATAATGCCTTACATATGTGTAGCTGGAACCTCGCTTCCGCGCACAATCAGGAATAATGGCGTCGTAGGTGCTTCCAAACTTCACAAATATTGTGATTTATGGCGTAGTGGGTACCTTGCTAGTGTACTTGTATTACTAGCCCCAAGAGAGTTTACAACGGGCTCTAGAAATACCGCTCTTCCAGCTTTCGCTGTGACTGTGCTGCGCTTCGCGCGCGGGCCTGCCGTTTTTTACAGCGAAAGCTGTTATGAGATCATTTCAACGTTCGTTTTTGGCGCTGTAGTTGTCCGCCGCCACCGCCGCCGGTGTCCGTAACCACTATCTCTTGAAATAAGAAAAAGAAACGAAGTAAGAATAACCTTCCTGGCTGGAACGGGGTTCGAATCTGGGCCCTCTGCGTGAGAGCCCAGTATTCTACCTCTGAGCCATGCCGGTGCTTGAAACTGCGTGGCAAAAAGACGCTATTCGCAATGCCCATAGACTGTCGCGCCGCCAAGCGGAATTCAGGAGCGTCCTCTCGAGGAGGGTTAGTAGACGACAAAATGGCAGCACTACGCAGTCGCTCCCTTGTTCAACTGTGCTAGTCTCAGTGTTAACACGTTGGCAAGAAAAGAACACTACGACTTTGCGTGTTCCCTGCATCAGTGAACAAACCGGGCCCTCCGTGACACAGGAAATCTGATTCGTTCTTGCGAGACGCGAAGTTTTCGTGAAAATACGTGGCAACTCGCACTTTCAATACTATAGCTCACAGCGTACACATACTATCAGCTTCGCGAGGCTTTCTGTAGCCACGTAGGTTAGTTAAATGTTATCGTCTGACATAATCAGTTGAAGCTCACCCTGTTTTACTTGCATATAGCATTGGTCAGTGTTTCTTGTAGTGCATGAATCCCATAACACTGCACGCGGGAGGTCCCGCGGGCACGCGATGTGCTTTTGTATAACTGAGCGATCTCAAGCTGGCGATACCTCTATCCTTTGTCAGCAAAGCGCTGTTACGAATCGTGCGAGCGGCGTTTCGATCATTCGAGAACGCGCCTGCTCGACGCCTTTCGTGGAGCGAACGCTTTCCACGCCGTCCTTCGCCAGTGTGTTGGTTTCATATTTCATAGCCAGCGCTGCGCCGCTTGTTTTTGTACGTTTGTTGGTGGGTGGCAGCACACTGCAAGCGATTTGCTTGTTGACCGGTCTGAGAGCAGAGTGTTCTTCGCGCCCAGACGCCTCTCTAATTGTAAACGTGGTGACGCGGAGTGGTGGAGGTCGTTCGGCGGAGGAAATTCTTCAGAGTGCTTTCAGCAGTGATGTTGAAAGAAACCATCTTGAGGACTAGGATTTTTCACTGGACATTGAAGACTGTGCAAGCACCGAGAGTGACAGCGACGATGAACGATCAGCTGCTAACTCACGAGGAGCGAGTTGCACTTCAGGTCTCCTCGTGCGTTAATGTTCTTTCACGCTCGTAAGTCACTTTGATTGTATTTATTGTATAATGTCCTAGCGCGAGATCAAAATAAAAGCATAGTTCCTCTTGTGCATTGCATGTATCAATTATTGTGGATATTATGGAGCGCCGCATGCCGCCAACACGCTCGAGCTCGACCAGCGAAGCGAAATGGTTATAACGATAGAACGTGCAGTCACGGCCGCAATGCACGCCTCTCGGCTAACTTCTTCGCCGTTGCGAAAGCATACGTATGCATTCTTTTCGATATTCATGTTTCGATCGTGCTGATTGAACCTGCAACATGCGAGTGAAGTGAATTGCATGCACACGGCTAGAGTCTCAGCATGGCGGTGACACAAGCGCTATTGAATGGGATGTGAAATGCTTGTGTTCCGTTGAAGACGTAACTCCGCGTTCCCGACTGCGCAAGTAATGATGACGGCGTATTATGTTTGCAAACCATCACCACGTTAAACGTGCGGTCCCGTGCAGCAGCGATGGCGCTACTCGCTGGCGGCCTACTACTGCGGCAAATCCGTCAGGCAGGCTCAGCACGTACTACCTCGGAGTGCCGTTCAGCTCATACGTCAGTTCTAGTTCATGCAGTTTTATGTAGCACGCACAGGATTTCGCAAAGCATAGTTATGCACGCTAACGGAGCTGAAATATAACCTTTCACGCCGCAGCAAATAATTAGGTGGCGAGTACTTAGCACTTTCCATGGTTTGGGAAAGCATTTTAGTCTCATATCCATTTCAGCGCAGCTCATGACTTCATCCGGTGAAAGCAGCACGGGTCGTACGTCCGCACGTCCTATCTGTTCCTATGCTAACAAACGGGTTGACCCTCCTCCTGCCGCCATCTTGAAAAGCACGGCGCGCCACCTATAGTTAGTGGGCATTGCGAATACAGGCTTCATGTCCGGAAGGAACAACATTAACATATGTAATTTAGTGTAGTTGAAGAGTGAAATAACAACCACGCATCACAAAACGCGAATTCTGTAACCAGGCGTCACACAATGTGAATTGCTGAACGAGTGGGCTGTTGGATGCTTCCAACCCATTACAAAGGGCTCTGCAATAATTTTTCATCGTCATCAGCTACAACACAATGTGCGCATAATGCCTTACATGTTTTTAGCGGGTACCACGGCTCTCCGTTGAATGACGAAAAATTGCATGGTGGCTGCTTCGCTACTTCACAGAAATTATATCGATTTATAGCGTAGTGGGTTCCTCGCAAGTGCAGTTGCATTGGTTGCCAAGAAAGCCCATAAGCCCATTTCCCTAGGGTCTCTGCAAAGTTCTTCGCCCCCCTCTCTCTCCCACGTCAACGTATGTTATACAGCATGGCGGGAGAGGTACATAGCGACCGGGCGTCACAAAATCCGAATTACGTAACTGGTGAGTTGTTTAAAGCTCCCAACCCATTACAAGCCACAATTCATCGTCAACAGTCGTCACGTAAACAAAGTGCACATAATGCCTTACAGATGTGTAGCTGGAGCCTCGCTTCTGCGCAGAATGACGAATAATGGCGTTGTAGGTGTTTCTAAACTTCACAAATATTGCAATTTTTGGCGTAGTGGGTACCTTCTAGTGTACTTGTATCAGTAGCCCCAAGAGAGTTTACAACGGGCTCTCGAAATGTCGCTCTTCCAGCTTTCGCTGTGACTGTGCTGCGCTTTCCGCGCAGGCCTGGCATTTTTTTTTTCTTGGAACTTGTGACCCCAAAGCAGGCCTTCAGTTTCTTAACAAAGGTCGCCCAAGTGGTCAGCACGTGTTCATGGTTCTCGAAGCAAATCAGAGCGGTCCCTGCGAGAAAGAATGCCACGTTCACGAGCTTCGGCGACGTACTCCATTTGTGATAGCGGCTCACTCTTTCGTAGTGCTTTAACCAATCGTCCACGACTTCATCGGTCCTACCTGAGAATATGCGTGGCTCAGGTGCCCAGTAGCTAGGCTGTCTCGGTCGGTGACTGCCTTGTTCCGTGGCACCGGCCGACGCGACTTCGCGGGTGTCGGTCATGTCTGTGTGTTCCGGAGGTAGTCCGACTAGGCGTCGGCTTCTTCGAAGGTCGTCTGCGACAGTGTCGTCCAGCGCGTCGGTTACCCAGCACGTCCACCAAAACTGTTACGAATGATAAGAGTTTATTTACAAAGGTCAATGAAGCGGCAGGCAAAGGACAAAGGACGGTCAGATGCTGCCGATCACCAAATCCCTCGCGCCCGTTCTACTTCTTCGTTCTTCTTTTAGGCTCTTCCAGCGCCGCTTTACAATATGCATTGGCGTATAAAAGAATAAAGCAGTTGTTAGTCAGCGCTTGTGCCGTACGTTTATTTTCTTCGTGGGTGTCTTGTGCATTTGCGCTGTAATTTTAGCCTCAGGATTGTGGTGGCGTTGTAACATATATACTGTGATTCTGAATCAGCCGTCCCGTTTCTCCCCTCCTGTGGCATAGGTCTACAAGAGCCAAAGCGTTTCCACTGGCTGAAACCAAGGAGGTTAAAATGAATTGCTGGAGTGGCGAGTATTGCGCAACAGCGAAGCCGTGCCCACCAAAAGATGGCGGTTGCGCCCGCCATCTTAGTAGGGGCACACTAAACCACCGACGTTTGGCGAAGGAAAGCGAGTGTTTTCTTCGCACGACAGATTAGTTTTAATAAGCCGACTTTTACGGGTCAGATACTGCTACAAGTGTGTCTTTGTGTTACTAGTTTTCGTAACTAAGCCGCGAAGTCATGGGAAATTTTATTAGAGATCAATCGCCAATACTCCGGGTGGCGCGGGGTCTCCCCTGCGTCTTCTCTGGACCCCAATAAAGTTTGAATCATCATCATCATCAGCAGCAGCATCATACTCCTCTCGACGGGTTACTTTTCTCGGCAACAACGATATTTTATTTTATAATCATTCTAGTATCTATTCTAACAGATCAAAGCCACTTGATCTCTAAGTAGGCACCACCAGAAAAGAGCATGTTTCCAAGCTCTTTGGTGGACAAACGCTGGCTTCACTTTCGCTGGGAAGGTGTTGCGAGAGCTTCCACTCCAGAATTTATTTAAACCTTCTTGGCTGAAACCACCACAAGCCACAGAACGCTCTTCTTTTTCCGTGGCCGACTGGCCGCAAGAGGCGTGGCGCTACAACCACAATATGGAAAATTAGCGTGGGTAGCCAGCGATGGGACGCAACACAGTGCGGGCAATGATGCAGCATGGTCCGCCGATCGCATAATTTTAATTTCGCCACGCGTGGCATCCCGTGCGTTTCACCCAAAGCCGCATGCGTTTGTATACCGCCGTTGGCATCCTCGAGAACTAATGAGGCGTATGCAAGACCGTAATGCAGATCCCAACATTTCATCAAGCGTACACTTCATTCGAATGGCTATTCACCTAATTACATTTAGGACAACCTGGACATTAGACCGGACTGCTACCCCCTCTTGGTGAGGTGCTCGGTCTCACAAACTTTTCTATATAACTAGATGTGACGAAATCTCCCTGTTCTACTGCATGTTGTGTTAGCCATCGAGTGTGTCCGCAGTAACGCTTGAGCGCTCATTGTCGATATGTGATTCTACTTTTGTTCGCTTTATTTGTGCTCTTGTTGTGCATTCTAATACTCAGTGTAATAAATACCATAAAAAAAGTCATGGCGTATTTGCCTAAGGCAGCAAGTGACTCACAGATGTTCTTCCAAGCAGCCTTGAACTTCACAATCGTCAATGCAACTGAATATCGAGTGTCACGTTGAGGAAGCTGCCCAACACACGGGACCAACGAGGGCGTAAGTTAGACTTAGAAAAGACCGAGTGCTTGGTCATGGCTTGGGTACATGATAAAAAAATGGCTGCGGCTTCGCTCGGCTAGGCCCAGTTCTGCAAGCGGAAGCTTGTCTACTTGAAGAAGTGTAGATAGCTGGGCCAGTTGGTATGGATCCATGGAAGCAAGCAGTGCAAAAATCAAGACGACGCACACTGGAAGAAAAACAAGAACACGCGCTGACTTTCAACTAAGCTTTTTTAATCGAAAGTAAACATATATACATCACACCGCCGAAACGGGGCATGCGCCAAGAAACCTTCCCTGTTTTCTCACTGAAAAACCAAAGCACACACATGGCACATGTCTCATGTTATTCCAAGATATGCAAATTCCTTGTCATGTAGTCTCACCGACGCCTGACTGACACATGCTTGCGACAGTTTAGAGATGTGTGCGGCCTCAACAAGTTCACGTGCTTTCTGGCTTCTGTGTTTGTACTAAATCGATGTGGAACCAAAAACAGGCGTACACCCGCACTGGCGGCAATGCAGTGATAAGCGTGACCTTGCCGGAGCTTTCAAGGAAATGTGATGCTCCCTTAATCGCACATTAAGGCACAGCCCCGTCTGGCCCACGTAAACGCGGTTACATGACAGAGGTATTGAATAAACAACGCAGGAGCAGCAAGATACGTAGCTATGGGCATGCTTTACAGTGCAACCCACCCTTGCATTTGCCCGGGAAACTAGATGCAAAATTTCGAGTCTGCTAGAGAGCTCAAAGTATTGTTTGTTTGTTTTTCCTTCAGCACTATGGCGCACACAGAAATCGCAGCTTGCAATTTAGAAGTTAATTTGCGCAATGTTTAATCTTAAGAGAAAGATTTTTATAAAGTAAATATTAGGTATTATAACAAATAAATACTGCACTTACTTTAACATGCGATTTTGCTAGTAGACCAGGCTGCTGCATTAATTTGATCACAAAATTTGGAATAAACTTCTTAAATTTTAGCGCCTTTTTATTTACGAATAGTTGACGTCACGAGTAAAACGGTGCACGTTTAGAAGCTTGGATGAATTGTACACCGCATTAAAAGCATCCCTGTGGCAATATTCTATACCGGCGGCACCGAAACTTAGTACACTTTGTGCAGTTAAATTTAAGTCTCTCTTTGAAAGCGGATTCATGAGAACTGTGGATTCTAATAATTGAGTATCTGCAACATGAAAAAAATAATCTTCAATATTTTCATATTTCTTCGCAGAATCGACAGATGGGCGGTAAACGTCAGACCAGCACAGTGTAAATATAGGTTTAACAGGGGACACGTCATCGAAATGTATTGATCGTAATTTCTTATTATCGAGATTGACTCCATTGATACTTCCATAGGAATTTTAGGCGCTGATATTCAGTCCATATTGTTGTTGATTCCATCCTATCTGTGGGAATTGGAAGTATTCTGTATCTGGTTGCTACTGTATATTCTACTACTGGAAGTACAATAATTATTGGGCCATCCAGCGGGCTCGCGCTAACGAATCTGCCATTTCGTTAAATTTTAACCCACAGTGACCAGGAACCCACAATAATTTTAGGTGCCCGTCTTCATCTTCTCCCAGCCTCGCAGGTACCCACTTTCTCGTGCCGGTGCGCGAGAGGGACGCATTGCGCTGTCGCAACAAGCGCGAGTAGGGAAAAGTAGGGAAACCGACTTACCGTAGTCGAGGCTCCTGCCCGTGGTTTCGTAGAGTCCTCGAACGGCGCGAATCATCGTCTCAAATCTGGTGTTTTACACGCATGGGACAGATGAACCAATCACAACACTGGGGGCCGTACAAAGTGAGTGAAGCACCAACGTGCTAACCACCGAAATACCGCGGGGTGGCCTCCCACTGCGCATGAATGCTCTTGGGCACCAGCATAACCGTGGCGTTGTTACACTTTGGTTCTATCACTTGGCAGTGAACGCATTGGCGCGTGCAGCATACGCTTCCGACGTTTTATTGGTTTTATGTTCGCGCGCTCGCCGACTGCGAAGCTTCGGCCCAATACCTCGGAATGTTTTGCTCACCGCGCGGTATTTAGCAGCTGGCTCGATCCTCTCTTTAGCATTTCGTGCATGCGCAGCCGGTAGCTATAGGCAAATCTGTCTTCTTACACCCGGTTGTGTGCATGGCGGGGAAGAGGACCGAAACGCAGTGGACGCGGGTGCCGCAGTGGCGCCTGTCGGTGCCTTCGATGGTTGCGCATGGGCAGGAATACTTCCAACATGCGAGTAATCTCGGCGGCCACTGGTCTATAATTTTTATTGTAGTTCAGTTCGACAGCCGCCGCACCAATAAAGTCTGTCATCCAATAAACGACACGCTTACTGCATCCAGAGCTACATTTTTGTTGCTCCTGCTGAACCTGCCCTCGCCTCTGCGACCTCGGTTGACTTTATCCTATTTGTGTACAACACGGCAGTGCCCTCAAACGCTTCGTGGAACGGCTCTTGAACATTGGCAACGAAGCGCTGAGGAGAAAACAAGTTCGTTGTCCGGCTACGAACATCGAGATGCTACTCTTGCTGAGTGCGAACAAAGTACTTTACTAAGTTGCGAATATGTATCCTGGACAATATTTCCTACTCACACTGCAATACTGAATCAGCATTCGTTAAGTGCCTCTGTATTGTTTCTTTCGATGCGGTTTCCTGTGAAAGAAACTTATAGAAATTTCTATTAGAATATCTGAAGCGCAGCACATTGAGTGTACAATTGAAGAGTAACGTGGAAAGTGCCACATGTGTTGCATTTGTAATAGAGGAGCACGAAAGTTGCAGTTATACATGTCTGTAGTATGGCCGGTGGTCTATAAAAAGTTCGTCTAGGGGGTTTCTTTAGATTCTCTTTCTCTACCTATAGCGTGCTGCTGGCGATGTGAAATTTGTAAAATTTGTGTAGCTCGATGTGAGCTTTAAGTTGCTCACTTAATTTCGCCGCAGGATTATACGGCAGTGACGGGCACTATATTTTGATTAAAAATTCACGTGCAACGTTAATGTAACAACACGTTACAATTTTCGAAATGTAACTGGAACGAGCTTCTTTCTCATGAGAGGAACTTGTAACGGAAACTCGTTCCAATATTGGGAAGGAACGAGGAACGAGCTTTCGTGACTGTTTCAGAGGAACGTGTACAATACTGGTGTAAAGGTAGTAGGACAGATGTAGAAGTACAGAATTGCTGTTGGAATTCCACGGTAGCCCGCAGTGTGGTGTACTAGAAGTGGGTAGTGTGTCGTCTTCACAGCAAATCAAAGGGAAATGGCGGTCACTTTTGCGATGACGCCACCAGAAGGGCGCCACATTCGAACGGCGTACACGGTGCGCGAAATTTAAGTGGGTATTACGAATATTCCTACCGTTCTTGAGTCAAATGGTCACGTAACACGATTGAAACTACATATATTTGCAATATTTAAACACTTAAACACATTTTGATGCAATATTTCAATAAAGATGCTTCTGCGTCTGAGCTAGCACAATTCTTATCGCAGAGGAGCGTCCCAGATCGCCCGCATGGTTACTGTTTTGATTCAAAAGGCATCAAAAAGCTCATAGCTGATCATTCCATCCATGTGTACGCCTGTCTAGCTATCACAGTAATTGAAGTTATGCGACAAAATGCACGAGGAGGTCCGGAAGACTAACATAACATCCGGTGAGTTGCACGACCAACCGTCACCTGCGTCAACCAGGAGAGCAGTCGCAAGGTAGTGGACAGAAAAAAATACACTTAATTACGAATGCTACTGCATTTCTTTAGAGATTTTACTCATCAAAGGGGTGCCAAAGTGCAGGAATGCAGCTAAACGCACGCAGCTAAACGCACCGCGATGTATTCGGGGTGCCGGATTCATCGTATGTGAATAAGCCCGCAATTCTAACCGGTCTGAAAAACTAGAATGCGTCAGGCTTCCTAAAAAACTGAGTCTGCCATGCACACGAAAAAATTCAGTAACGCGTCATGAGAAACAGAACGGAACAATCAGCAAATTTTCCACGTGCGCGCACGACCTGCGCGGCAACTACAACTACCAATCTCGGAGGCTTTGTATTTCAGCTTATCATAAATTACTTCAGGGGGCAGCGACAGGTGGCGACACAGTAGTAACTAAAGCTCTGGCGCCGAAGCCGTCATCGTAAAAAGATCCACGTTTTCGGCGCCAGACGGCACACTGCCCCGTCCAGTACACCATACCCGCAGGGCCGGGTAATTACCAAGACGCAGCAGTGGGAAGCCACGTTCCTGAGCTCCGACGCAGACGAGCAGGTGTGGAACACAGGGATGACAGGCGCAGCCGCCAAAGAGCCGGGGCTCCTGGCCGAATAACGGCGTCATTGCCTCCCAGAATCAAATTAACGAAAAAAATGAACAGCGAAGCTCCGTATGGTGTCGGTAACTTGTAATAAGCCGTAAAAGAATATCACCATTGGCCTTCAAGAAGTAGTCACTCTCTTCATTATCTTTACTGTGAAGCCGCCGTACAAAGCACCTCAGGTGTGCGCCCCAGGAATTGGGATTTCCCCACTACCGTGAACAACAGGTGTGAGTGTCAAACGGAAACGAACACGGACGGAGAAAGAAACAGATAGAAATGGCAGGATAGGAAATAGAGAAAGAAAGCGAGAAAAAGAGCGAAAAAAGGCACAAAGAAATACAAAAAAACAATGAAAGAGAGAGAAAGAAGCAGAGAGAGCGAGACATGAAGAGGTAGAAAGACCTATAGAATGACAGAGAAAGACATAATAATAATGACAAGTAATGGACAATAATGCCAAGGAAAGTATAGCGGATGTTATTTGTAGTAATTGGGATCCATATGTGAAGAAAGTAAAGTGGACGAAAATGTCACAGTTTTGCCGCAACGGCAAATTAATGATTGCGAGAGCAACAAATTAGAATGTCACACGAAGAACGGCAAGCAGCTCGATACTTGCAACGTGCCGCTCGAGCCCAAAGGACTGGCCAAAAGAACACACGGGACGACCGCGAACTAACAACGGTTACAGCTCGACACTTGCAGCGCACTGCTCAAACACAAGGTAGGACACTCGAAAAGAACGCACAGGTACCCACAGGATGAGCGCGAACTAACTGTTTCGGTTGTTACTTCGTGTTTGAGCAGCGCGCTACAACCCAACGCTTTTACACTTCTTTTTCTTTAAAACTGCGGCGCGTGGAGTGACCGCTCCGCGTCTCCTGCTACACTGTGGCGTTCGACGCATCGTTTACTCGGCGTTCCACATCGTCATTGGGTACAGAAATAGGCCGCTTTTTTAGTGCGCACTTGAAGGAAAATTGGCCGCGTAGCTCAATAACGTATGCTGTCGGGCTAGTTGGTGCATAGCTGGTGCATAGCTGGCATAGCTGGTTAACCCGCCGCGTAACTGCGTGCTTCGCTGCAAATGTCGTCTAAGACAATAGAAGAGGCGCTGCGTGAGATATGGACGTCATCTGGCAATACGTCGGGAAACATGAGTGCTGCGTTGCGGGCTGATAGTCCCGGCGCAGCAGCAGGCGAAGACCGGTGGGCACCAACGTGATCGGCGGGGACACCAGCCAGCCCAACACGCGGTTTGGCGCGAAGTGCCGAAGCAGGAGAAACGTCCGCACTCAACGAGTACCCTCCACACACTCTTATGTTTACACGCCGCCTGGGTAAAATAGGAATGCCAAAGCGGCGCCCCATGGCATTCGTACATTGCAATACTGAACCGAAACCGAAACACAACAATGAGATCGTGCAGAGGGCACGAGGGAAGGCAAGTTTCAGCGCAGTCGCATTTTCAGCGCAGCTTAAGAAACTAGGGTCTTTAGAATTATGTACCTATGTATTTTCTACAAAAGAAACACACCATCTAATACATATTGATGTTGCGCCTCAGATATGCGTATTGTTTGCCTTTTGATCGACAATGTACACAACTATGAACCTAGTCAGCCGTTCAAGATGGCTGGCCCTTGGACAAGTGGTTCAAATTTGGCCGTGTGGCTGAGGGTGGCAGAGACAAACAGAAAGACAGACAGACAGACCAAAATTTCTGCCTTTAAGCTCCCCAAGAAAATACTGTTTTGTACTCTGCCCGTTTTTTTTCCTGTTCTCCTGCAGCTGCCCCCAAGGCGAGCACAAGCTTTGTTGAAACAGCGCTCACTAGACGACGACGAAGTAAAAGAAGGCACAGGACAGGCGGCCAAATTGGCCGCGTATCTGCGTGCTTCGCTGCAAATGTCGTGTAAAGACGATAGAAGAGGCGTTGTGTGAGATATGGACGCCATCTGGCAATACGTCGGGAAACATGAGTTGGACGCCATCTGGCGTCCAACTCGACGTATTGCCATACGTATTGCCATATGGACGCCATCTGGCAATACGTCGGGAAACATGACATTGGCTACGGCGCTGGCCAATGCTCGCCTCAAGGAAACCGTGCGACAGCAGCAGCAGAGCCTTCGACCGGAAGGTGTCCACATCGGTAGCCTGCCAGAACGTCAGGACCAAGGCGCCGTCGTGGACGCCGTGGGCCACCAGAAACGCCCGCAACCCAACGGGGGACGATGTCCCTACTGCGTCGGCGACGCTCACCCGAGGTCGACGTGCCCGGCCCGAGCTTCCAAGTGCCACTGCTGTGGTAACAAAGGAAATTTTGCGAGAGCCTGCCTCCAGAAAGCTGGGTCAGCAGAAAGAAAGGTACGCGTCTGGGCTGTCGAATGTGATACCGGAGAAACTTTCATTGGCGCGATTGACGCGGCCGGGAAAGCGCGCTATGTGCATGTTCTGATAAACTCTGTGCCTATCCTTGCTAAAATTGATTTCGGTGCAGAAGTTCCGGTTCCGCCTTCTACATTTCCAGGATTACCCACCCGCCTGGATTACCCACCCGCCGCGTGACACAAAGCGAATTACGTAACTGGTGAGTCGTTTGAAGCTTTAAACCCTATACACAGGGCTTAGCCACAATTCTTCACCGTCGTCAGTCGTCACGTAAACAAAGTGCACATAATGCCTTACATATGTGTAGCTGGAACCTCGCTTCCGCGCACAATCAGGAATAATGGCGTCGTAGGTGCTTCCAAACTTCACAAATATTGTGATTTATGGCGTAGTGGGTACCTTGCTAGTGTACTTGTATTACTAGCCCCAAGAGAGTTTACAACGGGCTCTAGAAATACCGCTCTTCCAGCTTTCGCTGTGACTGTGCTGCGCTTCGCGCGCGGGCCTGCCGTTTTTTACAGCGAAAGCTGTTATGAGATCATTTCAACGTTCGTTTTTGGCGCTGTAGTTGTCCGCCGCCACCGCCGCCGGTGTCCGTAACCACTATCTCTTGAAATAAGAAAAAGAAACGAAGTAAGAATAACCTTCCTGGCTGGAACGGGGTTCGAATCTGGGCCCTCTGCGTGAGAGCCCAGTATTCTACCTCTGAGCCATGCCGGTGCTTGAAACTGCGTGGCAAAAAGACGCTATTCGCAATGCCCATAGACTGTCGCGCCGCCAAGCGGAATTCAGGAGCGTCCTCTCGAGGAGGGTTAGTAGACGACAAAATGGCAGCACTACGCAGTCGCTCCCTTGTTCAACTGTGCTAGTCTCAGTGTTAACACGTTGGCAAGAAAAGAACACTACGACTTTGCGTGTTCCCTGCATCAGTGAACAAACCGGGCCCTCCGTGACACAGGAAATCTGATTCGTTCTTGCGAGACGCGAAGTTTTCGTGAAAATACGTGGCAACTCGCACTTTCAATACTATAGCTCACAGCGTACACATACTATCAGCTTCGCGAGGCTTTCTGTAGCCACGTAGGTTAGTTAAATGTTATCGTCTGACATAATCAGTTGAAGCTCACCCTGTTTTACTTGCATATAGCATTGGTCAGTGTTTCTTGTAGTGCATGAATCCCATAACACTGCACGCGGGAGGTCCCGCGGGCACGCGATGTGCTTTTGTATAACTGAGCGATCTCAAGCTGGCGATACCTCTATCCTTTGTCAGCAAAGCGCTGTTACGAATCGTGCGAGCGGCGTTTCGATCATTCGAGAACGCGCCTGCTCGACGCCTTTCGTGGAGCGAACGCTTTCCACGCCGTCCTTCGCCAGTGTGTTGGTTTCATATTTCATAGCCAGCGCTGCGCCGCTTGTTTTTGTACGTTTGTTGGTGGGTGGCAGCACACTGCAAGCGATTTGCTTGTTGACCGGTCTGAGAGCAGAGTGTTCTTCGCGCCCAGACGCCTCTCTAATTGTAAACGTGGTGACGCGGAGTGGTGGAGGTCGTTCGGCGGAGGAAATTCTTCAGAGTGCTTTCAGCAGTGATGTTGAAAGAAACCATCTTGAGGACTAGGATTTTTCACTGGACATTGAAGACTGTGCAAGCACCGAGAGTGACAGCGACGATGAACGATCAGCTGCTAACTCACGAGGAGCGAGTTGCACTTCAGGTCTCCTCGTGCGTTAATGTTCTTTCACGCTCGTAAGTCACTTTGATTGTATTTATTGTATAATGTCCTAGCGCGAGATCAAAATAAAAGCATAGTTCCTCTTGTGCATTGCATGTATCAATTATTGTGGATATTATGGAGCGCCGCATGCCGCCAACACGCTCGAGCTCGACCAGCGAAGCGAAATGGTTATAACGATAGAACGTGCAGTCACGGCCGCAATGCACGCCTCTCGGCTAACTTCTTCGCCGTTGCGAAAGCATACGTATGCATTCTTTTCGATATTCATGTTTCGATCGTGCTGATTGAACCTGCAACATGCGAGTGAAGTGAATTGCATGCACACGGCTAGAGTCTCAGCATGGCGGTGACACAAGCGCTATTGAATGGGATGTGAAATGCTTGTGTTCCGTTGAAGACGTAACTCCGCGTTCCCGACTGCGCAAGTAATGATGACGGCGTATTATGTTTGCAAACCATCACCACGTTAAACGTGCGGTCCCGTGCAGCAGCGATGGCGCTACTCGCTGGCGGCCTACTACTGCGGCAAATCCGTCAGGCAGGCTCAGCACGTACTACCTCGGAGTGCCGTTCAGCTCATACGTCAGTTCTAGTTCATGCAGTTTTATGTAGCACGCACAGGATTTCGCAAAGCATAGTTATGCACGCTAACGGAGCTGAAATATAACCTTTCACGCCGCAGCAAATAATTAGGTGGCGAGTACTTAGCACTTTCCATGGTTTGGGAAAGCATTTTAGTCTCATATCCATTTCAGCGCAGCTCATGACTTCATCCGGTGAAAGCAGCACGGGTCGTACGTCCGCACGTCCTATCTGTTCCTATGCTAACAAACGGGTTGACCCTCCTCCTGCCGCCATCTTGAAAAGCACGGCGCGCCACCTATAGTTAGTGGGCATTGCGAATACAGGCTTCATGTCCGGAAGGAACAACATTAACATATGTAATTTAGTGTAGTTGAAGAGTGAAATAACAACCACGCATCACAAAACGCGAATTCTGTAACCAGGCGTCACACAATGTGAATTGCTGAACGAGTGGGCTGTTGGATGCTTCCAACCCATTACAAAGGGCTCTGCAATAATTTTTCATCGTCATCAGCTACAACACAATGTGCGCATAATGCCTTACATGTTTTTAGCGGGTACCACGGCTCTCCGTTGAATGACGAAAAATTGCATGGTGGCTGCTTCGCTACTTCACAGAAATTATATCGATTTATAGCGTAGTGGGTTCCTCGCAAGTGCAGTTGCATTGGTTGCCAAGAAAGCCCATAAGCCCATTTCCCTAGGGTCTCTGCAAAGTTCTTCGCCCCCCTCTCTCTCCCACGTCAACGTATGTTATACAGCATGGCGGGAGAGGTACATAGCGACCGGGCGTCACAAAATCCGAATTACGTAACTGGTGAGTTGTTTAAAGCTCCCAACCCATTACAAGCCACAATTCATCGTCAACAGTCGTCACGTAAACAAAGTGCACATAATGCCTTACAGATGTGTAGCTGGAGCCTCGCTTCTGCGCAGAATGACGAATAATGGCGTTGTAGGTGTTTCTAAACTTCACAAATATTGCAATTTTTGGCGTAGTGGGTACCTTCTAGTGTACTTGTATCAGTAGCCCCAAGAGAGTTTACAACGGGCTCTCGAAATGTCGCTCTTCCAGCTTTCGCTGTGACTGTGCTGCGCTTTCCGCGCAGGCCTGGCATTTTTTTTTTCTTGGAACTTGTGACCCCAAAGCAGGCCTTCAGTTTCTTAACAAAGGTCGCCCAAGTGGTCAGCACGTGTTCATGGTTCTCGAAGCAAATCAGAGCGGTCCCTGCGAGAAAGAATGCCACGTTCACGAGCTTCGGCGACGTACTCCATTTGTGATAGCGGCTCACTCTTTCGTAGTGCTTTAACCAATCGTCCACGACTTCATCGGTCCTACCTGAGAATATGCGTGGCTCAGGTGCCCAGTAGCTAGGCTGTCTCGGTCGGTGACTGCCTTGTTCCGTGGCACCGGCCGACGCGACTTCGCGGGTGTCGGTCATGTCTGTGTGTTCCGGAGGTAGTCCGACTAGGCGTCGGCTTCTTCGAAGGTCGTCTGCGACAGTGTCGTCCAGCGCGTCGGTTACCCAGCACGTCCACCAAAACTGTTACGAATGATAAGAGTTTATTTACAAAGGTCAATGAAGCGGCAGGCAAAGGACAAAGGACGGTCAGATGCTGCCGATCACCAAATCCCTCGCGCCCGTTCTACTTCTTCGTTCTTCTTTTAGGCTCTTCCAGCGCCGCTTTACAATATGCATTGGCGTATAAAAGAATAAAGCAGTTGTTAGTCAGCGCTTGTGCCGTACGTTTATTTTCTTCGTGGGTGTCTTGTGCATTTGCGCTGTAATTTTAGCCTCAGGATTGTGGTGGCGTTGTAACATATATACTGTGATTCTGAATCAGCCGTCCCGTTTCTCCCCTCCTGTGGCATAGGTCTACAAGAGCCAAAGCGTTTCCACTGGCTGAAACCAAGGAGGTTAAAATGAATTGCTGGAGTGGCGAGTATTGCGCAACAGCGAAGCCGTGCCCACCAAAAGATGGCGGTTGCGCCCGCCATCTTAGTAGGGGCACACTAAACCACCGACGTTTGGCGAAGGAAAGCGAGTGTTTTCTTCGCACGACAGATTAGTTTTAATAAGCCGACTTTTACGGGTCAGATACTGCTACAAGTGTGTCTTTGTGTTACTAGTTTTCGTAACTAAGCCGCGAAGTCATGGGAAATTTTATTAGAGATCAATCGCCAATACTCCGGGTGGCGCGGGGTCTCCCCTGCGTCTTCTCTGGACCCCAATAAAGTTTGAATCATCATCATCATCAGCAGCAGCATCATACTCCTCTCGACGGGTTACTTTTCTCGGCAACAACGATATTTTATTTTATAATCATTCTAGTATCTATTCTAACAGATCAAAGCCACTTGATCTCTAAGTAGGCACCACCAGAAAAGAGCATGTTTCCAAGCTCTTTGGTGGACAAACGCTGGCTTCACTTTCGCTGGGAAGGTGTTGCGAGAGCTTCCACTCCAGAATTTATTTAAACCTTCTTGGCTGAAACCACCACAAGCCACAGAACGCTCTTCTTTTTCCGTGGCCGACTGGCCGCAAGAGGCGTGGCGCTACAACCACAATATGGAAAATTAGCGTGGGTAGCCAGCGATGGGACGCAACACAGTGCGGGCAATGATGCAGCATGGTCCGCCGATCGCATAATTTTAATTTCGCCACGCGTGGCATCCCGTGCGTTTCACCCAAAGCCGCATGCGTTTGTATACCGCCGTTGGCATCCTCGAGAACTAATGAGGCGTATGCAAGACCGTAATGCAGATCCCAACATTTCATCAAGCGTACACTTCATTCGAATGGCT
The DNA here is from genome assembly GCF_013339695.2 of Rhipicephalus sanguineus. Lineage (NCBI taxonomy): Eukaryota > Metazoa > Arthropoda > Arachnida > Ixodida > Ixodidae > Rhipicephalus > Rhipicephalus sanguineus. Next base: position 124,069,761 of record NC_051184.2, read on the forward strand.
ATTCACCTAATTACATTTAGGACAACCTGGACATTAGACCGGACTGCTACCCCCTCTTGGTGAGGTGCTCGGTCTCACAAACTTTTCTATATAACTAGATGTGACGAAATCTCCCTGTTCTACTGCATGTTGTGTTAGCCATCGAGTGTGTCCGCAGTAACGCTTGAGCGCTCATTGTCGATATGTGATTCTACTTTTGTTCGCTTTATTTGTGCTCTTGTTGTGCATTCTAATACTCAGTGTAATAAATACCATAAAAAAAGTCATGGCGTATTTGCCTAAGGCAGCAAGTGACTCACAGATGTTCTTCCAAGCAGCCTTGAACTTCACAATCGTCAATGCAACTGAATATCGAGTGTCACGTTGAGGAAGCTGCCCAACACACGGGACCAACGAGGGCGTAAGTTAGACTTAGAAAAGACCGAGTGCTTGGTCATGGCTTGGGTACATGATAAAAAAATGGCTGCGGCTTCGCTCGGCTAGGCCCAGTTCTGCAAGCGGAAGCTTGTCTACTTGAAGAAGTGTAGATAGCTGGGCCAGTTGGTATGGATCCATGGAAGCAAGCAGTGCAAAAATCAAGACGACGCACACTGGAAGAAAAACAAGAACACGCGCTGACTTTCAACTAAGCTTTTTTAATCGAAAGTAAACATATATACATCACACCGCCGAAACGGGGCATGCGCCAAGAAACCTTCCCTGTTTTCTCACTGAAAAACCAAAGCACACACATGGCACATGTCTCATGTTATTCCAAGATATGCAAATTCCTTGTCATGTAGTCTCACCGACGCCTGACTGACACATGCTTGCGACAGTTTAGAGATGTGTGCGGCCTCAACAAGTTCACGTGCTTTCTGGCTTCTGTGTTTGTACTAAATCGATGTGGAACCAAAAACAGGCGTACACCCGCACTGGCGGCAATGCAGTGATAAGCGTGACCTTGCCGGAGCTTTCAAGGAAATGTGATGCTCCCTTAATCGCACATTAAGGCACAGCCCCGTCTGGCCCACGTAAACGCGGTTACATGACAGAGGTATTGAATAAACAACGCAGGAGCAGCAAGATACGTAGCTATGGGCATGCTTTACAGTGCAACCCACCCTTGCATTTGCCCGGGAAACTAGATGCAAAATTTCGAGTCTGCTAGAGAGCTCAAAGTATTGTTTGTTTGTTTTTCCTTCAGCACTATGGCGCACACAGAAATCGCAGCTTGCAATTTAGAAGTTAATTTGCGCAATGTTTAATCTTAAGAGAAAGATTTTTATAAAGTAAATATTAGGTATTATAACAAATAAATACTGCACTTACTTTAACATGCGATTTTGCTAGTAGACCAGGCTGCTGCATTAATTTGATCACAAAATTTGGAATAAACTTCTTAAATTTTAGCGCCTTTTTATTTACGAATAGTTGACGTCACGAGTAAAACGGTGCACGTTTAGAAGCTTGGATGAATTGTACACCGCATTAAAAGCATCCCTGTGGCAATATTCTATACCGGCGGCACCGAAACTTAGTACACTTTGTGCAGTTAAATTTAAGTCTCTCTTTGAAAGCGGATTCATGAGAACTGTGGATTCTAATAATTGAGTATCTGCAACATGAAAAAAATAATCTTCAATATTTTCATATTTCTTCGCAGAATCGACAGATGGGCGGTAAACGTCAGACCAGCACAGTGTAAATATAGGTTTAACAGGGGACACGTCATCGAAATGTATTGATCGTAATTTCTTATTATCGAGATTGACTCCATTGATACTTCCATAGGAATTTTAGGCGCTGATATTCAGTCCATATTGTTGTTGATTCCATCCTATCTGTGGGAATTGGAAGTATTCTGTATCTGGTTGCTACTGTATATTCTACTACTGGAAGTACAATAATTATTGGGCCATCCAGCGGGCTCGCGCTAACGAATCTGCCATTTCGTTAAATTTTAACCCACAGTGACCAGGAACCCACAATAATTTTAGGTGCCCGTCTTCATCTTCTCCCAGCCTCGCAGGTACCCACTTTCTCGTGCCGGTGCGCGAGAGGGACGCATTGCGCTGTCGCAACAAGCGCGAGTAGGGAAAAGTAGGGAAACCGACTTACCGTAGTCGAGGCTCCTGCCCGTGGTTTCGTAGAGTCCTCGAACGGCGCGAATCATCGTCTCAAATCTGGTGTTTTACACGCATGGGACAGATGAACCAATCACAACACTGGGGGCCGTACAAAGTGAGTGAAGCACCAACGTGCTAACCACCGAAATACCGCGGGGTGGCCTCCCACTGCGCATGAATGCTCTTGGGCACCAGCATAACCGTGGCGTTGTTACACTTTGGTTCTATCACTTGGCAGTGAACGCATTGGCGCGTGCAGCATACGCTTCCGACGTTTTATTGGTTTTATGTTCGCGCGCTCGCCGACTGCGAAGCTTCGGCCCAATACCTCGGAATGTTTTGCTCACCGCGCGGTATTTAGCAGCTGGCTCGATCCTCTCTTTAGCATTTCGTGCATGCGCAGCCGGTAGCTATAGGCAAATCTGTCTTCTTACACCCGGTTGTGTGCATGGCGGGGAAGAGGACCGAAACGCAGTGGACGCGGGTGCCGCAGTGGCGCCTGTCGGTGCCTTCGATGGTTGCGCATGGGCAGGAATACTTCCAACATGCGAGTAATCTCGGCGGCCACTGGTCTATAATTTTTATTGTAGTTCAGTTCGACAGCCGCCGCACCAATAAAGTCTGTCATCCAATAAACGACACGCTTACTGCATCCAGAGCTACATTTTTGTTGCTCCTGCTGAACCTGCCCTCGCCTCTGCGACCTCGGTTGACTTTATCCTATTTGTGTACAACACGGCAGTGCCCTCAAACGCTTCGTGGAACGGCTCTTGAACATTGGCAACGAAGCGCTGAGGAGAAAACAAGTTCGTTGTCCGGCTACGAACATCGAGATGCTACTCTTGCTGAGTGCGAACAAAGTACTTTACTAAGTTGCGAATATGTATCCTGGACAATATTTCCTACTCACACTGCAATACTGAATCAGCATTCGTTAAGTGCCTCTGTATTGTTTCTTTCGATGCGGTTTCCTGTGAAAGAAACTTATAGAAATTTCTATTAGAATATCTGAAGCGCAGCACATTGAGTGTACAATTGAAGAGTAACGTGGAAAGTGCCACATGTGTTGCATTTGTAATAGAGGAGCACGAAAGTTGCAGTTATACATGTCTGTAGTATGGCCGGTGGTCTATAAAAAGTTCGTCTAGGGGGTTTCTTTAGATTCTCTTTCTCTACCTATAGCGTGCTGCTGGCGATGTGAAATTTGTAAAATTTGTGTAGCTCGATGTGAGCTTTAAGTTGCTCACTTAATTTCGCCGCAGGATTATACGGCAGTGACGGGCACTATATTTTGATTAAAAATTCACGTGCAACGTTAATGTAACAACACGTTACAATTTTCGAAATGTAACTGGAACGAGCTTCTTTCTCATGAGAGGAACTTGTAACGGAAACTCGTTCCAATATTGGGAAGGAACGAGGAACGAGCTTTCGTGACTGTTTCAGAGGAACGTGTACAATACTGGTGTAAAGGTAGTAGGACAGATGTAGAAGTACAGAATTGCTGTTGGAATTCCACGGTAGCCCGCAGTGTGGTGTACTAGAAGTGGGTAGTGTGTCGTCTTCACAGCAAATCAAAGGGAAATGGCGGTCACTTTTGCGATGACGCCACCAGAAGGGCGCCACATTCGAACGGCGTACACGGTGCGCGAAATTTAAGTGGGTATTACGAATATTCCTACCGTTCTTGAGTCAAATGGTCACGTAACACGATTGAAACTACATATATTTGCAATATTTAAACACTTAAACACATTTTGATGCAATATTTCAATAAAGATGCTTCTGCGTCTGAGCTAGCACAATTCTTATCGCAGAGGAGCGTCCCAGATCGCCCGCATGGTTACTGTTTTGATTCAAAAGGCATCAAAAAGCTCATAGCTGATCATTCCATCCATGTGTACGCCTGTCTAGCTATCACAGTAATTGAAGTTATGCGACAAAATGCACGAGGAGGTCCGGAAGACTAACATAACATCCGGTGAGTTGCACGACCAACCGTCACCTGCGTCAACCAGGAGAGCAGTCGCAAGGTAGTGGACAGAAAAAAATACACTTAATTACGAATGCTACTGCATTTCTTTAGAGATTTTACTCATCAAAGGGGTGCCAAAGTGCAGGAATGCAGCTAAACGCACGCAGCTAAACGCACCGCGATGTATTCGGGGTGCCGGATTCATCGTATGTGAATAAGCCCGCAATTCTAACCGGTCTGAAAAACTAGAATGCGTCAGGCTTCCTAAAAAACTGAGTCTGCCATGCACACGAAAAAATTCAGTAACGCGTCATGAGAAACAGAACGGAACAATCAGCAAATTTTCCACGTGCGCGCACGACCTGCGCGGCAACTACAACTACCAATCTCGGAGGCTTTGTATTTCAGCTTATCATAAATTACTTCAGGGGGCAGCGACAGGTGGCGACACAGTAGTAACTAAAGCTCTGGCGCCGAAGCCGTCATCGTAAAAAGATCCACGTTTTCGGCGCCAGACGGCACACTGCCCCGTCCAGTACACCATACCCGCAGGGCCGGGTAATTACCAAGACGCAGCAGTGGGAAGCCACGTTCCTGAGCTCCGACGCAGACGAGCAGGTGTGGAACACAGGGATGACAGGCGCAGCCGCCAAAGAGCCGGGGCTCCTGGCCGAATAACGGCGTCATTGCCTCCCAGAATCAAATTAACGAAAAAAATGAACAGCGAAGCTCCGTATGGTGTCGGTAACTTGTAATAAGCCGTAAAAGAATATCACCATTGGCCTTCAAGAAGTAGTCACTCTCTTCATTATCTTTACTGTGAAGCCGCCGTACAAAGCACCTCAGGTGTGCGCCCCAGGAATTGGGATTTCCCCACTACCGTGAACAACAGGTGTGAGTGTCAAACGGAAACGAACACGGACGGAGAAAGAAACAGATAGAAATGGCAGGATAGGAAATAGAGAAAGAAAGCGAGAAAAAGAGCGAAAAAAGGCACAAAGAAATACAAAAAAACAATGAAAGAGAGAGAAAGAAGCAGAGAGAGCGAGACATGAAGAGGTAGAAAGACCTATAGAATGACAGAGAAAGACATAATAATAATGACAAGTAATGGACAATAATGCCAAGGAAAGTATAGCGGATGTTATTTGTAGTAATTGGGATCCATATGTGAAGAAAGTAAAGTGGACGAAAATGTCACAGTTTTGCCGCAACGGCAAATTAATGATTGCGAGAGCAACAAATTAGAATGTCACACGAAGAACGGCAAGCAGCTCGATACTTGCAACGTGCCGCTCGAGCCCAAAGGACTGGCCAAAAGAACACACGGGACGACCGCGAACTAACAACGGTTACAGCTCGACACTTGCAGCGCACTGCTCAAACACAAGGTAGGACACTCGAAAAGAACGCACAGGTACCCACAGGATGAGCGCGAACTAACTGTTTCGGTTGTTACTTCGTGTTTGAGCAGCGCGCTACAACCCAACGCTTTTACACTTCTTTTTCTTTAAAACTGCGGCGCGTGGAGTGACCGCTCCGCGTCTCCTGCTACACTGTGGCGTTCGACGCATCGTTTACTCGGCGTTCCACATCGTCATTGGGTACAGAAATAGGCCGCTTTTTTAGTGCGCACTTGAAGGAAAATTGGCCGCGTAGCTCAATAACGTATGCTGTCGGGCTAGTTGGTGCATAGCTGGTGCATAGCTGGCATAGCTGGTTAACCCGCCGCGTAACTGCGTGCTTCGCTGCAAATGTCGTCTAAGACAATAGAAGAGGCGCTGCGTGAGATATGGACGTCATCTGGCAATACGTCGGGAAACATGAGTGCTGCGTTGCGGGCTGATAGTCCCGGCGCAGCAGCAGGCGAAGACCGGTGGGCACCAACGTGATCGGCGGGGACACCAGCCAGCCCAACACGCGGTTTGGCGCGAAGTGCCGAAGCAGGAGAAACGTCCGCACTCAACGAGTACCCTCCACACACTCTTATGTTTACACGCCGCCTGGGTAAAATAGGAATGCCAAAGCGGCGCCCCATGGCATTCGTACATTGCAATACTGAACCGAAACCGAAACACAACAATGAGATCGTGCAGAGGGCACGAGGGAAGGCAAGTTTCAGCGCAGTCGCATTTTCAGCGCAGCTTAAGAAACTAGGGTCTTTAGAATTATGTACCTATGTATTTTCTACAAAAGAAACACACCATCTAATACATATTGATGTTGCGCCTCAGATATGCGTATTGTTTGCCTTTTGATCGACAATGTACACAACTATGAACCTAGTCAGCCGTTCAAGATGGCTGGCCCTTGGACAAGTGGTTCAAATTTGGCCGTGTGGCTGAGGGTGGCAGAGACAAACAGAAAGACAGACAGACAGACCAAAATTTCTGCCTTTAAGCTCCCCAAGAAAATACTGTTTTGTACTCTGCCCGTTTTTTTTCCTGTTCTCCTGCAGCTGCCCCCAAGGCGAGCACAAGCTTTGTTGAAACAGCGCTCACTAGACGACGACGAAGTAAAAGAAGGCACAGGACAGGCGGCCAAATTGGCCGCGTATCTGCGTGCTTCGCTGCAAATGTCGTGTAAAGACGATAGAAGAGGCGTTGTGTGAGATATGGACGCCATCTGGCAATACGTCGGGAAACATGAGTGCTGTGTTGCGTGCTGGTAGTCCAGGCGCAGCAGCAGGCGAAGACCGGCGGTGACCAACGCGACCGGCGGGGACGCCAGCCAGCCCGAAAACGCTGTTTGGCGCGAAGCGCTGAAGCAGAGAAACGTCCGCGCTCAACGAGTACTCTCCACACACTCTTTTACTTACACGTCGCCTGGGTAAAACAGGAACGCCAGAGCGGCGCGCACAACCGGCAGCCTGAAGGCCGCCCACAACGCTGCTTTTTCATTTTTTAAATATTTTTTTCACCTTCTTGGCCTTCTCAAAACTAAAGTTTTTCAACACCAACCCATGGCATTCGTACAGTGAACAGAACCGAAACAGAAACACAACAATGAGCTCGTGCGAAGGGCACGGAGGAAGGCAAATTTCAGCGCAGTCGCATTTTCAGCTTTGTTGAAACAGCGCTCACTAGACGACGACGTAATAACAAATGTCGTGTAAAGACGATAGAAGAGGCGCTGTGTGAGATATGGACGCCATCTGGCAATACGTCGGGAAACATGAGTGCTGTGTTGCGTGCTGGTAGTCCCGGCGCAGCAGCAGGCGAAGACCGGCGGTGACCAACGCGACCGGCGGGGACGCCAGCCAGCCCGAAAACGCGGTTTGGCGCGAAGCGCTGAAGCAGAGAAACGTCTGCACTCAACGAGTACTCTCCACACACTCTTTTATTTACACGTCGCCTGAGTAAAACAGGAACGCCAGAGCGGCGCCCACAGCCGGCAGCCTGAAGGCCGCCCACAACGCTGCTTTTTCATTTTTTAAATATTTTTTTCACCTTCTTGGCCTTCTCAAAACTAAAGTTTTTCAACACCAACCCATGGCATTCGTACAGTGCAATACAGAACCGAAACCGAAACACAACAATGAGCTCGTGCGAAGGGCATGGAGGAAGGCAAATTTCAGCGCAGTCGCATTTTCAGCTTTGTTGAAACAGTGCTCGACGACGAAGTAAAAGAAGGCACAGGACAGGCAGCGCCTGTCCTGTGCCTTCTTTTACTTCGTCGTCGTCTAGTGAGCGCTGTTTCAACAAAGATGAACGCATACCAACTCGCTCAAGCTTCCATTCTTATGCATTTTCAGCGCAGCTTAAGAAACTAGGGTCCTTAAAATTACGTATGTATGCATTTTCTATTAAAGGAACACGCCACCTAATACTTACCTAGTGATGTTGCACCTCAGATATGCATGATATTTACTTTTTGATCGACAACGTTCACAAGTATGAACAGCCGAACCAGTTCAAGACGGCTGGCCCTTGGGCAAGTGGTTCAACTTTGGCCGAGTGGCTGAATCGAGGGACATGCCGACAAACAGAAAGACAGACAGACAGAAAGACAGACCAAAATTTCTGCGTTTAAGTTCCCCAAGAAAGACTATCGTCTGTAAAAGAAGGCACAGGACAGGCGCTGCCTGTCCTGTGCCTTCTTTTACTTCGTCGTCGTCTAGTGAGCGCTGTTTCAACAAAGATGAACGCATACCAACTCGCTCAAGCTTCCATTCTTATGCATTTTCAGCGCAGCTTAAGAAACTAGGGTCCCTAAAATTACGTATGTATGCATTTTCTATTAAAGGAACACGCCACCTAATACTTACCTAGTGATGTTGCACCTCAGATATGCATGATATTTACTTTTTGATCGACAACCTTCACAAGTATGAACAGCCGTACCAGTTCAAGACGGCTGGCCCTTGGGCAAGTGGTTCAACTTTGGCCGAGTGGCTGAAACGAGGGACGTGCCGACAAACAGAAAGACAGACAGATAGGCAGACAGACCAAAATTTCTGCCTTTAAGCTCCCCAAGAAAGACTATAGTCTTAAAAAATGTAGGAGTGTTGCTTTAAAGCGCGCCCTTCGGGGAATTTCGCGGGTGATACTGCACATACTAAAGCACCTCTTAGCTCTGCGTGCTCTGAGCGTTAAATGGTGTATATAAATTGCTCGCGGTTGTTATGCTAAACAGCCGGTGGCGCATGGCCGAGTTGTTAAAAGCAGCGCTCTGCGGAACCAGAGGGGTCGAAGGTTCGAATCCGGGTGGCGCGCATATAATTTTTTTCTTCTGGTTTATTTTTCTTTGTGACCTATTTATATATACATACATATGCATATTCGGGACATGGCGGCGTCGACAGACGGCGATGGTGACGACAAAACCAGCCGAGAGTGTCCATATAATTGCTATCGCAATAAAATATAACTAGCCGCCGGCAGGGACCGAACCTGCGATCATCGAATGACACGTCCGATGCTCTAGAACTGAGCTACGGCGGCGGTCATGTCCCCGTCCACATTATAGGGTATATATGTGCATTTAACCTAGGAATGTTAGCGCCGATCGCAGCCATGGCGGTGAGTGTGGAACACTCTTTTCGTGCCTGTTGGCGCCACGTAGCTTGTGATCTTTTTACGAGCACGCACCTGACCAATGTTCCCTCGCGTACTACCTGAAGGCATCAAGTCCGCCAGAAGGAGACCCTCGCTATGAATGAAGGAAACACGCCTTTTTTAAAGGGCTCGTTTATCTTTCTTAGACACAATATCAAAGAGAACTAACAGACAATAATGTCAAGCAAACATAGGGGACGTTATTTGTAATAAGTGGGATATAAATATGAAGAAAGCAAAGTGGACGAAAAGATAACTTGCGACCGGCGGGGATCGGCAAGTTATATTTTCGTCCACTTTACTTTCTTCATATTTATATCCCAATTATTTATTTATATCCCAATTAAACCTCAGACGCTTCTAATTCTCTTGTGCATACCGTTACGCTGCTTCGTTGAGAAGGGTAATTGAAAATCAAACATAAGAGGTTTAGCTCACACGTCCTATATGATTGCCGAATAGCGTAAAATAAGGCGAAACGCGCAAGAATGAAAAAAAGGCAAAAACAGGCAGCGATAGTTAACTTATTTTCTCATTATATTGTGTTTACCCTTTTTTTGCACTGTTCTACAATTAGCCTTTAAAAACTGGCCCATTCAACCTTGCTGCTGCAGATTATTTTACCACATCCGCGCGCCTTTTTATGACGTCGGCCCGTTACACGTGTAACCAGTGCCTTGCGCAGGTTACACCACAATGTCTGGGAGCGTTGCCGAATATTTTAGAAACTTTTGTTGAGATTGTGTCCCATACGAGAACAATAAAGTTTATACCAGATCTAAGGCGAGCACCAGCGATAACGCTGGAAGCTACCATAAGAGTTGTACAACGCATTTCATCGATGAGCAGACTATTCGACGAACTCCAACTGTGTGCGCCGGTGTCAGTGCACTTTCAGTGTAATTGTTTCTCTAGGCACAAGTTCGAGTTTCATCTTTACCAACTGTGATTTTTTTCTTCACCGTCATACCAACGTGACAATATCAAGCCGATGCGCAACGCAGTAGCTGCCCTGAAGGTTGTGTCGACCGAAGAGAGGTTAAATATTTTTATTGAAAGGTGTATATGTCCTCACATTACTTTAGTTTCTAGCATATTAATTTTTCAGACCCACTCTTCTACTTTTCGTATCCAGTTCAGTAATCATTAGCTGTAATTCGTCTCCCGCGTTACTCATCAATGCAATGTCATCAGGGAATCGCAGGTTACTGAGATACCCTCCATTAACTCTTATCCCTAATTCTTCCCAATCTAGGGCCCTGAAACGAAAAGCGTTATCAAGTCATGAATGGTAGTCGAGCACTACCCCTCAAGAGGAAGGTATATAACAGCTGCATCTTACCGGTAGTTACCTACGGAGCAGAAACCTGGAGACTTACAAAGAGGGTTCAACTTAAATTGAGGATGACGCAGCGAGCGACGCAAAGGAAAATGATAGGTGTAACCTTAAGAAACAGGAAGAGAGCAGAATGGGTCAGGGAACATACGGGGGTTAAGGATATCGTAGCTGAAATCAAGAAGAAGAAATGGATATGGGCCAGGCACGTAGGACGACGGCAGGATAACAGGTGGTCATTAAGGGTAACTGATGGGTTTCCAAGAGATGGTAAACACGTAAGGGGGAGACAGAAAATTACGTGGGTAAATGAGATTAAGAAGTTTGTCGGTATAACGTGGCAGCAGAAAGCGCATGACCGGGCTCATTGGCGAAACATGGGAGAGGCCATTGCCCTGCAGTGGGCGTAGACAGGCTGATGATGATGATGATGATGTCCTCATACCCTATGGGCTACCAAGGAATAAAAGCACAATGAGTGATCAGCACATGCTGCACAATGTGTATTTATATAGAGTACTAACAGCTGAAGTAGACATGCTGAGCGTCCACGTTAAGTGATAAGAGCGCTCCTCACGACGGCCGCTGGTTTCAAGTTATTCCTAGGTGTTGATCAGGTGGCCTGCTAAGTCTTCTACTACAACAATTATAAATTGTTGTAGTAGAATCAATTACACCATTATGAATCAGTACCAACTAGCTCGCCTTTCCGTTTTGCTTCACAACAAGGAAAAACATTGAATAATTTTAGTTGTAGTGCGCACCGTATATGTTTCAAAAAGCGGAATATTGCTCGCGAGCTTCAGTGTCTTAGACAGTGTATTACCATGTTATACCATCGGAACCATTAGAATGACATATCGCCAACGTGAAGCTACATATATTTTAATAAATTACAGATAATGGCCGTTCGTGAAATACTGCCATGGGAAAACTGCACTGTACTCTACAGGACAAAACCATCAAGCCTTGAATGTAAGACAATCTTACTCCATAAACAATTTTTACAGGCAGGGTCAGTACTAATGTGGGGTACAGTCAACATTTTAGTGCGTTTCAAACCTAAAGAAATGCCACTGACTCGCTATGATACGTACCAAGCCTTCTACAGCAAGTTTCAGCAGTTTCTGCAATTTATAAAGAAAGCAACAAAAATATTTGACTTTCGAATATACTGCTGACTGTTTATGCGTTGACAAGTTACACTTGAGTAATATTCCAGTTCACGTGATGCGTTCCAGTTCAGTGATTAAGCCCAAATAACTCCAAGGTGAAGTTCAAGTGTACATCAGCTGGAATTATACTGGTATCATACGTATGCCGGTGCCCGCGCTTCAAATGGAAAAGCGAGAACAAATTACTTATCGCTTATTATATCAGTAAATCTGCCTATACACAATATTAACCACACACTCTTAAAAAAATGGAGTGACCCTCTCTCCTTTAAGGGAGAAACGGCGATGTCCCCAATGTTCGTCTTCAAATGGAGAAACCGTTCCTCCCTTTTCAATGGAGAAACCGTCAAAATCAAGATGGCTGACGCCAAGCCAGTGAGCGAGCAATAAATTTAGGCCTAGCGAGTGCATCGATTCTCACTGATAAAGAGTATGCGGCACTGGCAATTACAAAAAACGGTCCCGCTGAGCTTAATATAGAACGCTATGACTATAAAATCAAGCAGACAAACCTGTAGTGATGAAAACCTCGCGAAACGAAACGACGGAACTCGGGCGTTTCGCTCGGCCAGCGAGACGGCGTTCACTTTAAAAGAGACGGATACTGCAAAGGGGCTCTCACCCGGAGACTGTACGTTAGGCTTGCTGTCTTTATTTGTCGAAGCGTCACGCGCTGTAGCGACGTTATCGACGCGTTTGTGCCTCTAAAATTTACATTCTGTCGCATCAAAACAATCCCGGCGCAGCAGATCATCCTTTCGATAGATAGATGTTCGACTTCATATAAGTAAGTGGAGCTGTGAGAGCGCCGCGGCCGCGAAGTAGGTGGTAGCTGGCGCCATCTAGAGGGATTAAACAATACTAAAAAAATTTGTTTCTGACTGAGGCGGCGTACGTTAATACTGCACACGGCATTTCGGGGAGGTAGGCCCATTCATGGATTACTCAAGGACACCGGAAAGTTGATACAGCTTTTATTATACGCACACGTTCACTAGGCAGACACATAGTACGCACATTGAATTCAATACATACACAATTCATTCGCATGTATAAAACCTACAACACGAACAATTCACTACAGACGCATACGTACAGACGTTTACACATACCCCTCTATGAAGCGCTCGCCCTTATATAGTCACTGAATTACTGTGGACTATGGTGGCACAACGATGCGTCATTTTTCTTCAACTCTTTACGATTTCATGGCTGCGTCACAATATACCCGACATTATTAAATAGTAGCTATGGCTTATCCAAGCGCACCAGTTAATCTAAAGCCGCATAATAATGAACAATATAATAACAGAGTTGATTAAGTTAGTGCGAGAACGACCATATTGAGAACCCTTCATGCCATTCCGACGACATTTTGAAGTAGCGCCATCTTCCGACAGCGGGCACAGATGAAATTTCTCTCTCTGATTTCTTTATTTTCAATAGTTACTGGGTGAGGGCGCAATATCGGCAACATGCAGCTCAGATTCCGTCGCCTTCGTCGCGTCGACTTCGTTGAGTGGTTTGGCGTTGACATCTGTTCACATTCTATTTATGCGTTGAGCACAAGTATGACGATGAGCCATGAATTCGTTCAACTGCTAGCCCTTCAGTGACAATGCTGCTGATGCGGTACGGCCGTCTCATTTGTGTATACGTACGTTACAACGCAGGTCGTGCGAATAAACAAGAGAAGATGACCTCGCGCCGGACGGTGGTCTTTCGAGAGCGATGTCAGTGGCTCTTGGCGTCGCGGCAGCTCGATTACTTGAGTAAAGAAACTGGCGCTACACCGCGCGAATTATGGAACAGAACGCTACCCACACTACGTGTTCTGTAATATTTGAGTACGCTGTACCTACATGCTGCTCTGCTACTCTTACGTCACGGCATTCGCCTGGCGTGTGAAATTGCGGTCATTGTGCGATAACTGTGTAGTTGTCGTTGTGGCGGTGGTTTGTCTTACGTCGGATTTGGAATACCCTTTTCACAAAGGTGAGTGAGAGTGTTAGTGATTACCTACTGTGCACAGCTGCCATTAGAAGCGCATTTTGTGTTGAGTTTCGCACGCCAAAGCCAAATCCTGAGAACGAGAGATACATACTGCACGCGTGCATAAGTCCATCCTAATTCTCAGTGATGGCATGCGTATTTTGAAACGCGTGTGATTGAGAATTGTGGTCTAATTGACAGAAGTCATTGACTTATTTTTCAGATATGTGCAATTATGATGAAGGCTAACGTTAAAATGCGGGCACGGCGGCCACATTTCAATGTGGGCGAAAGGCAATTAGAACACCCATGGGCTTATGTTCGGGTGCACGTTAAAGAACCCCAGTTGATCGAAATTAATCCGTAGTCCCACACTACGGCGTTCCTCATAACCATACGGTGATTTCGACACGTCAAACTCCAGCAATTATATGTTATCGTACTTTCACGCATGCACTGTCCAGTGGTATCACATTTGCTAAAATGTTGTAAAAATAACCTTCATGCTTCTTTATATTGCTTGTTGTATTGATAAGTGCTACAAGTGCTGCGTAAAACTAAAAACGCGTGCTCTAGCCAAGTATGTTAACGCCGAAAAAAATTGAATTATTGGTGTACAGTGTAAGTTGTTTATTAAAACAAGACTGTTTTGTGAAGCGGGACTTACTGTATTTATGACAAGCAGATCGTGCGCAAACGTATACAAGCAGCACGAGACACACGGAAGTATGCGGCGCATCGCGCACACGCCGAGCCTATAAAAAAAAACAAAAAAAACGCCACACACGTTACTCAGCACATAGAACAAAAACAATGAACGTCACTCGTGTGTTGCTCGAATCAATCCTAGGTACAAGTAATTGCACGCGACTGGCCGAGGTCGGTAGCACTGGATAGTCTGGTCTGAGGCTGCCGAGTGAGCGCGGAAGGGCAGCCGCTCTCCGCAGCACGGAATCACAATTTACCTCGGCGTGCGCATGCGCGCGCGCGCAAGTCACGTGGTTGAGGAGAACAGTTTCTCCCTTGGTGCTTGCCGCAGGAGGGCGTGACGAGTAATTCGTCCGCAAAGGAGAAAGTCGCGGCTCCGAAGGAGGAACGGAGCCCGTTGCTTCATTCTCGCTCCTTTTTTTTTTTTTTAGAGTGCTTTATCGGCCAAGTGCGGAGTACTTTCCATCCACGAAACAATGCGTGATCACGCTCAGGGTAAAGAGCTCAATACAGGCCACGACAAGGCTAGGGATGCTCGAGCCCGCTTTCAAATAAACGAACAAGGTCTGAAATAATACAGTTAGCAGATACAGTCAATAATTAACTGCCTTCGTTAACTTAAAATTGCTAAAATGTTTCAGAAACAGGGCGCCACCAATTCGCCGAGTGAGCGAAAGCCCCTCCCACATCACCGCCTTAGCGTCGGCGCTGCGTTTCTACGTAATTACGTCTGATAGGGAAATCATCGATGCCAACCTGAGGGATTGCTCACTACATCTAGAAATTTTCCGTCTGTTTCAGGGATTTGGCGTCTTTTTATTGAATCTACGGATTTTTGTAAGGCTCTAAAATGTTACATTACACGGCCTAATCACGACCGTTTCTTAGTAATCACGTTTATTCAGCTGAAAAGGCTATAAAAAACAATTGTTTTCGCTATTTGCTGTTTTTCATTTAAGAGAGCTTTGGCGTTCTGCCGGGCTGAGTGAAGGCGATAACACTTCTATCACGCGATATTATTATATGCTGAATACTGCGGAAAGTGAAACTTCGTTGTCGTAAAGTGATTAGCATACACGCGCGTATCATTGCGAGCGACCTGATGTTGCTGCTCTGTGAAACAATCAGAAATTTTGTCTTGCGGTGCATATGAAAACGTACCAAGTTCACGCTCGTCGCATGCCATAACATCTGCACGCGATGTCTTCACGTCTGACAACTTCTGGACCAGGAGGCCTTCATAGAAGATTGAAAGTGGGGCTGATAATTGGGCGAGTTGGTACGGATTCGTTGTTATATGAAAGCGGAGTGACGGAAAGAGACAAAACGACGTCTGTTCGTATGTTTTCAGTCTTTCGATTGCGCCGTTTTCATATGAACGAAAATAGTGGCAAAAATATTTGGCCATATGGAAAACTGGTCACACGTACAGAGGATGGCTATCAGCCAATAAAGAAAAAGACCCTGTATATCAGCGTTGCATGACTGCAAGTCATGCAACGCTGATTGCAATAGGAGTGCGCAGGGTTACCTTCGCTGCGGGGGGGGGGGGGGGGGGGAAGGTTCATCGCGGCGCCCCCCTCCCTAATAAGTGAATGTAAGGACATATTTTTCGGCCCCCCTCTTCTTAGGTGACTAGGGGGGCAGCCGCCCCTCTGCCCCCCCCCCCCCCTGCGCACACCTATGCTGATTTCAAATGTGCAGAATTGGAAATTGACCGCCACCTCACAATTTGCAAGTACAAGAAAAGAGCTACAGACTTGCGATTGAACCGAACGATCACATTTATGCCTTGAATTAGTGGGAAAGTGAACTTGACAAATTTGTCTGCCTCTGTAGCAACTGGCTCCATCTACAAGGCCTTTATGTGCAATTACTCCACAGGAAATGCAGAAAAAATACTTTCAGTGGCTCTTAATACGATGCATTTTACTTAAGATAGGATTCAGAATAATTGGACCACAAAGCGAACAACTCTTACACGTGAATTAGCCTGAATGATTACATTAAAAAGTCAACCTAGGGTTTTTTCTTGCATTCTAGTGTATAGTAAGGGATCAATCTGGGGATAAAACGTTCACTTAGGTTGGCATCACTGAGGGAAAACAACCTGACGGAACCCGCTGTGAACGACACGTATCTCACGCCCCGGAAAGTTTCAAGTTCCAGCGATCGCCGCAGAAGGCAAAAAAATCAACCGCGGCGAGTTCCATCCAGATGCGCGTTTAGTGGAACTACTGACTTTTCTTTTAGCGGTCGGAGAAGTTAGTTTGCACTTTCCGTGTTAGGGGTGCTCAAAGCGTATCACAAGATTGTTAGAAGCTTAGTTACCGTGTCATTTTTCATAAACCTAGTAGGGACCTGTTTTTGTGTTACTTGTCGAGTTAATGCAAGAGCTTCATTGTTTGAGAACAAGCATCGAAATTAAACTCACGCTCGAAAAGTAGCAGCCCATTCGCATCGATTGTGCTTCGGTCGTTTATTTTATTCAAATTGTACCGCGGTCGTTTTCTATGATCGGCGTTACGCAGCTCCGTTTTAAATCAGTTTTGATATCGCAATGCGAGTTTGTGCGCCAAACTTTACATGCCGCTGCCACAAAGCGAACGTGTCTAAAGCCTTTAAATCATGTCCGCTGCGGCACTTTGCCGGCTGCACCAACGTTTATTGATACTTTATAAACGTTGGGCTGTACAGCTTCCAGCATGAAAATTCAATGCCGGCAAAGAGCTCGGAGATTACGTACGAAAACGGAATAACCATGCAGCACGTGGGCGTGCGTGGTACCAGTGAGTGAAAATGTACTGCTTTGCATTTGAACATAGCTTTTTTTCTCTTCTTCTATTTTTTTGACATGCGCTACGGTTTTTGTAATTTCATAACGCTTTGCGACTCGTCAAACTGATGAGATGCACAGCTTGAGGATGCCAATGACATTTTCTAAGGTTACGATATTTACTTCGTTCTCACTTTTGCACAAAGTACTTTTACTGCTAAATTGTGTAACACAGATCACAGCATAAGTTTTACCTGTTTCTGCACAAATGAGCCTGCTGCGATAAATGCTCATAAGTTCAATGCATGGTAGAGCCAAGTGAACCTACAGTATGTATACGCATTTGTACATTTTCGTAAGTTTACAATCATACATATTACATTTGCACGTACCATATAGTTTATAGAGTTGGGCAATTAACTAATTTAGTATCCTCTTATTGAGGCTTGGTCAGACAGTGTGCACTGAAGGTCACCACTAAAATAAGTTCACAAACAAAGTAATGTTATGTGCACATAATTTTTCTCATGCAGTGTTCTCATATACAATCTTCTCAGACATGAATCACAAGTCCACTCACGCTTCTACCAAAGAAATCATGACTGCTTTTTCCTCTTCCAGCCACAACCTCCAAGAAGCTGCTCATATGAGCACACACTTGGATGCTTTATCTCTGAACCTACCTCAAATCCGCAGAGGATGTGCCATTACTGAAAGCAAATTCATGGTCCAAAATCTTCACAAGGTGTGGTTGTGGACACTTTATTGAAACAATGTTCTTCCATCATTTCTTTTTTGATCTTTCTCATGACTGAATTTGTTTTCTTCTATAAAAAACTGGGAAAAAGAGAGCTCATTGGTTTCGATGCTACCCACACAAAGTCCTAACAGGCTGCAGAGTCACCAGAGTGAACACCCTATGCGCCACCAAAGTTTACCAGGCGGACGAATGCAAGCCTTATACTGAAAAGCAGTGATAGTGTACGGTATGTTGAAGCAGTTGAAAATTGGGTCACAAATTATTGTTTCTTGCTTCCCGAATTACTCAGTTGAGAGGAAATGTGTTCACTTCAAATTTCTTGGATAGTGCCTGTGATGGGGTACACATACTGTACATTAAACTATGTGTCGAACTTTGCTTAGGGTATCACGTGTAACTTAGTAGCAATTAGGCCACTAGTAATACATATTTAGCAGCACTTCTTTTAACATTGAGTATAATTTGCTGTATTTGTAAAGACATATGCAAAGCAATTACAGGGAAAGGTACAGTAGTGCTGAAACAAAAAGTTATGTGGACGGCTTGCTTGTAGGCAGTGACGTTCTGAAGGTTCTCAGATAGGAAACTGTGTGCAAACACTCGTGCATTCATTAAACAAAAAAAATCACGCAGTGGTCACCTGGAGAATAGTTTCCGGGTCACTACTCTGGAATAAACAACGTTTGACGATGAGAGTAGGATAATGGAAGCACGTGCATAAGGACATTTTGGGCAGTCTACGAAACAGGCTGTTGCATTTTTAAATCATTTCAAAATTTACTCTTAAGCTTTATTCAACCAACTTTGCCATAACAATAATGAAAATGCAAATTCAGCTTCTGCAATCGTCCGTCGTTTAAGCAGTGTCTTTCATGACTATGCACCATAGACACCAGAAAAAATGGACTTAGTTCTATATTTTTCAGTGCAAAGCATAACAATTAAACTAGAAGCTAATTATATAGATTTGACAGAAATGATTACTCACGCCATGTTTTTTGAACATTGCTACTATGACTTCCAGCACTTCCTATCTGTTTAGTTTAATACTTTCCCAAAAGTCTCTATTGCGCGCACACACATCATGTGCAGTGTATTTTCGTTGCTGTGAAGTCGTACATTATTCGTTTTTTTACAAAGGAGTGCTTTCAGGAACACGCGCAGGCATCCGCTATCACATGCGTCAACTGATAAACAGTGGGCGAGCATGCGTAGCTCAGTTCTCGAAACTTGTCTTCCGTGACAACCTTCACAGGAATGTTCAATTGCTGAAATGCTGAATCCAGGCTAAGGCTCTCCTAATTCGCCAACAGTTACTCAATTGAAGTGTTTGCCACTGCAACCTCTTTTGAAACATAAAAAAGTTCCTTTTTCAATGTGATGCCGTACATTGTGTTTTCCCAGAATACACGAGCTTAGCTGAACTGAAAGTGGAGCGAAGTGGTCGGAATTCGTTGTAAAAATATTGGCGCGTAGGCACGAACATAAGTATATTGTGCACAATAACGAGAACACGTTATGTACAGGGACATTTAGCATAACATAGGTCGATTCCACGAAAGATAAAAAAAACGGTGTATATTTGATGTTTCCGATTTTCCTGATAATTTTGTATGTTGTACACATATGACTGCACAGCACGAAATCGCAGTTCGTTTTCAAATAAAAAAATTTTTCATCACAGGAAAATTCGACAAGTGTCGCTGGTTGACGACGACAATTTTACGAAGAGTGCGTTTTCGTAAATTCGCAATCATGCTGGCAGCTACTGAAGCTATATATTACAAATATCTTTGTTTTTGGCGGAAGTAGAAGTAAAGAGAAAATGGCTCTTATGATTTCATGGAATTCTGAGCAAATTATGTATTTTTAAAAATTCATGAAAAACGCTGCGTTTTTGAAAATCAGTCAAATTTGGGACGCTATGGCTACTTCTGTGAACATCTTAGCTTCTTCATATTTTCAGTATGAATAGGCCTTTATGTGAATAATGAACCTCTGCATTTGTATTTCTCTAATAATTTTCAAAGTAGTAAATTTTCATGCTCGAAACACCAAAGAGAGAAAAGTGTTCCTCGATTCAAAAATCTATAATAAAAAATACCCAATCTCAATTTTGTTCAAAGTCCCCCAAAATGTTATAAAAGGACTGCAGAATGATATTATGCAAAAACATGTTGCATCATTTTTATTAGAACAAAAGCAGAAAATGTCAAACATTGTGTTTCGAGAGCGTGGTGGCTACTGCGTGAAGGACATCTCTAGTAACAAGAAAATACAGTAACACGTCTTTTTTCTTCTCTGAGCTTCGCTAAACAACAGTAATGATCTATTGTCGGAAAGTGGGAACTGTTTTGTAAAGAAAAAAAGATCGTTCCAATTAAATGCATTCGCGTGGTTTGCGATTTCACGCCAGTGTTAGACATCCCTCAGTCCGCAGTAGGCACTTTCAGTTGTAGCCTACTTTTCTTTCATCTATTTCAGTTGAGTATAATTCATATCTTGAGTGCTAAAAAACGCATTCCCTCCATGCGTCTCTTATGATGATGTGCTGTGCCTGAATTGAGGGATTGGTATAAAAGCCAAGGTCTCTTCATGAATGGAAATGAATTGCTGGAGAGCGGTCGCCAAGACGTGTGGGTTTTGTTGGCCCAAATGTATACGTTGTCAAACCTTATGGGATCAATGCAAAGTTTAAAAAGAATCGATTACGTGAAGATTGGTGGCAGCAGTTTTGGCCACGGACAAAACACGTTTTGTTTGCATTGCATGTGCTTTGTTTTGCATCTACTTGTATCTCTTTAAGCAGTGCTGGCAGATCTGGTCTCCCTCTTGAATTGAGCGCGCATCCTACTTCATGACCCTCCGCAAAAGAAACTCGATCCGATATCTTCTACATAACGAAAATTATGCTGCAGCGGAATTTTCTTTTTGTGCACCATGAGGCAGTCCCTACAAAATCTCGGTCATGGCTATAACGCCTACCCATAGCCACCTTCAGAGCGTAGGACAGTGATCGCATCAAAGTGAAGCACAATTTGGATGCTTAACTTCTATCTCAAGTGGTGTTTGGCTGACTGGCACAGCCGTGCTCGTTGCTGTCGTCTGCTCAGGCGGGCGTCTATCGCGCCGCCCTATGCACCTGTCCGCGTAACGCATGCTACTCCGTTTACATGAGTGCTTGTAGCGCGGGCCACTCGATCCGCCACACGATCCGCACGGTGCGGATCCAGAGACCTGGCGGGAGAGTGACGAGCGGTGAGAAATGTATCGTGTAACCAACGCAATCGACACCCCAGCATTTTCTTGTGCAGAGCGACAAAGCCTGGCAAACAATGTGTAGCTGCTGTGCTTAGGTTTCACTGCGGTACTCGCCGTTCACCACTGTCGCCATTCGCGATTTCTCACATTCTTACAATGCATGATCGACTCAGCTACACAAATTTCGCGTTTAGCTTCGTTGCTTTTATATAAGCGCATTTACTCAAAAAAATTATCCAGAGGAATGAAAATGTCCGTGCTGCCCGTCGACGAGGAATATAAGTGGTGTCGCAAATGCATTTAATTATAACGATCTTTTTTACTTTACAAAACAGTTCCCACTTTCCGACAATAGATCATTACTGTTGTTTAGCGAAGCTCACAGAAGAAAAAAATACGTGTTACTGTATTTTCTTGTTACTAGATATGTCCTTCACGCAGTAGCCACCACGCTCTGGAAACACAATGTTTGACATTTTCTGCTTTTGTTTTAATAAAAATGATGCAACATGTTTCTTCATAATATCATTCTGCAGTCCTTTGAGAACATTTTGGGGGACTTTGAACAAAATTGAGATTGGGGTTTTTTAATTATAGATTTTTGAATCGAGGAGCACTTTTCTCTTTTTGGTCTTTCGAGTATGAAAATGTACTACTTTGACAATTATAAGTGAAATGCAAATGCAGACGTTCATTACTCATATAAAGGCCTATTTATAGTGCAAATATGAACAAGCTAAGATGTTCACAGAAGTAGCCATAGCGTCCCAAATTTCACTGATTTTCAAAAACGCAGCGTTATTTGTGAATTTTTAAAAATACATAATTCGCTCAGAATTCCATGAAATCATAAGCGCTATTCCCTCTTTACTTCTACTTCCGCCAAAAACAAAGATATTTGTAATATATAAGTTCAGTAGCTGCCAGCATGATTGCGAATTTACAAAAACGTACTCTTCGTAAAATGGTCGTCAACCGGCGACACTTGTCGAATTTTCCAGCGATGAAAAAATTTATTTGAAAACGAACTGCAATTTCGTGCTGTGCAGTCATATGTGCACAACATACAAAATTATCAGGAAAATCGGAAACATCAAATATACACCGTTTTTTGATATTTCGTGGAATCGACCCATAGTGGTTTCACTATTTTTTTCAACGCCGTGTGCCTCTCGCCAATGTGTTGTCAAAATAGTACGTTGGGGCTCAGGCTAATCTTACTGACACTACATCTTTTGCCAGCAGTTTTGATGCTGTTTGTTTATTTCCGCTCAAATCGTCAAACTCGCATGTATAGTAAGAAAGACGATGGGCAGCGCTGTACGTAGGAGTGTGCAAGCGTCACCCATCGTAAATGGTATCGTTGTCTGACGCTTCGTTCTGCGTACTATAAGAGGTATGCTGAACAAGCCTAGACACATAGAGATGCTCAATTTCAGCTGGTAATTTTAATAAAGAGATGGCTATTTCTGTTTCTTGTATGTACTGTTTAACTCTGTAACTGATAGTGCGCTTGTTTACATGTATACTGCTACATTCGCGATTGCCAATAAACGATGTAAGCTTACTTGCTTGGCGTCGTTTTTTGCCAGTAGAGGCCTCTCGGTCACCTGGGGACGTAACGGAAATATCTATAGTAACGTTAGGCTGCCGCACGCGCAAATACAACCCCGGGACAGCAGTGAATAAACGCCCAGAACCAGCGGCACCACCAGCATCCGCCAGCAATGCGGCAGCCATATTGCCCCAGTGCAATGATGATAATAGTGTCACGTGGTCGTGACGTCGACGAAGATAGCAGTCGGCGTTTGCAGGATGAAACGGTATATTTGGCCGAACTTGTGGCCAGAAAATAAGAACTAGAACTACAGCAATACACGCTGTACAATGATAGCGGCGAACAGGGCGTCGTCCGTCGATCAACTGACTAGCGGTGAAGCGCGTCGGCATTTAAACATGTGCCGTCGAATATTCCAGCGTTATCGCTGGCTGTCGTGCAAATTCTAGAATAAGCTCGAGTGTGCGCGTCTTGCGCGCAATCTTAACAAAACGATCTACAATGGTCGCGAAGGTTCTCGAACAATGAGGCGCGGTTCGCGCTGAGCGTTGCTGATAGTCTTTGTGGCCGAAAACCGAATACACCAAAAGTGATAAAGAAAGGCACGTGGCAATGCCCCCCTCTGAAAAAGCATCGTCCCGATGCTTAAAACAGAACAGGCTAATGCATGCAACAATAAATAACAAGAATAAAGCAACAAAGTACAATAGACAATAAGAACAAGAAAGAAATCACAATAATAAAGCAAAATGACAGTCCTCTGATTCGCTAACGCGCGTAATATGGTTTGAGGCGCACGACATGGACGACTTCAGGTCGTGCACGGCGCCGTTGAGAGTTAGTAATGCCGTCAGGGACAACCTCGTAGTCGAGTGCGCCGAGGCGTCGAAGTACCCTGTACGGTCCGAAGTATAGTCGAAGAAGCTTCTCACTGAGTCCCCGTCGGCGTATTGGCGTCCATACCCATACACGGTCACCGGGTTGGTATTCCATGTGGCGTCGTCGAAGGTTGTAGCGGCGGCTGTCAGTCATCTGCTGGTTCTTGATCCGTAGGCGGGCGAGCTGTCGTGCTTCTCGGCGCGCTGTAAGTAAGCGGCGGCGTCGAGATTTCCTTCGTCGGTGACGTTGGGTAGCATGGCATCGAGCGTCGTTGCCGGGCTTCTTCCATAGACAAACTTGTACGGCGTCATCTGCGTCGTTTCTTGGACGGCCGTGTTGTAAGCGAAGGTCACGTACGGAAGGACGGCGTCCTACGTCTTGTGCTCAACGTCGACGTACATGGCCAGCATGTTGGCGATGGTCTTATTTAGGCGCTCGGTGAGGCCATTGGTCTGAGGGTGGTAGGCAGTGGTCCGGCGGTGGCTTGTCTGGCTGTGCCTCAAGATCGCCTGAGTTAGTTCCGCAGTAAACGCCGTATTTCTGTCGGTGATCAGGACCTCTGGGGCGCCATGACGCAGAACGATGTCTTCAACGAAGAACTTCGCTACCTTGGCGGCACTGCCTCTAGGTAGGGCCCTTCTTTCGGCGTAACGGGTCAGGTAGTCGGTAGCTACGATGATCCACTTATTACCACTAGTCGACGTTGGGAACGGTCCCAGGAGGTCCATCCCGATCTGCTGGAACGGTCGCCGAGGTGGCTCGATCGGCTGAAGAAAGCCCGCTGGTCTTGTTGGCGGTGTCTTGCGTCGCTGACAGTCTCGGCATGTCCTTACGTAGCGAGTGACGTCGGTGGCAAGGCGGGGCCAGTAGTACTTTTCCTGTATTCTTGCCAGCGTTCGGGAAACACCGAGGTGTCCTGCTGTCGGGTCGTCGTGCAGGGCCTGGAGGACTTCTGGCCGCAATCCTGAAGGCACCACGAGAAGGTACTTGGCTCGATTTGGTGAGAACTTCTTCTTTCGGAGAACGCCGTTGCCTAAGAAAAACGACGCCAGTGCTCGCTTGAACACTTTCGGAACAACGGCGTTCTTGCCCTCGAGGTATTCCATAAGGCCTCTGAGTTCCGGGTCGGATCGCTGTTGTTCAGCGAAGTCGTCGGCACTTATGGTTCCCAAGAAGTAGTCATCGTCCTGGTCGTCTTGCGGCGGCGGTTCCACGGGGGCACGAGACAGGCAGTCGGCGTCAGAGTGTTTTCTTCCGGACTTGTAAACGATGGTAATGTCGAATTCTTGAAGTCTCAAGCTCCATCGTGCGAGACAACCTGAAGGGTCCTTCAAGTTAGCTAGCCAACACAGGGCGTGGTGGTCGCTCACAACTTTGAAGGGCCTGCCGTAAAGGTAGGGGCGAAACTTTGTTGTAGCCCAAATTATGGCAAGGCACTCCTTTTCTGTCGTGGAATAGTTTGCTTCCGCCTTTGATAGCGACCGGCTAGCATAGCTGATTACCCTTTCCACTCTGTCAGTCCTCTGCACAAGAACGGCGCCGAGTCCTACGTTGCTTGCGTCGGTGTGCACTTCCGTTTGGGCGTATTCGTCGAAATGCGCGAGTAACGGAGGCGTCTGCAGGCGTCGTTTTAGTTCTTGAAATGCTTCCCGCTGCGGCGTTTCCCACTTGAACTCGACGTCGGTCCTGGTAAGGTTAGTAAGTCGCTCGGCGATGCGGGCAAATTTTTTGACGAACCGCCTGTAATAGGCGCACAGGCCGAGAAGTCGACGCACGGCCTTCTTGTCGGTAGGCGGCGGGAATGTAGCGATGGCGACTGTCTTCTGGGGGTCAGGGCGTACTCCGGACTTGCTTATCACGTGTCCCAAGAACAAAAGTTCCTCGTACGCAAAGCGACACTTTTCTGGCTTCAGGGTGAGTCCGGAGCTCTTTATTGCTTGAAGTACAGCTTCAAGCCGCCGTAGGTGTTCGCCGAAGTTTGAGGCAAACACAACGACGTCGTCCAAGTACACGAGGCAAGTCTGCCACTTCAAGCCAGCCAGCACTGTATCCATGACACGTTGGAAAGTTGCGAGTGCCGAGCAAAGACCAAAGGGCATGACCTTGAACTCGAACAGGCCGTCTGGTGTTATGAAGGCAGTCTTTTCTCGGTCTCTCTCGTCTACTTCGATTTGCCAGTAGCCGGTCTTGAGGTCCATCGACGAAAAGTACTTGGCGTTATGGAGTCGATCTAGGGCGTCGTCTATCCGTGGGAGAGGGTACACGTCCTTCTTCGTGACCTTGTTCAGGTGACGATAGTCGACGAAAAACGTAGGGTTCCATCCTTCTTCCTCACTAACACCACAGGTGACGCCCACGGACTCTTGGACGGCTGGATGATGTCGTCGCGTAGCATTTCGTCGACCTGTTTCTTGATGGCCTCGCGTTCTCGCGTCGAAACTCGGTACGGGCTCTGACGGATTGGTCGGGCACTTTCTTCTGTTATGACGCGATATTTCGCGACTGGGGTCTGTCGAATTCTTGACGACGACGAGAAGCAGTCCTTGAATTGTAGGAGCAGGGCTTTTAGCTGGTCTTGCTTGTGCTTCGGGAGGCTCGGGTTGACGTCGAAATCGGGTTGGTTTCGTCGATCCGTCGAAGCAGGTTCAGTAGCATCGAAGAGGGCGAAAGAACTGCTGGCGTCCACGAATTCGTGGATGTAGGCGACCGTCGTACCAATGTTGAGGTGCCTATATTCGTGGCTGAAGTTTGTCAGCACTACCTTAGCTTTGCCATCACGCAGCTCGGCTATGCCTCTTGCGACGCAAATCTGACGGTTCAGAAGTAGGTGCTGATCGCCCTCGATGACACCTTCAAGGTCTGCAGGTTCGTGAGTTCCGACGGAAATGATGATGCTGGAGAGAGGCGGAATGGTGACGTGCTCTTCTATCACATTTAACACGGTTTTTCCTGGCGTCGTGTGTGGCGGCAGCGCTTTTTCTGAGGTTAGGGTTATTGACTCAGATCTCAGATCGATGACGGCGCCGTGGTGGTTTAGGAAGTCCATCCCAAGTATCACATCCCTGGAGCAATGCTGTAAGATTACAAAGCTCGCAGGATAAGTCCGGTTATTGATGGTGACTCTTGCGGTGCAGACTCCAGCCGGAGTTATTAGATAGCCCCCAGCGGTCCGGAATTCGGGCCCTTGCCAAGCGGTCCTAACTTTCTTCAATCTTTTGGCGAATGGTCCACTGACGACGGAATAGTCGGCTCCAGTGTCGACGAGAGCGGTGACGTTGTGGCCGTCGAATAGTACGTCGAGGTCGCTAATCCGTCGTCTTGCGTTGCGGTTAAATCGCGGCGTCGGGTCACGGCTAGGTCGGCTTCTCCCGCTGCTTGTACGTCGCGTCGACAGGTCTTCTTCAGGGACCGAGGTTTCGTCGTCAGGGCTTCGTCTGCTTCGCGTCGTGTTCGGCAGGTCTCGTCGCGTAGTCGTCGTCGGCGGCCGCGGAGGATCTTCGGCATTTCGTCGTACAGCAACCGCACCTCCATCGGTTGCTGCCCTTAGTTTCCCGGATACGGGCTAGGCGACCGGCCCCGGTTTGGGCCAGTGTGCTGCCGACGGTGCGGTGACATGTAGCGGCCGGGCGACGGCGAGCGGGAAGGTCGTCGTTCTTGCCACTGTGTTCCGGTCAGGTAGTCGTCAATGTCGCGAGGCCGTTCGCCTGGCTGCGGGCGCGGCGAGTTGACGGCGAATCCGCGTAGCCCCATCTGTCGGTACTGGCAGCGGCGGTACGTGTGGCCGGCCTCCCCGCAGTGGTAGCAGAGCGGGCGGTTGTCAGGGGCGCGCCAAACGTCGGTCTTTCGGGGGTGTAGCTTTGGCCTGCAGGCGGGCGGGATGGCGTCGGAGGTGGCGGCGGTGTCTGGCGACGGAACTGCGATGGCGCGGGGCGTTGGTGATAGCCCGGAGTGGCGACAGCATGGCGTGCAACGGCAGCATAGCTCATGGCTTCCGGCGCAGGTGGCGACGGTGCACCAACTCCCAGCGAATGCTGAATTTCCTCGCACTTGGGGTTGCGATGCAGGAAACATCTTTCGGAGCTCTTCGCGCACGACCGCCCTTATCGTCTCACGCAAGTCGTCGGAGCCCAGCGCATGTGCTTCCGCGTAGTTCGTCGTCGGCATGCAGCGGTTGTATTGCCTCGTACGCATTTCTAGGGCCTTTTCAATCGTTGTGGCCTCCGAACTGAACTCCGCGACTGTCTTGGGCGGGTTGCGTACAAGTCCGGCAAAGAGCTCTTGCTTCACTCCCCGCATCAGGAACCGAAGCTTTTTTTCTTCGGACATAGCCGGGTCCGCGTGCCGGAACAGTCGGGTCATTTCTTCGGTGTACATCCCGATGCTTTCATTCGGGAGCTGTACACGGGTCTCCAACAGCGTTTCGGCTTTTTCCTTGCGGACGACGCTGCCGAAGGTGTCCAAAAATGCGGCGCGAAAAAGGTCCCAGTTCGTCAGCGTGGCTTCTCTGTTCTCGAACCATGTCCGAGCGGTGTCTTCTAGCGCGAAATACACGTGCCGTAGTTTGTCTTCACTTGTCCAATTGTTGAAAACGGCGACCCGGTCGTACCTTTCCAGCCAGCTCTCTGGATCTTCGAACGACGACCCGTGGAAGGTTGGTGGCTCCCGGGGCTGATGCAGCCGGATGGATGTTGGAGCTACTGGGTCGGTCATCGTTACAGTCGAGGTCACGGCGTTAGGTTGCCTGGCGTTGCCGGGAAGAGGTCCGTACTCTGGCTTGAGTCCTAGCTGCCGGCGGCTAGTTCGACGATCCGGGTTTTCTTTGCCGTCGTCCTCCTCGCGGCTTGGGCTTGGGTCAGCGCTTCGCGGGGGCGTCCGGATCATGGAAGCAGCAGCACCTCCACCAGATGTCACGTGGTCGTGACGTCGACGACGATAGCAGTCGCCGTTTGCAGGATGAAACGGTTTATTTGGCCGAACTTGTGGCCAGAAAATGAGAACTAGAACTACAGCAATACACGCTGTACAATGATAGCGGCGAACAGGGCGTCGTCCGTCGATCAACTGACTAGCGGTGAAGCGCGTCGGCATTTAAACATGTGCCGTCGAATATTCCAGCGTTATCGCTGGCTGTCGTGCAAATTCTAGAATAAGCTCGAGTGTGCGCGTCTTGCGCGCAATCTTAACAAAACGATCTACAATGGTCGCGAAGGTTCTCGAACAATGAGGCGCGGTTCGCGCTGAGCGTTGCTGATAGTCTTTGTGGCCGAAAACCGAATACACCAAAAGTGATAAAGAAAGGCACGTGGCAATAGTTTTCGCAGCGCCATCTCTTGGTCGGATACTTTAATTCACTACGCTACCACTACCATTATTTCCGTTGCACTGTCAAAGGTACAGTTTCCCTTCTCTAAACGGTTGTGTAAGTGTTCTGTGTGTATCTCAGAGCACTGCTTGGGCTGGGATTCTCGGCGCGGGCCCGGCCGGGGCCGGGAACCCCTTCCAGTTTACCCGCCCGAACTCGGCCCGGTGACTCAAAACGAGACCCGGGCCCGGCCCAAACGCGAGAAAATATTTCACCCACCCGGCCCGGCGCGGCTCGACCACAGATCGGGCCCGACAGGGGCCCGAGCCATTATTCTAGGTGGTAACACAGGAACATGGAATCGACAGCAAGATGCTTCAAGTGGCAAACATCTACGCTTTGTCGGCGCATGCTTCGCTACCTATTACACTTCAGCCTACGGTAATTTATTGTATAAAGGGACTCACGGTGGAAACAGTTGAACGGATATACTGGGTAAGATGGGCAAGATATTGGGTGAGATGAAGTCCGGCAGTGGTATACTCTTTTTTTTCTGCAAATACAATGGAGATCATCGAGAACGTTTTGTAGTAGCTATTGTAGCAAGTAAACTTGATTTGCCACATGAGTTCAGTTTCGATAGGCATCGCAATAAAAACAGAGGATACAGAGAACCAAACGCTCTCTTCACTTTGTTTTTATTGCGCTCCCTATTGAAATTTAAATGGCCCCTCAGCAGGCCAGCAAACTTAAGTTAAACGGTTGAAGTTGTTGTGTACCGAATGGAGAGCACTTTGACGAAATAATTTTTCAAATCGGTCCACTACAAGCTGAGAAAAACAATAATTTGTAGAGACGTGAAACCATGATGCGAGGAGGCGAGTGTCAAACACTTGCCGCTCGCCGCGTGTAGCCTTCGCAATCCAAATCCCTTCCCTGCCCTCTTCGGTAGCCGAGCCGGGGGATGGCATGACGCATACGTATGGACACGCCATGCGCATGCGTGGTCACGTGAGCATGACGTGCCCGGGCAGGCGAGCGGTGCTGCGCGGCCCTTGCCTTTTTTATGTAGTGGCCGTGGGCTTTTTGTCGGCTTTTTTTTGTGGTCTATTGTCTGTTTCTACGGGACGGGCATGAGAGTTGTGGCATTTGTACGGGCACGAGACTAGCGCGATCAGGAGCCAGTGCCGCATGAACATATAGATAGATGCGGGAGAATAAATGAGCCTAACGAGTGTTCTAAAGCGCCAGAACATTACTTTCATTTCCAGGGATAGCGTATGCACGATGCGCCAGCAACAGGGACACGAACGCAGGCAAAATGGAGGTGTTGTAGTGGCCAAATCAGGGTGGACGAATATTGTCGTGTGTTCGGAAGGTCTGTGTGGAGTGGGCCGGATGTCTTGAACGCAGTCGAGGAGGCGTTGTAGGAATTGTTGTGGCTGGTCCGGGAGACTTCTTCACGTCAACGAAGCTACCAGACCAGCCAAAACAATTCCTACAACGCTTCCTCGACTGCGCCCAAGACCTCCGGCCCACTCCACCCAGACCTTCCAAACACAAGACAATATTCGTCCACCCTGATCTGGTCACTGCAACACATGTTTTCGTGCGCCACGACGCGGTCAGACCACCTTTGACACCAGCCTACGACGGACCATTCCGCGTCCTTAACCGCACTTCCAAAACTGCCACTCTTCAGAACGACCGTGCAGAGACAGTCAGCTTGGACCGACTTAAGCCGGCGTTCCTGGAGACCACCAAAGAAAGTCTCTGATCTACGCCTCACCTTCCGTCAGATTACCACAAACGCCATGTCACATTCCGATTTCCAGTCTACACGGGCGGCCCTGTAGCGCCATCGTTCGGGCGGCGTGCAAACCGGAGAGCGCGCGATGGCGAGAGAAGAAAATAAACAAGGCGCTAGGCCACGGCACGTGCAGCCACGGCTCACCTTCCTGGCTGGCATCGGTTATCGTATAGGCGTGACTCTTCTTCGCTCATGTCGGATACGCCTACAGAGGCAACTTGGCCCCGCATGTCACTGCAATTCACAGTAAAAATTGTAGTGGCTTAGCTCGGCGACGCCAGGATATACGTAGCGCAAGCTAAGGTTCAGCTGATTATTCTTAGCTCTCCTGGTTTTCAAGTATTAGCTTGATTATCATGCTTACTGCTGCTTCAATGACATACACATACTGAAGGCATTATGTGCCATCCATGTATATTTATTTTTTGCTCCTAGCCATTTCTCTCTTGCCACAAAGACGGCTCGGTGGTCAATGTAGTAACACGCTGCCGTCTCTATGGCCCCAACGCCCGGCGCAGCGCCGGCGCCAGTATGTCTGCCATGCCTATGACGTCACTCCTCTGGTATGCGCAGATCGGCGAGGCGCGCGCTTGGCGGCGGCTCCGGTGCGCCAGCTGTGCGCCGTGCCACGTCAGTGCTCCTCCGCATGCGCAGCACGGATCTTGTACGTGCACGCGTAATCGCTCCGGCTCGTACACTGTAGCCAGCGTTACAAAAAAATGAAAAATACGCACACATTCCCTTTGTGTGTCTCGTTATTACTCTGAAGTTCTATCGATCAATTCAAGCAACATATTACACAAACTACACACGCAGTGTCAAATATTTATCGCAGTGTCACATGCTACGGTTTGCGCGGTCAGAACACAGTCTTCTACGTAGAGGACCGACATCACAGCACTACCGTCTAGGTAGCAACATTCCATCATGTACGTCATCCCCTCATTCACTGGGCGCGTGCCCGCGAGAAGGGCAAGCAACGTTCATCTTGAAATTTGAAACATTTCCGCGGCGCGTAGCATTGCAAATTTTGGCTGAAGTGATCTTGAACGCCCAGGGTATGCATTGCGCCCCAGGCAGCACGCCAGCGTTGGTCCAATCTCGGTCCAACGTCGTCAAACATCGGCACTGACATCAAGCCCACGTCGGCATTTCGGTCAAGTGCAACTTCTTCCGACCTCGGGCCGGTCTTCATGCCGACGTTGGGCCGACGTCCTGCCGTTTGCATTTGCCGATATGCAGCCAACACCGGGCCGCTGTCGATATGCCGGCAATGGGCCGTCTTATCGCCAACGTAGTTGCCGATGTGTGTCCAGCATCGGGCCGTTCCAGGGCCATGTTGCAGCCAATAAAATGCCATTATTATGCCAATTTTCGCTGCACGACGAATATTGGCTACCAGTGGCTTGCCGATATGAAACCATTATTAATATGGACATTTTGCTAATGGCATTCTTTTGCCAGTAGGCTATACAATACGCATCAAGAACTTGGCCTGGCAGCTCAGCAGCGCCGTACACGCTCTGCGGTGCAATTTACTTGAACGCAACAGATTATTGCCTGCCCTAGTGTCTAAACGCACTATGCTTCCAAATCACCTACTTATGCCTTTTTTCCTTGCATTACCCTTCCCCTACCCACACGTAGGGCATCAAACTGCTCGAAGTCCAGTTCACCTGCTAGCTTTCCTCCACGTATTCCTTCTCTGTCTTGCTGGCAAGTGCCCCCTATGTAAGTGAGAATACTAGAAGACAGTTTAGAAAACTTTATTTATAAATGTACAAGCCAGACCATTTATTTTCCATTGCAGTTTTTCAAGTTACTGTAGTTAATTAAGCAACCCAGCCAAAAGTAGGGGAGCCTCGCAAGGCTCCATGGGCATAGGGCTGGCCAGGGTGCGGGGACAGGGTGCTGATGACTGCTGGCTGGCCAGAACCTCACAGGCAGCGGCAGGGTAATGAGGTAATGATGGTGGGCTGGCCAGAGTCCTGTAATCAGTGATCGGGCTGCTACACTATGAATGCATCTGTGAAGTGCCTCTCCATGCCTCCATTCAGGTCAACAGACTTTGGCAGCCACTTTTTGATGGAGTGCTGTGCTTCTGGCAGATTTTTTCCTTTTTCACAGACAGCTGCATACAAGAATAGAAATAAAGACCACAAAATAAGTATTAAGCACTGCTGTAGAACACACATGCAAGATAAGACAACGAAAAACAACGACTGCAAAAGTCGCATTGCACTATCAAGAACAAATGCCACAGAAATGAACAGCTACTTCAACAGCCTTTGTTAAAATAAAATCTGCCACAGCACAATATATTTGGCAGTAGGTTTCAATTAATGTTCGTTGAAACAAGCTTGCGTGATTAATTTACAAGTGGACACAAGGGCTTCATGATTTGGAAACATGTCTTACGGTGTTGCAAGCCAGATGAACTACCCTGCAGCTATTGCTCATGGCTCTATACATTTACACAAAGGACAACAGAATGCGCACAAGTGCACGAACTTTCAACTCTGCGTTATTCACTGGCACACATCAATACACAACAGGATGACTGATCAGCAAATACAAGAACACGAGATGAAATAACCAATGGAAACTACATTTTTGCACTGGCACTTGTGGCTCGATGCAAGGCTCCTCTATGAATCTTATGTAGTATCTCCCAATGACATGGAAGGTGTGCTGCCGCAGTTTCCCAAGTCATTCCTTGTGCATTAAATAAACCTCAGAAATTTTACGTCCTTTTTGAGACCTGCATCGATCCAAGACCTTGGTTTCGTTGAGAGGCTTGCAGCTGCATCCTGTGCAGTGTGATAACAAGCATCCTGGCAACTGGAGCATTCCTTTCGCTTATGTATGCTCTGTTTACCCTTGAAGAGTCAATGCCGTAGATGTACAGCAGCACCAACAAGTCCCAAATGGTCACTGCCGTACATGTACGGTGCTGTCTGTGTGCTTTAAAAACGTGCCACTTCAATATTTTTTTTGCCAAGCAAGTGCTGTCAACCTTTGGAAATGCAGATCTTCTTTTTGTCGCAATGTTGACCTTTCGTTTCTACTCCAAGGTCTCGTTAGGCCGCCACATCGGCTATTGCTTGCACGTGCACAGTGACAAGTTTGGTTTTGTCTCGCAGGCAGTTTCTGTTTGTTGCGCTAGCAAAAGCTCATGTCTAATCAGACTAGTGCGTACAGGGATGAGATCTCAGACATTCGCAGGTGAACTATGGTACTGCAAAACAATGCCGTCGCACACAAATGCTACCATGCCTGCATGTTTGGTGTCTTGGAGTGCACACTTTTAATAGCCTATGAAACATATTTATTCTAATAAACACGTTTTCATTATTAGCATAGGTTTCTTAATTTTATTGCTCCTGAAAAAGCAACATACCTGTACCCAGTGATGGGCACTTTAGCAGTAAAAAGTAACAGTGTTACAGTTACAGCTAGCTAAGCCAAAAAAGTAATTCTGTAACAGTTACAGAGTTTTGAAGGGCAACCTGTTACAGTTACAGCTACTGCGAAAAAGTAACGTTGTTACTTTTCTGTTACTCTATAAAATAACAGATCACAAATCAAATGACAGAATTTATTTAATAATGTATGAAGGCATGCGGGTAGTCGAAATTGAAGAAGTACCTCTGTTACAGTTACTGTGAAAAAGTAACGTTGTTACTTTTCGGTGACTGTATAAGATAATAGGTCGCAAATAAAATGATAGAATTTATTTAAAAACGTATCAAGGCATGCGGGTAATCAAAACTGCACGTGGTAAAAACGTAGACAACTGAAACCTAATGGGGCCCGACACAAGCAATAATTTTGTACGCCTTATACTTGAAGTGGAAAACGTGGTGGAACGACGGCAGTAAGAAGCGCGTGCGCAGTGCAGTGGGCAGTGCATCACTAGTGGAGACAACATGCATTGTGTCTGTTCCGTATGTTTAAGATGTGGCAGACTCTGTTCGGAGAGCTTCGCGTCCACTGGGCATACAAACTGTTCTTAAGCCCCGTTACTATAGCTTGGGACATGTGTTGCCGAAATCCCAGCACCACCCACCTGCGGACAATCATGGGGATGTCATCCAAAAGCAGGATGCGGGGATTCCGACACGTCGGCGAAACATGCAGGAAATGATTAACAAGGCCTAGAGAACACAAGCGGACTGTTGCTAAAGCAAACCATTTAATGCGTTTAAGATGGAGCTTGTTGAACACTGCTGGATTACAGGGCATAGCTTTGACCTAAACAATAAGACGATGTTGGTTTGTGAACGAAGGTGGGTGGAAAGAACTTCTGGAATCTTGGTTCATTCGCCGTGGCGCATCGGCTTGCAAAAGCAACTGCGGCCCCCCACTGGACTTTTACAAGGACATGCGTGACTAGTGGAGTGGTGGACCTTGGCTCAATATTTTTTTCTTCTTTGTTGCCAGTGTATACTGAGGATGCCACCTGCATAGGAGGTGAAACGTCTGCCATTTTTTAAATAATTGCTGTGTTAAGTCGGAGTAAACATTTTACAATCAGTTCCAAAGAAGTTTTAAAAAATCGCTTCGGTAGTTCATGGTATTTCTGGCTCTTAGCCGTTTCGCGTTCGGCTGCTTTCTAGCCACCTGTCAAACGCGATAACCTCAGAGCCTCAGACGAATGAGACAGTAAACTAGGCGTCCTAATGCTTCACCTGTGCACCAAGAACAGAGCTAGATGCTCAAGTGACAAAGGCGATATATATGCGGGAAAAAAAAATCTACGTCAACTTAGCAGCTGTTCAGATGCAACATGATTGATTTACATGTTGCGTTAATGACTGACCTCTGACCTCGGTCTTCTACAGGGTAGATAATTCTCTTAGTGACCCCCTCTCCTGAACTGCGAGGGGCGCACTATTCAGGAAAGTTGAGAGGTGGAAAAGATATGGTAAAGAAGAAAGTTAGAAAAAGCGAAAGGCCTTTAACGAGTGTTACTGTTGGATAATTTTTTATAAAGACAGAAGTAACTGTAACGGTATTTGCCGTTACAGTTACAACTTTCTCTAACTTAAAGTAACTAGTTACAGTTACAAGTTACTGAAAAAAGCAACTAGTTAGCAGTAAAATTACTAGTAACTAGTTACTGTCCAAGACTGCCTGTACCTATGGAAAATATTGCCACTTTATGGTCACTCTAAAGAAAAACTTGAGTAATTTTTATTTAAGTCACCCTAAAGATTTGCAATACACAACAAAAATGTCAATCATCAATGACCACATTTACGAAAAATGTTCGAGCCTCACAAGGTCACAAACAATTAAGTAGATCAGCCTGCCTCCCTAAGAGCAACTTTCTATGCATGAAAAGGGTATTCTAGACAATGTTACAGGCACATTTCAAATATCTATCTACATGCTTTATTGCAGACAACGAAACGGAATCGGGCTAGTTGGTCTTGATTCATAATGTATGGAATTGCATAGCACGGACAGCGCTCACTCTCAACCAAGGTTTATTGCACACGACACATGCGCATGAAAAAATACTGATGAGCAAAAGAAAGGAAAAACAAGAAGAACCTCAATCTGTTTACCGTCTGTGCGTGGCTTTCAGGAATTGAACTTCTTTATCACTTAAGGTGATAGAAGGCTGGCTGATACACTGCTCCCTATATTTGTTAACGTGGTACGTCTCTAAGATAAGTCTTTTGTTCGTGTTACTGTGCCTGTCTATCACTTCCGTCTTGTTGAAAAGTGGCTTGCATTGATGCTGTGTGCAATAAGCTACCAAGTTTGATAATCGGTCATTGTTTTCGCGTTTCCTCTGGTGATCCCGTAATATGACATTTGCGCACCTACTAGTCTGATCGATAGAGCTACTGTCGCATGACAAAGGGATCTTGTATACTACTTCTGTAGCACACGGAATGAAGCTGCTTCTGTGCTTCACGCCACATTCACCTTTCTTTTTGGTTTTGCCTTCTGCCCTGCGCTTAACACGCGCGCAAATGCTGCCCAGATTCTTGGTAGCCGTAAAAACCACCTTCACATCATATCTGGATGCTACATTCTTAAGGTTATGCGCCATCTTGTCAACGTAGGGCAGCGGGGCGATGCGGCTTTCATTATCTTT
This sequence comes from Rhipicephalus sanguineus, assembly GCF_013339695.2. NCBI lineage: Eukaryota > Metazoa > Arthropoda > Arachnida > Ixodida > Ixodidae > Rhipicephalus > Rhipicephalus sanguineus. The sequence continues at coordinate 124,106,570 of NC_051184.2, forward strand.
CCCTCGGTCATCGCGTTTACTGGATTGTTTGATCCATCTCGCCACCTTTTCACAGGATCTAGTGACCAAATAATCCGGAAACCCTACTTTTTTGCAACCTCTGGATCTCAGCATGAACACTGCTCTGCACCGTGTGTACACATGACTTGGACACGACTGCCCGTACCAAAGATGCAGCCAACCCATCTTTAATCACTTCGGAATGAGGTCATGTGTAAGACAATAGCGGTTTTTGCGACCTGGGCACGTACTGCCAGAACACGTGTTCCGGGAAAAAGTTAGCCTTAGGTCTAAAAACCGTAGGATTGATTCCTGTGGCAGTTCTGTCGTAAAGTTAAGTCCACTTCCGCTCTCAGTGTTGACAGGATGACTCAGGACAGATCAGATGGTTTGGCGGTCAAAGTATTTCGGTACATTGACGATGATCTAGTCCTTTGTGAAGAGAACGATGTCAACAAAAGGATGGGAGATATTCTCAAGATATATAAAGAGAGCGAAAGTGGACTTAACTCTACAAGAAAACTGCCACAGGAATCAATCCTTCAGTTTTTAGATCTAAGGCTAACTTTTTACCCGGAGCATGTGTGCTGGCAGTACGCGCCCAGGTCGCAAAAACCTCTATTGCCTTACACATCAGCTCATTCCAAAGTGATTAAAGATGGGTTGGCTGCATCTTTGGTACGGGCGGCCGTGTCCAAGTCATGTGTACACACGGTGCAGAGCAGTGTTCATGCTCAGATCCAGAGGTAGCAAAAAGTAGGGCTTCCGGATTATTTGGCCACTAGATCCTGTGAGAAGGTGGCGAGATGGATCAAGCAATCCAGTAAACAGGAGGATCGAGGGAAAGATAATAAAAGCCGCATCGCCCTGCTCCCCTACGTTCACAAGACGGCGCATAACCTTAAGAATGTAGCATCCAGATATGATGTGAAGGTGGTTTTTACGGCTCCCAAGAATCTCGGCAGCATTTGCGCGCGTGTTAAGCGCAGGGCAGAAGGCAAAACCAAAAAGAAAGGTGAATGTGGTGTGAAGCACAGAAGCACCTTCATTCCATGTGCTACGGAAGTAGTTGTTGTTTGGCACAAAAGCAGTTTTTTGGCGCGAAAGCAGTATACAAGTAGTAAACAAGATCCCTCTGTCATGCGGCAGTAGTTATATCGGTCCGACTGGTAGGTGCGCAAATGTCAGATTACTGGAGCACCAGAGGAAATGCGAAAAGAATGACCGATTATCAAACTTAGTAGCTCATTGCACACAGCATCAATGCAAGCCACTGTTCAACAGGACGGAAGTGATAGGCACAGTAACATTAACAAATGAGTTATCCTAGAGACGTACCACATTAACAAATATAGGGAGCAGTGTACCAGCCAGCCTTCTATACTCTTAAAGGGACACTAAAGGCAAATATTAATTCGACGTTGATTGTTGAAATAGCGGTCCAGAAACCTCGCAGTGCTACTTTTATGCGAAGGATGTGCTTATTTTGAAATAAAATCACGTTTTAGCGGTACGCATCGCGTTAGCGCAACTCAAACCACTCGCCTGAAATCATTCTTTAACACGTCACTGCTGCCGTGCCCAACGTTGCCCACCTTTACTGCGCGGCAGCGTGCACTGGCGGTGTGCACCTTTCGGGCATCCGGCAACATCACATGCATGCGGAATTTTGTCGAATTTTCTGTCAGAGCGACTTTCACGAGCGCGCAAAACACACGCGGCAGTATGCGATACCGAAACTACCACTGAGACGCGAATGCGTGAGCGAAGCAGGGCACCAGGCGAAGCGCAGTTCGGTGAAAACGGAACGTTTGAACCACGCACGCCGTTCCCCATGGCAACGCCAAGGAGATTCTTTTTTCCATGGATCAAACAGAAAAGAACACAGCATTTTATTACGTCTCTTGATGCATGAAAGGTTCTTTTTTATTGCAGCTAGTTTTATTACTAGTGATTAATTGTAGGCAGACTCTCATACGTCATCGGGGTCATTCTGAAAATGTGCCGCTCGTGGCGCTCATCTTGTGATACATTTAGCTTAAATTTCTCGGTAAGTAAGGCACTGCACTTGATAATACTGCTGTTTCAGACTTTGTCATACATTGAGCTTTCACGCTCACATAAATTGTTATTTGTCTTTAGTGTCACTCTAAGTGATAAAGAAGTTCAATTCTTGAAAGCCACGCACAGACGGTAAACAGATTGAGGTTCTTCTTGTTCTTTCTTTCTTTTGCTCATCAGTAATTTTTCTTGCGCCTGTGTCGTCTGCCATAAACCTCGGTTAAGAGTCAGCGCTGTCCGTGTGTGCTGATTCAAGCATTCCGTCCCGTATTCTACGCTGTGCAATCCCATACATTTTGCATGCTTTAAAACACATTTTTCTTTTTCTTGCGTATTTATCTTTGTTCTTGTCTGCACAATCCTTTCAACTTTCAAGGACTTAATAAAACCACTTTTGCTCCATGCCTTTCATTAACTTTTTTGAGGTCATGAGGTTTTATGCACATAACGTATCGCAGTTACCTTCGTTTTATGTTCACCATCCTCTGTACTGCTTTTTTACGTTACCTCAACTTGAAACTTTTTCAGCCACGAGCATTACAAGTGACAGTGTTCCCACTGCCCTTAAGCTTCGCGACTTGCCACTGCAGTCTACTTTAGATCCTAAAGCGACTAGACTTTCTGAGGGCTTGGTTGTTATTGAGCGGAAATTGTTCTTTTTAATGCTTTTGAATGCCTTGACTCGCATGGGAGAAAACTTGTTTCCCTCCTCGTTTTACGCTCCCAACTGTTAGCTGCTCTGCGCATAAACTCGATGTCTGAAATTTGGAGGCTATCTTCATCTGGCATTTCAACCGTAAACTCCAGCCCTTGGTGTGTACGTGTGAACATTTAGACATTTTCTGTTTTAGTCTTTTCTACAGAACAGTGATGTAAGAAAGAAATTAAAAATCAACGTAGGGAAAAATTTAACTTCTCCAAAGCTACGTAGCTCATGCAGCTGCAGAAAAGAAAATGATGAAGAAAAACCTGTCAAAAAGCAAGCAGTCAGCGTGCAGCTGCCTAGGCCACATTTTTGGTTTGAGCCAAATTTTAAGAGATGGATCGGCTTTTTGTAAACAGAGTTTGGGCATATCGTGGTTTTACCACGCACATCAACCACACAGCACCTAAATAGCAGCTTATGCTTCAAAGTGAGCACAGACATCGGTTTCATCAAAATGAAGTGCACGCTACGGTGTGCTGATGTGCATATCACAAAGAGCATTCGTTGACGCATTCTTGCTGGGACGAGGAACACTTGACTATAGCTTGCCGAGTCATAGGAGTACATATGTAAGGTTTATTACACTGCTATAAGAATGGAAAGCCTACAATGCAACCCCGAGTAACAACACAAGCACCACCACCACAGCTGCTCATGTAATACATTTACGTACAAGCTGTACCGTGTGGTTGCTCACTAAGAGTCACTGCAGAACATTTGTCAGTGCTTGTCTGGTACATTAAAATCACTAACTATCATAAATCGTGCATCTTTCTGTTCTCTAACCCAAGCAAAGTGTCTTGAAAATTACCCGCCGAGGTAGCTTGGCACATGAGGCATTACGCAGCTAAGCTCTAGGGTGCGAGTTCAATTCCCGGACACAGTGGTCGCATGCCGACAGGGTGCACGTTAAAGGTTAGGTGCATTTAAAGAATGCCAGATGGTCGAAATGAAACGTGAGTGTCCCCTATGATATGACTCATATCGTATCGTGGTTTTGGCAAGTCACACTTCAGTGACCATTACTGTGCTCTAAAATTTTCAATATCTATTATTACCGTTCTTGGGTTTCACCTGTGGCACATGCCCGCACACAAAATGTGTTGGTGGCTACGTGCCATACGCGATGGGGGAAAGGGTTTCATAACGTATGTGACAGGCATGTCATGTTATTCATGTCATGATCTATCACATTCATCAGGCACTTATGTCCTCCTATGGTAATTTTTGTATATACCACGTTAGGCACATGACCACAACAGCACTGAAGTAGGCAGCTAGATATACGGACACATGGAAATGGCTAAAAGTAAGTGCCTTTGGTTCACGAAGAAATGCTTCACTATTAATAAAGACCACAAACAAGTATTTGAAATGTGCCAACAATGTTATCTACAAGATCCCTTTCCCGTGCAGAAAATCGTACATAGGGTAAGCAGGCCAATGTATTAATATTAGGCGAAGAGCTTGTGTTGGGGCTAGTTTGAATACCTTACTTATACATAAAAAGAAGCACTGCAAAGAAACAGACACAGGACAAAACTACACACACTAAGCATTAAATCTGTGTGGTTTCGCCCGTGTCCATTTCTACTTTACCAGCACTGCTTTTGACATAAAAGTAGGTGAAGAGGGCGTAAATATGTGACAGCGATGCTTTAGTCACCGGGACACTTGGCATCGCACCGCACACAGTGCAGCTGCAAGCCTATCTTCAACAAAACAAAGGCTTTGAATCAATGCAAGTCTTTTTGAGAATGCCCTCTGCAAATGAAATGAGGAGATGCTGGAAATACCGAGCACTGAGCAGTCTTTCAGTTTCAAGGTTGAGCGCTACTAAGATACAGTGCGGGCAACGTTTGCCAAGAGTGTTCTTTAGGCACAATGGGGACACAGCTCCTTTAAAGCATGGACTGGGTGGGCTTCAAAAGCGAACGTGGTTTGTTAGCGTGCGTCTCAGAGCACCAGCAGGCACCAACACCTTTGAAGTGAAGGCACATATCTAAAAATCTGATCCGACCATTGACTGGGACTTCGTGCACAAGGTCAAGTAAGCCCATTGCACAGTGTGCAAGAGGGGTAATGTACCAAACTTCTCTAAGATGTAGAAAAGTGTACACTGGCCAAACTGGGACATGCATCAATGATAGGTTCAAGGACCATGCATACATAAAAACTGTGCATGAAGGTGTCGTTTTCTGGCTCATCACTGTGTAACTTGTAAGGACTGCTCACGAACTTGGAAAACACTTGTCGTTGAAGGAGTAGTCACACGAATTTTAGAAATTTTTCATTGGTGCTCTAAAAACAAAAACACTGGTGTCCAGAACCCTCGAGTATATATAGTGGTGCCTCGAAATGCATTGAGTATAGATTTAGTAGCTCTGCCTTAAAAAATCACTCTGTTTTGATATCGAGGGGGCGGTTTCACAGCGACATGTTAACACAGTCTGGCGTAGGTCTAGGTCATGTGGGGACAGCAACTCGCGATGTACAATACGCAAAGACCGCTTATCTTGGCTGTCAAGCAAAGGCTACGGAGGCGAGGCTACCGCATATACATGGTACTCCGCTAGTATTACGCAGCTTGCAGTCGATTTCAATCTGCTTTTTTTTTCATTATGTCACAATGCAAGCACCCTCATCCTAGTGGAAAACTTGCAAAAAGCGTCTTGATCTCTGAGGCTTTCATTCTGGCGACAGCGGCCGTTCCAGCCCCTACCAAAAAACAGAGGGCAGCACAGGAAAATGAAGGCAAATTCCAGTTTATGTTTTGCTTGCTCACAGCGTTAGTGCCTTTACAAAAACATATACATGAAAAATGTGAATCGAAGAGACATTTCAAGTGCTCAGTGTATATTTCAGTGTCATGTTTTGGGTATATTTTTTTCTTAGAAATAGAGTTTGCGACTGCACAAGGACCAACACCTGTCGGGAATGCCATTTTTACCTCGGGAAACGGGTGTGCAGAATAAGTAGTGCTTCTAAGAAATCAAAAAAAAGAAGGAATTTTTGTAAAGTGAGCAATAATATTACCTATGACTCTTTTAGTCTCATAATAAATAAAACAGTATTCGTTGGCGCAAGGCTAATGGGAGAATTATCAATAAAGTTATGTACTATTACCTGGCGTGCTAGCAGTCATGCGCTTAGGTTCGGTAGCATACACAGCACTGCCAAGAAAAGTTGTCCCCGAGTATAGCAGCAGCTACAGTCTATCGTCTGCCATCAGTCTCACGTAAGCAATGATGAGTGAATTTGTTTATGAACTCTGAGAGCAATTTTGGCCACATGCAGAATGCAGAGTGAGTTGACAGCAAACTGAGTTGACTCGTCATCCTAACGCCTATCGTGGTGACATTAAAGGACCCCTAAACAGCCTCTGAAAACACAAAAAAAAACAAGCGCACTATTCTCTCTCGGTGTTTCTCATCTTTTCGGCACACTTCGTGACGCCAGAACGTGACAGATTCACGTGACATCATTAGGGTACATACACTCAAATGGTCGGTTTACGAGAAATAGTTGTGAATCGCCTCCTACCCTGCTTTGCCATGCAGTAGCCCACCCGTGCTTCCTTTGTCTTGCATGGTTATCGTGTGTGATCAACTGATATTACTTAATTTTCTACATTTCTGCCTGCACAAGAGAACATAACAGAGCGCAGCCGACAAGCGTGTGATCCTCATAAGCTCAACGCCTAGTGCTGACGCTGCACGCATGCTTTATGAAGAAATATGTGGCGAGGAGAGATCGCCAGCAGGAAGGGCGAGACACTGAAGGCAAGAAGAAACCACTTCCTCTTCTTTGAACTTTGAGTGGTTTAGGAGCTCTTTAAATAAACTAAAATATTATAAAATACGTGTTTCCTGCCTCCGATGTTTGGAGGGCCTTATTATTACATGCCAAGGGAATGAAAAATATCTCTTTTGTGATGCCTGAAAATCATGTCAATACTTCTTTAAGAAGAGCAAAACTTGTACGACATGAGAAATGATAGAATCTGAAGCATTCCCAATCATGGCCTCTGTCGCATACGCAGATAAAGAGCTTGTTTATTTACAGATGGGCAGGTGATGACACCACGATTAGTTGGCGTATGAACAATACTACCGTATAAAATTCAGACGTCTAGCACTCGTGCGTGTCCTCTTGTTTCGCTTCTCTTTTATTTTTTTATTTTTTGCTGCAGTATTTTTCCATTATGTACCAACACAGCGCCACTCTTTGTCGTGTGTGTGTCTTCTCTTGTCTTCGTTTCATTGTCCTGCACATGCTCAGTATGTGCCAACATGCCCAACTGAATCTAGAGGTGTTTTTTTCATTGCTGATTTTGTTTGCTATATCATTTTTAGGCAGCTTTTTAAAAGTGAAGCATTTCTTAGTGAACCTACGGCACTTTGAGCGTTTTTGTGTACATGTCTGTCTGTCTGTCCAGCTAGCTAGCTAGCTATCTAGCTAGCCACCTACGTCTGGGTGCTCTCATGATTGCCTCCTTAACTTGGTGTAGACCATAATTGGCATAGGAGGGTAAGAAGATTTGACGAATATGACTGTCGGGTCATGACACGAATAATGTGAAAATCCTGTCGTGTACGCCCAAACCCTTTCCTCCAGACACGTGTGGCACATACCCGTTTACTACGGGCAGCGGTGTATGGGTATGCGCCACAGGTGATTGAGAGTTTATATATATATATCAAGGAACCGCAACGGATATTAGTAATTTAAATGCGAGAACGTTAAGAAGAACTGACATTGGCAGTGTTGACACGACGAATGGAAGCAATTAATTTAGGATCCCAGCAGGAATCGAACCTAAGCATTCTGTGTGGCAATCAGGCATTCTACCACAGAGCCATGCCATGTCTAAAAACTGGTTAAAAAAAAGGCCTATGCAGGCGTAATGTCGGTGCAACGTCAATTGTGGTTGTGGTGCTGGATGTATAATTTTACAGGAAAGCAATAAACACTACATATGTACACCTACGATAGAGGTGTCAAATCAGATTAACGTCAGTGGTTCCAATGTTAGCTCCACTTTTATAGCAGTCTAATAAACATTACATTTGTATTGCTATGATTCGGCAAGCTATATTGAAGCACTGCTCGACCCCGGTAACAAAAGTTGCGTACGATATGCGCATGACTGCACCATAAACTTCGCTTACTTTCGATAATAGTGATGTATGTACTCTAAAGCGAGGGCTACTTCGCATCATAAGTTACCCTTTAAACGCCAGTGTTGTCGACATGCCTGGTAAGCCCACAATGTGCACACAGCCACTACACTTACAAAAACACGTCGATCCACCTCGTAACGCTTGGCTCAAAGCCATAAAATACAGCATAGAAGTACTCGCTGACTGCTTCGCATGAAACCGATTCCCACAACGCGTGGGATCTGCCGAATTTTATTGCTTACTGTCTGTGAAACAGACCATGTTGCCTACACCATGTGCTACTTCTCAGATTCCACTTGCAAACCATCGTGAAAGGGCAGCGGCTCATGCCAACTAACATCACACCAGCTGGTTGCCACAAACGCGGCATTTTGATACCATTGTCAAGAGTCCGACGGAATCCCGTCTCGTCGGTGACAAACATGGTGCAATACAACAAAAAACGCCGACCAAGGTAAAATACACAAAAATTAAAAGGCGACAATTCGACTCCCCACACGGGAGCCTTGTTCACAATGACAGAAAACGGCGTAGTGCGCACTTCTTATGCACGTGTCATCACATGTTGCAGACGTCGCGCATACACAGGAGGGAGTGTCGCGATATTCCTGTTGAGTGTATGCGCAGTAGTCTGAATGGCCAATGATTCCATGTGCAATCGCGGAAACAACTTTCTTTCCGTGGCAATGATGCAAACACTATCCCAGTTGATATCGTGTCCAGCAGAGGCAAAATGCTCGGCGAGGGCATTGAAGCTGCTTTCTTGTTCTTGACATCATTAAAATGTTCCCGGAGCCTTCTTTTGTAGTTACCTGTTTCACCAATACATACATGTTCACAGTCACTAGGAGATGTGGAGACCGTCGAACGGTCTCCACATCTCCTAGTGAGTCTTCTTACTTAGAGCAAATCCGCTAGCGCGCTTCACAAGTGTTGACACCACTGAACGTTTATGGCGGGTGGGGTGCACAGAATGGAAGCTCAGGTAATGACCGGTATGTGTATCTTTTCTCTAAACGCTGAAAGTCAGGCGGCTACCCTCTCGTTTCACGAGGATGTCAAGGAGCGGAAGGCATCCATCTGATTCTTCTTCCACAGTAAATTGCTCATGTTCCACAGTAAATTCGCTCATGTTGCGGTCGCCCCCGTCAGGCGTGAACCCAATCCGGGCCGCAACGAAGGCATCGACGCCTACCCCGAGCAGTGAGCAAGCCGCAGGAAACAAGGACTACCTCCAGAATACGAGCCTTTACCCGACAAGACCAGGAAGACCCCGACCATGACCAACAAAACAGCGACAATGACTGCAACCATGCCGCCTGCACCCGTGGTGCTAAGGCGCCCAAAGGAACCACCGACCTTTCACGGATCATCTGCTGAAGACCCGGAAAGTTGGCTGGAGAAGTACGACCGCATCGCCATATTTAAAGAATGGACCGATGAAGACAAGCTAAGACACGTCTACTTCGCCTTAGAGGACTCTGCCCGACCTTGGTTCGAGAACCAAAAGCGAAGCCTCACGACGTGGGACATTTTTCGCACAGGATTCCTTGCCACATTCACGAGTGTCGTCCGCAAGGAGAGGTCTGAAGCTCTGCTGGAAACCCGTGTGCAGCTTCCAAACAAGAATGTGGTGCTGTACGCGGAAGAGATGAGCAGACTCTTCGACACGCTGACCCAGCTATGCCCGAGGACATGAAAGTCTGCTTCCTCATGCGAGGGGTACAGCGAGAGCTCTTCGCTGGGCTAATGCGGAACCCACCCTCGACAGTCCATGAATTCATATCAGAGGCGATGACGATTGAGAAGACGCTGGGAAGGCGCAACCGGCAGTATAATCGCCGATTGATTCAAGACAGCTCAGCTCTATATGCCGTCGGCTCCGACGACCTGCGCGAAATGATCCGATCGATCGTGCGGAAAGAACTACGCAAGCTCTTACCCTCACCACAGCCTGAAGTTGCGTCGATAGCTGACATCGTCCGAGAGGAAATCCAGCAGTCTCTGGGCATCCCCGAGTCAGCGCAGCCGCAGCTGCAAGCAGTGACCTATGCTGCTGCAGCCCGACGCAACGCCCCCCCCCCCCTCCTGACCGTAGTCAAGACGCAGCGCCGCTCCAGCAGTGCAGCCGCCAGGCACCACCGCCGCCGTCACCGACGTCATACCGCCCGCCAGCCGGCCAACGATACACGCCGGGGAATACCGACGTTTGGCGCGCCCCCAACCACTGACCACTCTGCTACCATTGCGGACAAGCTGGCCACATTTACCGCCGCTGCCAGTATCAAGAGATGGGACTGCGTGGGTTCGCCATCGACGCGCCACGTCCACAGCGGGGGGAAAGACCACGTGACATCGTCGACTACATCGCGGGAACGCACTGGACGCCCCGACAACCTTCCCGCTCGCCGTCGCCAGGCCGCGACGTCTTCCCCCAACGACAAACATCATCATCATCATCATCATCATCATCAGCCTGTCTACGCCCACTGTCTACGTCTGTCTACAGACAGTGTACGACGAAATACCGAAGATCCTCCGCCGCCGACGAAGATGCCACGACGAAACCTTCAGGACACGACGCGAACCAGACAGAGTTCGATGAAGAAACTTCGCGGACCGAACTAGACCTGACGACGCAACGTGGAAGCAGCGGAACAAACCGATGTAGCCATGACCCGACGCCACGACCTAACTGCAACGCAAGACGACGAACTAGCGACCTCGGCGTTCTTATTGACGGCGACAGCGTCACAGCCCTCGTCGACACCGGAGCCGACTATTCTGTCATGAGTGGACTGTTCGCCACGAAGCTGAAGAAAGTTAGGACAGTCTGAGAAGGCCCCGAAATCCGGACAGCTGGAGGTCACCTCGCAACGCCGGAGGGAACTTGCACAGCAAGACTCACCATTAACAACCAGATTTATCCCGCGAACTTCATAGCGAACTTCATAGTGCTGCAGCGTTGCTCGAGAGATGTTATTTTTGGTATGGACTTCTTAGGCCTTCATGGTGCAGTCATCGACCTAAGGTCCAAGTCGATAACACTGTCCCCGGAAAAGGCACTACCGCCGCACACTCCGCCATGAAAGCACGCCTTAAATGTGCTGGAAGACCAGGTCACCATTCCCCCTCGCTCCAGTGTCATCATTTTCGTTGGCACTCAGACATCAGCAGACCTGGAAGGCGTCGTTGAAGGCGACCATCACCACTTGATTGACCGCAAGATTTGCCTCGCAAGAGGAGTAGCCGAGCTGCGGGCAGGGAAAGCGACAGTTATATTCACGGACTTCAGCAACGAGTACAAGCACGTGAGCAAAGGCACGACGGTCGCCTGCATGGAAGAAATCGTAAAGCCAGCAGTGCTTTCGGCCTCACCGATTCTCCCGAGCCTACTCCGACAAATAAACCGCCGCGACCAGCTTTCGACGTCAATCCCAGTCTTCAGAAGCATAAAAGGACAGCTCAAAACCCTGCTCTTGGACTGCATTTCGTCGTCGTCAAGAATTCGGCAGACCCCCATAGCAAAACATCGCATCATAACTGAGGAACGTGCCAGACAACTCCGACAGAGCCCGTACAGAGTTTCGACGTGACAACGCGCGGCCGTGAAGAAACAGGTCGACGAAATGCTACGTGACGACATCATCCAGCCATCGAAGAGTCCGTGGGCATCCCCGGTTGTGCTAGTGAAGAAGAAGGACGGGAGTCTACGTTTTTGCGTCCATTATCCTCGCCTGAGCAAAGCCACGAAGAAGGACGTGTATCCCCTTCCCCGGAGAGACGACACCCTAGATCGATTACAGAACGCAAAGTGCTTTTCGTCGATGGACCTATAGATCGGTTACTGGCAAATAGAAGTCGACGAGAGAGACCGAGAAAAGACTGCCTTTATGACACCAGACGGCCTGTTCGAGTTCAAGGTCATGCCGTTTGTTCTTAGCTCGGCACCTGCGACATTTCAGCGGGTTAATGATACAGTACTGGCCGGCTTGAAGTAGCAGACGTGTCTCGTGTACTTGGAGGACGTAGTTGTGTTTTGCTCAAACTTCAACGAACACCTTCGCCGCCTTGAAGTTGTACTTCAAGCAATCAACACCTCCGGACTCACCTTGAAGCCTGAAAAGTGCCGCTTCGCGTACGAGGAGCTCTTGTTCTTGGGTCACGTGATCAGCAAGCATGGTGTTCGCCCGTACCTGCGGAAAACAGCAGCCATCGCTGCCTTCCCGCCGCCCACCGACAAGAATGATGTACGCCGTTTTCTCGGCTTGTGCGCCAATTACAGACGATTCATCAAGGAATTTATACGGGTCACCGAGCCACTGACGCACCTCAAGAAGGCTGACGTCGAGTTCAGGTGGGGAACGTCGCAAGTTCAAGCATTTTAAGAATTGAAACGACGCTTGCAGACGTCTTCGATACTTGCGCATTTCGACGAATACGCCGATACGGAAATCCACACCGACGCAAGCAGCGTAGGACTCGGCGCCGCCCTTGCGCAGAATACCGACGTATTGGAAAGGGTCATCAGTTATGCTAGCCAGTCGCTATTAAAGGCAGAAATGAACTACTCCACAACAGAAAAGGAGTGCCCGGCCATCATCTGGGCTACATCGAAGTGTCGCCCCTACCTCTACGGCCGGCCCTTCAGAGTTGTGAGCAAACACCACGCCTTGTGTTGGCTAGCTAACTTGAAGGACCCTTCAGGTTGCCTCGCACGGTGGAGCCTACGGCTTCAAGAATTCGACATAACCGTCGTTCACAAGACCGGAAGAAAACACTCCGACGCTGACTGTCTGTCCCGCGCCCCTGTCGACTCACCGCAGCATGACGACCAGGGGGATGACTGCTTCTTCGGAACCATAAGTGCCGGCGACATTGCCGAACGACAGCGAGCGGACCCAGAACTTAGGACCCTTGTGGAATACCTCGAGGGCAGGACCAGCGTTGTTCCAAAGGTATTCTCGCGAGGACTGACATCGTTTTTCATGCGCAACGGTGTTCTCCTTAAGAAGAACTTCTCGCCGCTTCCAGCCGATTCTCTTCTCGTAGTGCCCTCGACATTGCGACCAGAGGTCCTCCAGGCTCTGCACGACGACCCGACGTCTGGACACCTGGGTGTTCCTCGCACGCTCGCCAGAATACAGGAAAAGTACTGCTGGCCGCGCCTTGCCGCCGACGTAACTCGCTACGTCAAGACCTGCCGGGACTGTCTGCGACGCAAGACATGGCCAGCCGGACTTCTGCAGCCTATCGAGCCACCTCGACGGCCGTTCCAGCAAATTGGGATGGACTTACTGGGGCCGTTCCCAACGTCCAATACCGGAAACAAATGCATCGTCATAGCTTTCCGTCTACCTCACCCGCTACGCCGAGACAAGGGCCCTACCTAGAGGCAGCGCCGCCAAGGTAGCGAAGTTCTTCGTTGAGAACATTGTCCTGCGTCATGGCGCCCCAGAGGTCCTCATCACCGACAGAGGTACGGCGTTTACTGCCGACCTAACTCAGGCAATACTGAGATACAGCCAAACAAGCCACCGCCGGACCACAGCGTACCAACCACAGACCAATGGCCTCAACGAGCGGCTAACAAGACCATCGCCGACATGCTGGCCATGTATGTCGACGTTCAACACAAGACGTGGGATGCCATCCTTCTGTATGTGAGCTTCGCATACAACACGACCATGCAAGAAACCACGCAAATGACGCCGTACAAGCTTGTCTACGGAAGGAGCCCGGCAACGACGCTCGATGCAATGCTACCAACCGGCACCGACGAAGACGATCTCGACGTGCAGCGTATTTGCAACGCGCCGAAGAATCCCGACAGCTCGCCCGCCTACGCATCAAGACCCAGCAGAGGGTCGGCAGCCGTCACTATAATCTTCGATGACGCCACATGGAATACCAACCCGGGGACCATGTGTGGGTGTGGACGCCGATACGCCAACGTGGGCGCGGTGAAAAACTTCTTCGCCGATACTTTGGGCCATACACGGTGCTTCGACGTCTCGGCGCTCTTGACTACAAGGTCGTCCCGGACGGCATTACGTACTCCCAGCGAGGCCGCGCATGTCCTGAAGTCGTCAATGTCATGCACCTTAAGCCATTTTTTGCGCGTTAGCGAACCTGGGGACTCTACTTTTTGCTATGTTATTGTAATTTATTTGTTTATGCACTTCTTTTTTCCCCTTCCATGTTCTGTTACAAGCATCGGGACGGCGCTTTTTTCAGAGGGGGGCAATGCCACACCCACTTCTTGTTTTATTTTGATGTATTCGGCTTTGGCCAGCAAGGTCGGTTATCAACGCTCGGCGCTGTCCGCGAAGCAGTGTTCGAAAGCTTCACGATTGTAGTAGATCGTTTTGTTAAGATTGCGCGCCGCACGCGAATGTTCCAGCTTTGTCGAGAGATAACGCCGCCACCAGCGATATCGTTGGAAATTTCGATAGCGCCTTTATAATAGCCAACGCGCTTGACCGCTAGTCACTTTTTCAACGGCCGACGCCCAGTTCGCCGCTATCAATGTACAGCGTGTATTGGTCTAGTCGGAGTTTTCATTTCCCGGCCACAAGTTTTGGCCAAATAAATAGTTTCATCTTGACCACGCCAGCTGTTGTCTTCGTCGACGTCACGACCCCGTGACAGTATATACAGTCCATAGGTTGTTTGTGCATAGTGTGTAGTATTTTTTTCACATGTTATTGCGCAAAAAAATCAAATCATCAATAGATTCCGGCTTTAAGCATGCCATGCGCTATTGCATCACATATTCCGCCGCGCTAATGTTTTTTCGCACTGCTTGCGCTAACCGCAGAGGTGCACATCTGCCTTGACAATTTTGAAGGCGTCGGTAATCGTTAACTTTCCGGACTGGATGAAATTTAGGATGTATTTGTGGGCCTCTGCATAATGAAAATAGCTGTCCAGCTCATTCCCTCATTTCTCTCGTTCCTGAATGTCGTGCCACTCGTTAATATCACCTATAAAACTCCTGTTTGATGGCGTATTCTTGCAGTTTCATCAGTCGATGTTATTCACGGTTTGCGCCGTGCTATTTTTTTCATGTTTAAAATGGTTTATGCCTTCCTGACGATGCTGTACCTGTAGAAGGTGGAATTGGATTACGCGGGTCGGACTGCCATTAGGTGGCCGAAGTGATTTCCCTCTATTTTCGAGGCTATATTCTGTTTTGGTAATAAAGGCAAGAATAAGCTACTCGGCCCTTACAACTGGCTACGTATGGTTCAAGATAACGAGGCCTGACCGAACACTAAATTCATAATTGTCTTTTTTCAAGCCAGATGTTTCGTCGAGGTAATATGTTTTGTCCCACGCCATATTTAGTGGACGTGTGCTCTTCCTCTACATTCCAACGCTGTTGGGGGTGTACCCTGCAGCTCTCGCACTATATAGTGCAGGGGTCTCAAACACGCGGCCTGCGGACCTCTCGCTAGAGGCCCGCGGCGCGCGCGTAACTCTATTCGTCCCATTTTTCTTTCCTTTATAAGTATGCTCTTAATATGCACAGGCATGAAATGTGTAAAGCAGTTGTTTTCGCGATGCGCCCTCTGCGGTCACCATGTGTTGATACATAACCGCGAAACAGAACTATATTTCAGAATCTGCGTCCCCATTTTAGTCATTTTAGAGGTAGGTATCCATACGTTGCTGGAATTCTTCTCCCAAATGCCTTCAGAAATGACCCATATATGCGGCATGGGAAAGGTATTTGTTCAAAGGGCAGCGTTAGCTCACATTTTGAACAACTTATTGCCCCCCTCTCCGCCCCTACCTTCGTCGCTCTCCGGGCCCTTGCGAGAGTTAATTGTCCTGAATTCGGCCCATCAGCTAAGGCGAGTTTGAGGCCTCTCATATAGCGGAACAATACGAATGCTCAGAAGTTAACTATGCGGGCACACCAAGCAGGCTGTGCATGCCCATCTGTCGTCCCATGACCACTGGGAGCCGTGACGGAGCCACGAAAAAAGAATGTGTCTTTAGACGTATTGCAGAGCGCACGCGAGAGAGAGATGACGGCGACCGATGTGGTCGCGCCGTTCTCACCTTTTTATTCGGAAGGCGAACGGCCGAAGCAGAGCGGTGGTAGCTGCAGCGTCCAGTCTGACCAAGGTCGCGAGCTCGTTCTGTTGATTCGGTCCTTGAGCTCTCTGCATGAGCACGGTGGCGGAATAATTGATGATGATACGAAGGATAATCAAGCATGATGATAATCGCTGTACTTTCGTTTTAATGGAGCGCTGCAACTTTCAAAATATTTCTAGGGGTGTGCGAATATTCGAAAGTTTCGAATATTCGTCGAATATTACATTCGAAATATTCGTTTTCGATTCGAAAATCGTGTATTCGAAAAGTTCCAAATATTCGATAACCTCGAATATTCGAAAAAATTCGAATATGCGATTCGATTATCATGCATAATATAACTCGTCTTCCGCATTTCTGCTGCGTTCGTATAGCTAAAAACGTTGCCGAGAGGAGCGATAAACATCGTAAGTACACAGAGGCACGATATCTGCCTGCGACGAGCGCCCCAATGCGTATGATTTATTGCTGGTGCATCTCCGACGTGCAGTGCTGTTGTCTCATCATGTAACCGTACATTTTCAATATTATGCGGCCGTAACGTGCCGCACCACTCGTTCACTATGCGGGAACACTTCTGAAGAAAGGCACCTTCAGATACCTCAGTCTGGCAAAGCTTTGCCCCATGTACCTCCCTATACCAGCCACTTGCGTTCCAAGCGAGCGTGCCTTTTCCGTGGCAGGGGGGGGGTGTCTCTGTTAGAAGGGAGCGCCTGCTGCCTGATCAAGTGGAGCAACTCATATTTCTTCATGATAACATCTAGTCATTACTTTCATTGTGCCGTGATATTTGCTTGTGTTGTGATGTGCATTGTGCGAGCCTGGACATTGTGTTCTGGAGATAGCAGTGTATGTTTTGTTGCCAGTCAGGCTGTTAATGTTTTTTTTTTTCAAATTGCTACATGTTAAATAAAATATTGTTACTGTGGATGCATTTTTCCTTTGATATTCGATATTCGATTCGATATTCGAAGTTGGATATTTGTATTCGATTCGTATTCAAAAAATTTGATATTCGCAGAGCCCTAAATATTTCCCCGCTTTGGAGCTTTGGTCGCTATTGCGATCACAAGATATTGGTGTAAATTTCTATTACATTATTACTGCGAATAAAGAATAATACTCGGGATATAAAATAATGAAAATAAAGCACGGAATACCGAAATGTTAACAAAAATCACGCCATATCCACGAAATGAATAATGATTGAGGAGCTGGCTCGAAGATAATCGGGTAAATCATGAATGGTCCGTAGAATTTCGCTGCTCTCATATAAAGACGTCACACGTTGTTATAGTAGCGATAGTGGTCATGTTGTTGTAGAACCACACGCGGCCGCAGACCTTCCAACTGTGGCCAAACGTGTGGTCGAGGAAATCGCGCTGGAAGTGCGCGTCGGCGCCGCCAACATCAGGTAGCGACCGCTTTCGGTGCTTGGCCGCTGCATCCCGCGCCCGCACCTCTTCGAGGTTCTCTTGCCGCCGCTTCCGCGCTGCTTCGGCTTCGCGGGCTTGTATCTGGGTTCGGCACGACGCTGACGTCTCTCTGCGTCCTCGCTAGCTCTCACCGCAGGGTCTTGGCGGAGAGCCCTCTGTGATGGTTGCGGACGTTCGTCACTATGTTTGTTGATGACGGACGAGAAAGGATTCATCTAGGCGAAAAAAAGAAGCCTTATATTGTAAACTAGAGAAGATGAGAAGGATGGTAGGAGAAAGAACCATATATACAACACTAGATGCCAAGCATCACGCAAAATGCGCGAGAGTAGGTCCTGAATCCATTAGCGGAGAGTCCGGCTAGGCTGCGACAGTGTCCGATTCGTGAGAAACAAACAAAAAAAAACGCCGTCTCACAGTTTGGGTCCCCGTCGTGCCAGCATAGGCCTGACTGGCTGCCCAGGCGGCGCTGCGAAAACGGTGCTAAAAAGCGCCCCCTACGATAAGTTCTTTGGTTTCGAGTAGTCATACTCGCGGCCGCATGCAGCACTAAGCTCAGATGCGCAATGGAGCCACCGCTGTCGGTTGTGCTGCGCTTTGGATCTCGGCCAATTTCTGGCGTGGCTGAGTTCTTCAGGCCAAGCAGTCTGCGTAAACGCAAGAAGCTCGTCAACGTCAAGTATGTTTACGACGTGCAGGAGTTTGAAGGAACCATTGCGGCGCGCTGCAACTCGCAAGTGCAGCGAACCTCATACGACGTTGAACTCGAGTTAAGTTTTACGAGGCATGCTCGCGCGATTAACGACAGTGCATAAACGAAAAGATTGCTGTTAAGAAAGCCGAAATGATTTGCATTACACGACAAAACGGAATCAAGAAAGGTCCAGTGACGAAGGCTAGCCGTCGGCGGCCCGAATGAGCGCATTCGCGCCGTGTGCCGTTTTCTGCCGCATTCAGTCGCAAACACACTTTCTCCCCATGTACGGTCGTAATTTTCAACATTTGCTTCTAGGGAATTCGTCAAATTCTGTCAGCGTGCGGTGGCGGTCGAGAAGCGACGGCGCGCAATGTTTACAGCCGGCCGCTGGAAGCAGCCGGCTGTAAGCTGCCGGAAAAATCGTAGGCATATACGCAGGGTGACTCGATCATGGCATCGTTTTTCTCGTTTCCCACGAAATGCCGGCTGCATATCCTCGTGATCGCCGTCAGCAGCCACGGCGTGCCGTCTGGACTGCACACAGCACGTTACGTTGCAAACCACGTTTTGCTCGCGTACTCACTTCACGCGTCGGACGGCACGTATCCAGCGGTTCCGTCGCTCCACTTCGTACGGCTTTCAGGGGAACCAGTAAAACCGCACATTAGGATCCTTACCCCCATGTTCGAGGCAATTAACCACGCAACAATAACGGCGGCGACCGCGCGCTGCTCAGAGCCGTCGCCCGGACGACCTGCTTTTCGGCACGGTTTGTTGAAGCAGGGATCGCTCGTCAAACATGTCAGACTCTGCAGGCATAGCGGACAAGTTCCTGCGTACGTTTTAAGCACTTTTTGAGCCTGAAAACTAGGCGCAAAATTAAGTAAAACGCTCAAAGCAACTGAGAACTGCGTAACTCGCCGGTCGGCGTCCATTTCTGACTACCCAAGCAACTTCGGCGCACGACACCAGGTTCCGCCACAGTACTCAAAACTCCAGCGCGTCAGCCCTATGATGCGGTCGTCGACGTGCGCGAGGAGACAGGTGGCACGGCTGGCACGCTTGACGGCACACGGATTCGCTACCGTGTGCAGCGCCGTTGAGTCGGAGTCGCGGCCAACCCAGCAGTACAGGTCGCAACTCCCGAGGACCCTCGTCAGGCCACGACCCGCGAAGATAGCACCAGGTAGGCCTCGGCCACGATCCTGCCCTCGGCCACTGCACCCAGGCAGGAGCCGTTCAGCAGGCTTCGTCCTTGAACCTTGAACAGGCCACCGGAACTGTACCTTGAACCGGCTATCGGCCCTGGACCCGGCAGGCAAGAACTGCTGGCACGGCCGCCTCAGGAACGTCGCCCGGAGCTCGTCACCTCGCGCGGCGCACGGCTTCGTCCCCTTCGTGGCCTGAACCCGCGAGCCCTTCTCCGCACGTTCCTTCTTTTAAAGACGATAGTCTTTCTTGGGGAACTTAAACGCAGAAATTTTGGTCTGTCTTTCTGTCTTTCTGTTTGTCGGCACGTCCCTCGATTCAGCCACTCGGCCAAAGTTGAACCACTTACCCAAGGGCCAGCCGTCTTGAACTGGTATGGCTGTTCATACTTGTGAACGTTGTCGATCAAAAAGTAAATATCATGCATATCTGAGGTGCAACATCACTAGGCAAGTATTAGGTGGCGTGTTCCTTTAATAGAAAATGCATACATACGTAATTTTAAGGACCCTAGTTTCTTAAGCTGCGCTGAAAATGCATAAGAATGGAAGCTTGAGTGAGTTGGTATGCGTTCATCTTTGTTGAAACAGCGCTCACTAGACGACGACGAAGTAAAAGAAGGCACAGGACAGGCGCTGCCTGTCGTGTGCCTTCTTTTACTTCGTCGTCGTCTAGTGAGCGCTGTTTCAACAAAGCTGAAAATGCGACTGCGCTGAAATTTGCCTTCCTCCGTGCCCTTCGCACGAGCTCATTGTTGTGTTTCGGTTTCGGTTCTGTATTGCACTGTACGAATGCCATGGGTTGGTGTTGAAAAACTTTAGTTTTGAGAAGGCCAAGAAGGTGAAAAAAAATATTTAAAAAATGAAAAAGCAGCGTTGTGGGCGGCCTTCAGGCTGCCGGTTGTGGGCGCCGCTCTGGCGTTCCTGTTTTACCCAGGCGACGTGTAAATAAAAGAGTGTGTGGAGAGTACTCGTTGAGTGCGGACGTTTCTCTGCTTCAGCGCTTCGCGCCAAACCGCGTTTTCGGGCTGGCTGGCGTCCCCGCCGGTCGCGTTGGTCACCGCCGGTCTTCGCCTGCTGCTGCGCCGGGACTACCAGCACGCAACACAGCACTCATGTTTCCCGACGTATTGCCAGGTGGCGTCCATATCTCACACAGCGCCTCTTCTATCGTCTTTACACGACATTTTGCAGCGAAGCACGCAGATACGCGGCCAATTTTTTTCTTCTCTTCTTCTTTCCGTTTGGTTGTCGCCTTCGTGCCACCTGCCCTCCGCTCGTCTTCTTCAGTTTCGGTTTTCCCGGTTCTCGACGCTTTTTATTCCTTTCAGTCCCAAATCATGCCTAAATCACATCACTTTTGTGTCCTTTCCTTACACCCTCGCTGCTGCTGACTTGCGAGCCGTCCGCTCCGCCGGCTTGTCTTCTTCGTTTATGTTATTAGTATCGAAGCGCACTGCTGGAGTGGAGCAGGCGGCGTAAGCAACAGTTGGCTATGCTATATGTGATTTTGCATGCGTTATTATCATCATCAAGGTTCTCAAAGAACAAGAAGAGCAAGGCTTCTCTTTTGCGCGAGCGGGCGCGTGGTACAGTTGGCTATGCTATATGTGGTTTTGTCTGCGTTAATGTCACAATGAAGGCGATCGAAGAGCAAGGGGAAGGAAACTTCTCTTTCGAGCGAGCGTGCGCATGCTACAGTTGCCTGCGTTAATATCATCATCAAGACGCTCGAAGAGCAAGAGGAAGAAAAGTTCTCTTTCGCGGAACTGCGCCTCTGGAACTAATGTTACGCTTACGGCGCGGGACTTTGCCCCAGCTTAAGAACCTAGCGAGCCTGCTACTAAGTAGGCCCTTATAAGTAGGCCTGCTCTATTTACTTTTAACACGGCCGTTTCAGAGATAAATCAAGTAGCCCTATAGACCTTTTTTTTCGTGGGTGCCGCCATATTGCCTAGCGGGCGGCGCCCTCCCTGCTCTGGCAACCCACTGGCGTGTGCGAAGCTCCGCGTTTGTATGGAAGATATACGTGCGGCTGCAGTTGCAGCCGATTTATTTCGTTTTGGCGCACTGAATTTCGTATCAAGTGATGCGGTCTACGTAGGAAATGAATCTGTGAGACGTCCTGAAACGGTTTGATTCGTTCAGGGTCAATGATGTTAATATACGACGACGCGAACGTGTCGCAAGTGGTCGATATCACATATTTTCGGCACTGTCTGTTGGAAAACCACGTAAACATTTCGGCCTGTCCTAGCAGGGCAAGCAAGTGCCGCCACTCTTAGCAGATACAATGAATTTTTTTCTTGGACTGTAATATTCTAGTTCGTTTTTTTTTTCATTCACGGTGTGTTTATGCTGTCGCACCGACTACCGCTCGTACATGCGGTTGTGTGTGAGCACGCAGTCTCGATTTCGTGGCGCGGACGGCATCTGTTTGTTGATCGCGAACAGTTATCTTGTTCCTCAACTTTAAGGTAACCGCTTATTACTCGCTCGTTTATTGCCCACCGGTGTGGACGAAGCTACCTGTTTACAGGGATGTGCTGGTACATATAAAAACGATGCTGATGTTGACATGCCAGCGCGCTGCTGACATGCCGGCGCGCTTCTTTTTCTTTTAAGAGTCGTGATTCTTGAGTGGATTTCGGCGGCGATAACATGAAGATGGTTAGAGAGTTCCTTCTGCCGGTGAGGCACGAAGTGCTCCCGGGCTCGAGCCTTTGATCAGCATTGGAGGTGATTCGCGTTTTTTTTTTGTAACTTTATCTACCAGATGTACTGTGTTTTTGCAAAATTCTTGCTGTCGTTCGCAAAGCTAAGCAGCAAAACTGGCAGTTGAAGAAACACTAGACAAGCGTAACAACGTGGTTTTTGTGTCGTGCGTAGAAGAGAATTTACCATGTTGCATATCATTGCGCTACTGGTCGGACGCTGTTCTTGACCACGTAAAATTTGTCTTCCTGAGGTAGTTGTTCCACACGAAGTGACAGAACTCTTTTTTTTTTGCTATTCGGCTTTCATATGGCTCATCGTATACGATACTCCCCGCTGTCTTACGGAAGTTGTGACCTCACGACAGAGATCTCGCCACATCCTTTTCATGTAGCATTGAGTGGAATGTTCGGGTTTTACAAGGCTGGCAGGGAGCACAAATGAAATGTATGATGCCGGTTACCCCGCTGCGAAGTGAGGGAGTTCTCGTCTGTGCTAATACCAGTATACATCAACTGCAGCGATCACCGTATTGAGCCGAGCTACGAAGCTAATTGTTAGACAAAACACATCATATTGAAATATGATAATACAACAAAGCGAAAACAACTCAGGTGGGTACTCGAGTGGTACTTGGATGTTCTGCACTTTACCGGACAGGGCCGTACTTGACTTCTTATGTTTGTTCGCAAATCTGGCCATATCCGATTGATATGTGACTGCGTGGAACACTGGGAATTCCGGATATATTGCGGCACTTGCCAATTTATAACCTGTAACGTAACACAAACGATGTACCTTGAAGAGTGCGCACAACCGCAAACGCACCGCGCTTGGTGATGCACGTCGCATACTTATTCTGGCAGCACTTTACTTTTTGTACCTGTTAGAACAACCAAAAACGGCACGGTGGTTTCCCGTTGACCTTTCGCTGGCTGACATCGCAATAAAAGTGAACAAAATCCGCAGGTAGACCTAAAACACGCAAAAATTGTTCGAAAACGGCACTCCTCCAAGCACCAGCCCGCACACTCCACGCCGTCGCGCACGAGCCAGAAAGGAGGAAAGCGCTGGTTGCCAGTCCGGTCCTCCTCGCCCGATGCAACGATCTATATGTGCTTGTCCCTCATAAAACTTCTCCAGATAGCTTGACCCACAAAAAGAAAATGAAAAAAAGGAAAAGGTTTTTTTCGAGATAACATGTGGAACATATGTGTATGCACAACGTATGTGGAACACACCTAAAGGGACACTAATGAGACTGTAGCGAAGCCTTTGATCATAGTAATGGGTTGCTCTCTCCACCGCCTTGTAGTTGTTTTCTTTGGCTTCCAAAAGGACGCCGCTCGCGCAGAGAGTTCGTGCCTTGCCGTGACTGTCGCCATTACACATTGTCGCTGCGTCCCGTCTAATAAACACCGTAACAATTTGGTGGAGAGTGCTCTGTTCCCATTCAATGCCCCTGGAGCTTCGATCCCGTACCCTGCCATCTACCATGCCTCAAGACGCCGCCCAGCAAACGCCTCCTCTCGCAACGAGCATATGTCCCGGTGTCCCCCGTATACGCGATCCACCTATCTTCACTGGCGCCGATAGCACCGACGTGGAGGACTGGCTCGCAATTTACGAGCGCGTCAGCATCCCCAACAAATGGGACGAAGAAGGCAAGTTAAGCAACCTGGTATCTACCTCGCGGGCGTAGCAAGCTTGTATTGCAACAACCACGCGTCCGATTTTGCGACTTGGTCCGATTTCAAGACCGCCGTCATCAGCGTTTTTGGCCACCCAGCAGTTCGTCAGCTGCAAGCCCAACAGCGCTTACGTGAAAGATCTCAGCAGGCCGGTGAATCTTTCTAACTTATATCGAAGACGTCCTCGACTTGTGTAAGAAGGCCAACGGAACCATGTCTGAGCGACAAGATCCGGAACGTAATGAAAGGCATTGACGACGATGCCTTCACCATGCTGCTCGCCAAAAACTCTGGCACAGTGGCCGAGGTCATAACGCTGTGCCGGAGCTACGAGGAGCTCCGCCAGCAGCGTTCGATGACCCGTCGCTTCCCATCACGCGACGCAGAGCTTGTTCGCTTGGCGGCAATATCTGACCAGGCCGCGTTGCTAGCAGAAGTAAAGTCATTCGTGCGCGAGCAAATTGCACGCCAGTTCTCCTTCCTCACGTTTGCCCACCCGCCCCACGTCCAACAGTCGTCGACCACCCGTCTTCCTCCTCTCCGCCGAGCGATTGAGCAGGAAATAGTAAAGTCCCTGAAACTTCGTAAAATAGCGACATACGTGCATAAAAGCGCGCCTCCTCTCTTTTCTCCCTCCTCTGCCCTCTCTGAGGCTGACGCCGCATCGGCATTGACCAATTGCCGTCACGTGGGACAGC
The DNA here is from genome assembly GCF_013339695.2 of Rhipicephalus sanguineus. NCBI lineage: Eukaryota > Metazoa > Arthropoda > Arachnida > Ixodida > Ixodidae > Rhipicephalus > Rhipicephalus sanguineus. The sequence goes on from NC_051184.2 coordinate 124,131,074, forward strand.
GCGCCTCGTTCGTTTGTTTACAGTCGCTGGCGACTGCCATCTTTGCTCTCGAAGTGCGGGCTCGCTGGTTCTCAGCGCACGTGTTCTATGGATACGCACTTTCCATACCGCGTGCGTTGTGCTCTGTGATAGCTTGCACACAAGACCGACGTCGCGGTTGGTTGCCATGGGCTTCTGCTGTACTTTAGGACGCCGAAACAAATAAAGCGAAGGCAAAAACCGTCCGGAAAGCGCAACGAGTTGCGAAGGAAGACTTGGTTACACCGAATCGGAAGATAGAACTTTCGGCCGACGCTTTCGACGCTATTCCTCACACGTTTTATTGCTGCTTCTGCGGGCTCTGTACTCAGTGTTTTTTTTTTCAAGAATATATGGTTAGGTTTTCTGCTTGACGTGATGCGCCTACTGGTTTGAGTTTGCGGTATTGGTTTGTGCGCCTAGCATGACACGCCAACTGAGGATCGAAAATGCGATTGCGAAACTTAAGAGATTCGGCGCAGTTCTTCTGAAGAAACAAAGCTGCTGTGTGAAAACTCAAATTAGGAGTGGTACTCTCTGTTTGTTTTTGTCGCGTGCTTGGTTGTTTTTGTTTTTTTTTTCCTGGAGCAAAGAGCTTTCTCTGGCTCTTGTACGTCGACAGATTCGCTGGTGGACTTGCGATAGAAGGTAGGTAGGCAAAGCGTGCGTGCCCAACCGAGTCGCAGGGTGCGTTTCGTTTAGGAACCTCACGTACACGTGTTATTTAGCGCGAAGGTTTACGTGCCATTTCGCGTGGAGGTTTATATCCGCGAGTGGCTTTCCGCTGGGGTGGAGCAGAGGTTATGGTGCTCGGCTGCTGACCCGAAGGTCGCGACCAACCGCGGCGGTCACATTTCGATGGAGGCGAATAGCTTGAGGCCAGTGTGCCGTGAGATGTCAATGCTCCTTAAAGAACATCAGATGGTCAAAATTTCCCGAGCCCTCCACTACGGCGTCTCTCATAATCATATCGTGGTATTGGGACGTAAAACCCCAGATGATATTATTATCCGCGAGTGGAGCTCTCGCGAAGGAAAGGTTTCCGGTGGCAGCTGGCTAGTTTATTCTTTCGCTTGCTCGTCCATTGAGCAGCGAGTATAGTTCGTATGTCAAGTACGTCTACGAGGCACACTTGCGCACTATGGTTGGTGCGTCTAATCTCTTAACGAATCAACCAACGCTGTCTTGACTGGAAATGATGTACGCCTTCTGGCGCATACTTCTTTCAATGAAGCTCCGAGCTGCTACTTGACTGACAGTCATTTTCTAAATAAATACCAGTCGCCACTCTTTAACTAGAATAATACCGCCAACACCCATTGCCCATGTGTTTCTTGCACTCTAAAAACTTTGTGGAGTCTTCTTGCCCCTCACCAGCAACCGTCGTCCGGCTAGTTTGCGCTTCCTTTCTTGAAAACTCGGCGCTCGCCGCTTTCCTATCAAGGTGCTGTTTAAAAACACGCACGCCATTCTTGCCTGGAAGTACGGTGCGCCCGGCGAGAATGCAAGGAAAGACACCCGAGATTGATGGTTATTGTTTCGAGACAGGAATACGGCTTTTAGCATGCAGAGATTCGGCGAAAAAGAAAAAAAAAGCAAGCGAGCCAAATGCTGGATATCGTTTTGTGGGAAAGAGATGCCTCAAATACGCCCCCTTTTATACTGCCGTGTACAGTGCTACATAATACAGGCACGTATAGCGGCGTTAACTATATTTACCCAACCAATACTTCGGAACGGCTACCTCTAGTGCGTACTGGGAGCCTCAGTGCGTCATTGGTATGCACGACGAATTCGCCTCGCGAGGATGACGTATACAATGTATAAGTTTCGGAAGGCTTCATGTAGAGCGGGACATTAACGTTCAACATTACGCATGTCCTTTACAAACGCATCCTAACATCTCCTAAACACAATATAATTTAAAAAAAGGATACCAAGAGCTAGACGGCTAGTGCGAATGCTTAGAGCGCGCCGCCTGGCAAGCAAGCGCTCTCTTTGCGAAGCGTCGTCCGCTACGCGGGAGCAAGGTAGGTGGCGCCATGCTCGAAAAGAGAGTGCGAAGGAGAGGAGAACGAGGAGGAACGCGAGCGGAGGAGGAAAGTGTCGCTACTTTACGAAGTTTCAGGGGCTTTAGGAAACAGCGGAGGTCATGCCTGAGTACCACCCGCAAGCTCCGGCTCCTGCGCCCCAGAGATACGCTCAAGTTGTCGCCAGGACGCCCCAAGTAATTCCTGCGGCTGCTCCAATGAGTTACGCCGAAGCCGCCGCTAGACCTCCGTTCTTTGAAGCGGGTTTGCCGGCAACATAAGCTGACGCCATCCCTCGGCGCCGACTGCAGCCCACCATGCCGTCATTTCAGCAGCCGAGCCGTCAATCGCGTCCTGCGACATGGGCGGGACCTACCCCGGCGAACCAATGGCGCACTCCCGACAACCGGCCTCATTCAGGACGTTCTGTACAACGTCGAGTTCATCATAATTGCGGCATGCTGTCACGACGTCATCCTGGGATGGGATTTCCTCTGCCGCCACGATGCCGTAATTCGTTGCGCACCAGCCGAAATCGAACTCTCACCGCTCTCACATTTGACGCCGGCAGGCAGTCCATCGGCAGTGAGCCAGATCCTCGTCAAAGACGATACGAAAGTGCCTCCAAACTCGTCAACGGCTGTGTTGGCCTACTGCGCCGGTCACTCCTACACCATTGCACTCCTTTCGCCATCTGCCCGCGTCTGCACTAGGAAAGGGTTGCTGGTACCTTTTGCGACCGTGCGAGTCACTCAGGGCAGCTCCGCTATTTTTGTTACCAATTCATCCCCGTGCATTGTTACGCTAGTTCGAGGGGAATGTCTCGGCAAAGTGGAACCCGTTGAAGAGGCACAAGTTCCGGACGCACCCAATGACTCGCACTGTACCAGTTTCCGTACCATCTGTGCTGTTTCCAAGTCTGATTCGTGACCCACTGATGTATTTGGTCCCTCCATTGCTGACAACCTTACGTCGGTCCAGCGTTCCCAGCTTCTCTGCTTGTTGGATGAATTTCGTCATTCTTTCGATGTCGGGCAAACACCCCTCGGCCGCACGTCCGCTGCTACGCATCGCATCGACACTGGCGCCCAACCACCACTGCGGCAACGTCCATATCGCGTGTCTCCCACAGAACGCCGGATAAATAATGAGCAAGTCGACGATATGCTTCGACGCGACGTTATTCGACCCTCGGACAGCCCGTGGGCGTCTCCTGTTGTTCTCGTTGCCAAGAAGGACGGTTCTGTGCGGTTCTGTGTGGACTACCGACGGCTCAACAAGATCACCCGCAAGGATGTTTATCCACTGCCGCGAATCGACGACGCGATTGACAGCCTCCAAGGAGCAGAATTCTTTTCATCTCTCGATTTGGGCTCGGGGTACTGACAAGTACCCGTGGCTGATGACGCTCGACCGAAGACAGCCTTTGTCACGCCGGACGGCTTGTACGAGCTCAACGACATGCCGTTCGGTCTGTGTATTGCTCCCGCGACCTTCGAGCGCATGATGGACACCGTTCTGCGCAACTTGAAATGGCACACGTGCCTGTGTTACCTGGACGTCGTCGTCGTCTTCGCTCCCGACTTCTCCACGCATCTCCAACGTCTGCGGCATGTTTTGACACGTTTGAGCAGCGCCGGCCTCCAACGGAATCTGGAGAAGTGCCGATTTGCGGCACGGTAGCTGACAATCCTCGGCTACGTCGTGCACAAGGACGGAATCCTTTCCGATCCGGCCAAGCTTCGGGCCATGGCCGAATTTCCCAAACCTACGTCCGTCAAAGAGCTGCGCAGTTTCGTCGGACTGTGTTCATACTTTCGACGCTTCATACGAAACTTTGCCACCATCATATCGCCGCTGGCGAAGCTCCTTGTAAGTAACGGACCCCTAAATTCGTGGTCGTCCGAGTGTGACGACGCGTTCGCAAAGCTCCGTCATTTGTTGACGTCTCCTTTAATTTTACGCCACTACGACCCTACGGCCCCAACGGAGGTACACATGGACGCCAGCGGTGTAGGCCTCGGCGCTGTCCTTGCGCAACGCAAACCAGGGTTCCCTGAATAGACACTTTTAGTTGGGCGTACGTAACGAGCCCACGTACGCGGCACGATACGTTGCGTACGCTGCATGCGAAGCGCTCAACGACACTTTTAGTTCCCCGTATTGCCGTACCGAGATACGTTTGGTTCAACTGGACGTATGTTATTAGAAATAAAACAGCTTTTGGGTGCTTTTTAGCGCCCTTGCGTAGTAGCGGCCGTCATAATGGCCACCAGCATCCAAGCCAAGGCGAATCGTTTTTTGGATCCATGGTCTACGTCGGTTTGTTCAGTTACGCGAGATTTTGCGTGTGCGTGCGCTTTTACTGTGTGTTTGGTCGCACAACGACTAACGCACCCTATTTTGTACCGTGCTCGGAAACAACCATCCAGACTTACTTTTTTTGGTTTCGCTGATCATTCTCCGAGTACCGTGCCAGCAACAGGTTCAGGCGCTCGCGCACACAGCGCGCTGTAAAAGGTTTTTTCAGGGCTTCCCTTAGGCGCCAATCTATCTCTTCGCACAGCTCCGGGTGCCTAAACGGATCGCTAGTTTGTATTTCCGCTAGCAGCGCAATATCGTCGCTCAATGTAAAATAAACTCGATTTGGGCCGGCTTTGTTGCTCTCTGCGTTCGACGCCATCGCTGCCGTTTTGCTATCTGGTTCCTATATCAATCGAGATATCGCGAGAGCGTCACGCCGCGTACGCTTCGCCTGGTCACGTTTACGCACGCCGCGTTTTTTATCGGGCGTACGCGCGCATCTCTGGAATCGATGCGTTACGTACTGCACATGCGCAGTTCTCTCCCGTGGCAGTGCTGCGTACGTGGGCTAGATACGTACGCCCAACTAAAAGTGTCTAATATGTCGTGGCATACGCAAGCCGTACGCTTACTCGTGCCGAGACCAATTACACCGTCACGGAAAAAGAGTGCCTGGCGATCATCTGGGCTCTTACAAAGTTCCGACCTTATTTGTATGGTCGCCCATTTGATGTCGTCATCGACCACTATGCACTATGCTGTCTATCGACATTGAAGGATCCCTCAGGCCGCCTCGCCCGTTGGGCACTTCGCCTGCAAGATTGCGACATCCGCGTGCTGTATCGCAACGAACGCCAGCATGCTGACGCCGACGCCCTCTCGCGCTCGCCCTTGCCTGACCACAGTGCCCCTGCTCAGTATCTTACATTGCTGTTTCCTCCATTGAAGTTCACACCATTGCTACCGAACAGCGCAAGGATAAATGGATCGCCTCGCTGATCGACCTGCTCACTGATCCGTCGGCAGCACCATCCACTCGCGCGTTGCGTCGTCAAGCCCACCATCTTGCTATTCGTGACGACCTACTCACCGACGCAATTACAACGCCGACAGCCGCCAGTGGCTACTAGTGATACCCCGCAGTCTGCATTTTGAAATATGCGAGTCCTTCCACTCTGATTCGCAACACGCACTCTGGGGTATCCAAAACTTACCACCGCTTCCGACAACGATACATTGGCGAGGGATGTACCGCTACGTGCAGAAGTTCGTTCGCTACTGCCTCGATTGCCAACGCCGAAAACTTTCAACGCACGTGTCGCCAGCCGGTCTACAGCCATTGCCCTGCCCTAACCGTCCGTTTGGGCGTGTGGGCATCGATTTGTATGGACCACTTCATCTGACGTCGGCTGGCAACCGCTGGGCCATCGCCGCTGTTGACCATCTTACGCGATACGCCGAAACCGCCGCCCTCCCAGAGGCTACAGCGCGCGATGTTTCCCCCTTCCTCCTACACCGATTCATGCTGTGTCACGGTCCATCCCCGGAGCTCCTCAGCGATCGCGGCCGTGTCTTCTTGTCGGAAGCCGTCGAAGCCATTCTCAAAGAGTGCCATGCTGTTCACCGCAAAGCAACTGCTTACCACCCGCAGACGAATGGCCCAACTGAACGCTTCAACCGCACGCTCGGCGACCTGCTCTCAATGTACGTCGCCACCGATCACACAAATTGGGATTCCATTCTGCCCTTCGTCACCTACGCCTATAACACCGCCCCTCAGAGCACTGCCGGTTTTTCACCCTTCTTCTTACTGTACGTAAGGCACCCGTCGCACACCATCGACACGATACTTCCATACAAGCCGGATCCATCGGCGTCTGCGCCTATTTCTGAGACAGCCAGGCTGGCTGAAGAGTGCCGTGATCTTGCCAAGACCTTTACGACGCATGAACAAGAGCGACAGAAAAGCATTCGTGATGGCGCCACCACTTCTGCGCCCACGTTCGTCCCTGGAGCGCTCGTATGGCTCTCCGTCACCACGACTGCAAGTGGGCTCTAGTCAAAACTGCTGCCGAAATACGAAGGCCCCTACCGTGTCGTCGAGGGACCATCCCTGGTCAACTACCTGATCGAACCCATCGAACCATCTTCTGACATGCGCCGTCGAGGGCGCGACATTGTCAACGTGGAGCGCCTCAAGGCCTACTATGATTCGCTCATAGTGACCAGCTGTTAGGTCTCAGGGCGGCTCCCTTTTCGTACACGGGGTAATTGTAGCGAAGCCTTGGAACATAGTAATGGGTTCCTCTTTTTAGCGCCTTGTAGTGGGTCGTCCTATTTGGCTTCTAAAAGGACGCCGCTCGCGCAGATAGTTCGTGCCTTGCCGTGACTGTCGCGATTACACATTGTCGTTGAGTCCCGTGTATTAAACACCTTAACAAGACAAACGATTTTTCTGGTATAAGTGAATTACTCTTCTACAATTCTAAATTCACTACACTCGTCTTAACAAGAGTCTTGGCAAGCAAGAAAACACGCAAAAAAAGCGGGTGGCGCCGCCTCTTTGAAATTCGCGCAGGGAACGTCGTAGATTCTGACAGCGCGGTTTTGGTTTACGTATTTACTAATTGGTAAAAATGAAGTACATTGACCCCTGAAGGTGTTATAGATTTAAGATACCAAATTTCAGGAAATTTTGTTGAGCCAACGTCCCCAAAATCCGACAGATACTGTTTGAAAGGCATGACGTCATGCGCGAGGTTTTGGCACGAAATTTAAAAATGAAACTTTCACCCTGATTTTCGTCTGTATTAATAAACTTATGACGGTGCAATGAATGACGTTCGAGTGCTCAGAGTGCAGTTTATCAGGCTAAACCGGTTATTGTTTCACTTTAGTGTCCTTTTAAGAACTGAGCAAAGCCCAAGCCCGGCCCGACCCGAGCCTGCCACCTCAAGCCAGGGCCCGACCCTAATCCTGGAGCTTCAGACCCGACCCCGGCCAGGGCCCGCCGTAAGAACTACTGTACCCGGCCCGGCCCTGCCCGTGGGCCGGCCCAGGTTTTTGGGCAGGCCTGAGCGCGCGCAATGCTCTAATTTCAACTTCCGTAACAAGGAGGGAGTCGATAAAGCGCAGCAGTAAGTAGCGCACATGTCTCACACCGAGTTCCTCAATCTGCATAACAAAATTCTATTCGTGCGGGGGTAACCCTAAATGCTTACCCCAAACATTGGCGTCATTAGCGGTTTCGGTAAACATAGGAGTGGGCTCTACGAACGGGAATCGCTGCGTGTCCGTGCGATGTACTTCCTCATGTTTCACAGTAGTGGAGCTGCTGCACGTTTTCCTTGGTTTCACCGTTATTAAACGTGTTTCTTAAGTGAAAGAGATTTGTGGCTTCTGTACCACTGCCCTCACAGCGATTCGCATAAGTATATTGTTCTAGTCGCACAGACACACGCACGGTCTATTGAGCTTGATTACACACACTTTAAAGATTTTATATTCTTAGCGAGTTCAGGGGCCGTATTCACAAAACTCAATTATGAGCGAATTGTCACGTAAGAGAAATTTTGTCGCGTAGGTCGATTTTCAAAGCAAAAAAAGACGTCGTGAGAGGCCATATTTTTCCCATTAGCCGCTGCGATAAAGCGCGCTGCGACTGTCCAGGAACATGTCAGCGATGGTAATATAGTTGCTATATTTGGTCACGTCACCGAAAACCCTCGTAAGTGGATTCACGAAGCAAAATATGTGCGCAGAAACAGCGTGGCTACGAAAAAATCCCAAGAGATTTCTGGACCACTCTTACGAAAAATAGGTCTGTTTAGAACGTGCAACCGCGGCGGGTGTTTGGGGGCCGTGGCTGATTTTGAGCTCATTCGCGGCCATGTAGGCCTGCTTGTTGATTGATGGCACGTTTTAATTTATTTCGGCGCTTTGAGTTCCGTGTGTTGTTTCGCTTGTACTCTGTGAACAGTATTGACACTCGCAGTCGTCCAATAAGCTGGGAGTCGCAATAATTAAAGCCCTTTTCGGAGTAAATGGCGAAAATTTATGGCGAGATTAAAACCAAAGGTCTACATGAATGGTCAATGAAGTCGTAAGCAGCGCGGTATTCGGCCAACATTTTTTTGTTACGTTGTGTTGCATCTTGCTTCCTCCAATGAGACGTTCACTTATGATGACGTACGCAGCATTGGTCAAAATTACCGCAAAAGAGGTTCAGAGGAGTACATCAGCCGCACGCTATTGAAAAGAAAATGAGCGGAGCATTTCAGTAAGCCGTTATTAAAGCATATTATGTGATTCCACAAGTAGTCTAGTTGGATTGGCATTAACTGCGCAATAGGCACGATCTCCGAAATGCAGCTGTCGCTATAGACTTAAAGCTGAACATTTTGACAGTTTTGAAAGTCTTAATTAATTAAGACTTTCAAAGGGCTCCAACCAACAAATGAGTTTATTTCCCGACCTTTCGAAATCAACTCGATTCCTTCTTCAGGGGGAGTGACAGCGGAGGTGTCGAGGTGCCACTCTTAACTTCTCTTTCGAAACAGCTGGGGAGGAGGGAAGAAATCGAGTGTTAGCACTGCGCGAACGTCTACCATGCTCGCCAATAAGCATTTCATCAAGCCTGGAAATAGTATGGGTACTAATCCATACCTCTCCAAAAAAATGTTACTCGGTGATTGCTACAGGCCCCGTAGTGCCACTATTGATTTCAGTTATCAGCTTAACGACATCGTAAGCAAGTAAGTAACAGAACACCCCACCGCACAGATCCTCCACTTTGGTGATTTTAATTTTCCACTCATTGACTGGTGTAACCCACAATCATCTTCAGCGCCGGGGAACACTCAGACGCGGAATTTTCTCGATTTTTGCCTAAACTTCAATCTCAGCTAGTACCGGAACCTACCCAGGCACCCAACATATTGCTAACGTGCTGGATCTTGTACTAACCGATTTCTCTGACAGCCCTTCGTTCATTACCTGCTTCTCTCAAATAGGCGACAACAAATTTATCCATGCCGTCGTCTCATTCACTCCGTCAGCTCGAAATACGTTCGAGAAAACAATACGTCTTTACGGCAAAGGTAACAATGAAGAGATTAACGAAGCCATGACTCAATTCCTTCCCGTATTCCAGTAAACCTTTTGTGAACATTCTGTAGATAGCAATTGGACGCGCTTCAAAATAAACTAGCTGAACTAACAGACAAATTTATTCTGAAAAGCACGTTTCGTTCGTCCCAGCAAAAATCGTGGTTTACAACTGCATTAAAACGCCTGGAACAAAGAAAAAAAACGCCTTTATCGCTCCGCCATGAAAAATGGGCACACTTGTGCATGAGATAAATATTACGAAGCAGAGAAGAACTACCTGCACGCATTACGTCAATCTAAACACAGATTTTACAATAGCAACCTAGGAAACATATTAGTTACAAATCCAAGGCAATTGCGGAAAGTTGTAAACCCTAGTGACACACACGCCATTCAAATAACGAACGAATGCAATGAAATTCTTAATGATGGCGATTGCGCCTTTGTGTTCAACTCCACCTTTGCAGGCGTCTTCACTCACGAGTCAAACGCACCTCCCGCTTCACCGTCGTTTTGTATAAGTGCTGAAATGCCAGCCATCACTTTTAATGTAAACGTAATTAGTGTTATCATTGACAAATTGGTGTTTACATCATCCTCTGGTAGAGATTAAATTTGCGCGAAAATTCTGAACAACACGAAGTGCATTTTTGCAGCCTATTTGTCCTTGCTGTTCACCCACTCTCTTTCCTTAGGTCTTATTCCAGATGACTGGAGAGTTGGGAAGGTCGTTCCAGTCCATAAATCAGGTAACATAGACATCCCGCTAAACTACCGAGCCATCTCATTAACAAGCATTCCATGCAAGATTATGGAACATGTCAACTCTTCTGATGAACTTTCTTGACTCGAACAACTTTTTTATCCCGCTCAACATGGGTTTCGCAAGGGTTTATCTTGTGAAAGACAGCTTGCCATTTTTCTGCATGACATTCATGCTAACCTCGATATCAATGTTCGGACGGAAGTCATCTTCCTCACTTCTGCAAGGCCTTTGATAAGGTTCCTCACCAGCGCCAATTATTCAACCTAAAAAAACTTAACTTACATCCAGATGTCTTCAAATGGATTACTGAATTTCTTAGTAACAGCTCCTAGTCCGTAGCGATCAATAATCGCCTGTCTAACCCAGTACTATTAACATCAGGTGTTCCTCAAGGATCAGTCCTTGGCCCCCTGTAATTATTAATATGTTATAATGACTTACCCTCGCACGTCTCTTCTAACATTAGAATGTTCGCGGACGACTGTGTCATTTACCGTACCATTTATAACACCCACAATCAAACTGGTCTCCAGAATGACCTGGACAACATTACTTGGTGTAAAGATTGCCTCATGACCCTAAATACAAATAAGTGCAAAGCTGTCATTTTCTCGCAGCACTCATCCCATAGCACCTTCTTATAAAATTAAAAGCACGCTTCTCGGGAATGTTCCTTCCAATAAATATCTCGGAATCACTCTTTCTAACCGGTCCTGGCATGCTCATATTTCTAATATCATATCATCAGCCAACCGGACGCAAGGTTTCCTGAGGCGTAATCTTCGTCTGGCCCCACAACATGCCAAATTGCTCGCTTATCAATCCCTCGTGAGACTAAAACTGGAGTATGCATCGGCCATCTGGAACCCACATCAATCATATCTTATCGACCTACTTGAAGCTGGTCAAAATCGCGATACCCGATTCATTCACTCAAAATATTCCTGTGAAATACTCTCAAAATACTCAAAATTTTCTTGTGAGTAGTCCAGGCAAATGCAGTGTTCGGGAGTGAAACGACGGGTGTTGTGAACAGTGGCGTTGTTTTCACATTTCCAAGACTTGTGAAGAGGCTGTGCCCGTGTGACAGATGATTAAAGGCGTTGATAACCGTGTTTCGCCCTACGAAGCTGCGATGGTGCTTTACGAAGGCTTTGAGGATTTGGCGCTCGGCTTGGCGTTTTCTTTTTCAGCTCAATCCGAACGTCTTAATGTGTCGCACCCAAGTTGCGCGCCGAGAATTCTGCTGTAAATGTGGTAGCTTTGGCACTACGCCTTCAGTGTTCTCTGGTGAAAACTTGCACTTCTATCTCGCAGCGAGAGCACGTGGATCTCACGGTTCGCCCCGGACAGAACACACTTTTCACTGGTGCCTTGCCTTGCATGAAGTCCTAGACCAGCACCTGCTAACTACAGGTTTTCGAGTCCATCCGTCCTGTCGTGTTGCACGGCACTAGAGCCTTGACTACAGCGGCCCTCGGCGATTTCTCATGCTTCACCAGGGGACATAGACGTCTTGCTCGCCTTGCATTTCTACGTCAACGGCCGCTTCCAGTCCACAGGCGCCTGTTGCATGCGGCTGCAGAACACATTCAATTCCCGATGACGCTTACGGCTGCTAATATCGTTGGGCCATCGGTGAGTTGAACTTGCGCAACTAATTTCGTTGCTATTCGTGTAGTGCTATAATGCACGTTTCTAAGTATTTCATCCCAGCAGGTGTAATGTTGCCCCATATTTAATTTCAGTACGAAAAATGTATCACTACCACTTTATATATACCAATATATGACCACTATAGATATATTGCAATATGAGCAAGTTGACGAGCAAATTTTTGTGATTTGGCTTAAGCAGGCTCTTATCTGATTATTAAGAGGAGTGTGTCTGTTTACCACGCTTGATAGTTCAGAGAACAATATTTGATGCGAATCTATTTTCTAAGAGCTATGTAGCACTTTTTCAAGAATTCCCTTTATTTTGCAAAATTACTTGTACAGAACATTACCGCTATGGCAGCACTATACTTTAAGAGGATATGTATATCACTATATATAAAGCTGATATGGGACTTCAGTTTGTTTCAAATTGAACATAGCCTATTTGATAGCTTTGACTAAGTGATAGCTTTGTGTTACTGCTAAATATGTACGAAGAGTGCTTCAAATCGTGTTTTTTTCAATATATTCTTTTTGACCTCTTCACAAATCGCAGACATTCGTAAGATCCTACAAGCCATCGATTGCACGCACTGGCAAATCAAGCCACCTTATTACTTGGAGCACCTGTACAGAAATAGAATGGACTTGTGCTCCCTAAATATACAATTATTTTGCAACGATGGGGATGTCGTCATCTAGCCGACCTCAATGTGGCCTCGAAGCACGCATGGTGGCCTCATCTGGATGAACTGCGCTCTGCCTCGGAGCTTCGGGGGCAGAAAACTGCCTAATGGCTGGTTGCTAGGTTAGTTTTTTAAGCACATATGGTACAGTAAACACCAGTTAATGTGCACGCCTTCACAGCTCAAACATTGTTACTAACAGCGGATGCTTGTATTATTTTCACACAGCGATGCTAATTGGACACTTAAAATGAAGCAGACTATGATAGAATTGACAATATCGAAAGTGTAAAGTCTGCAGCTTATGAATTTAACTCCATACATGCGAAACTGGAAAGATGTTTTTTTGAAATAGCACAAGTACTTTGTTGCTTATTGAGCTCTTGTGCTTGTGACTCGCTCAGTGTATCGAGTGTTCTGCATGGAAATAGCAAGCGGGTAAATATCACCTGGCTGTTCACAACATAATGCAGAAAGAGCTCTAGTTTGAGCCTCAGGCGACACAGGAGCAGTAAATGAGCATTTTACCTGACGTAGTTTATGTTTTTTCAAAGTCGTGGCACGTTGTATTTCCGCCGTACATGTTCTCATAACAATTGTACAGTGGCACGTTTATTTCTATAATAAGTATGTGACCTGAATACACGCTTGTTGATTTCTAAAGGTGACTCGCTATGCCTCACAGCCATGGCTACTCACCCTCTGTCTGCGGCTTGCCCAGCTTAACAGCAGTGCCGTGTAGCCCCCACTCATGCAAGACAAGTCATACAGTGCACCTTCCGTGTTCTGAGCAGGACACAACATATCCGTCCGGCATGGGATTGACAGCAATAATTACGATGGTGATTGTCTGTGGCAGCCGTAAGAGCCTATTAACATGCATTTGTGGATTATGAGTGTGTTTGTTGCACATAATTATTTCTCCTAATCAAGGGCATTTTTTTTCATAGAATACTTTCGTTAGGAAAAACGGTTTAGAGTAACATAAACAAACATAATCCGCAAATGATTTGCGCTTTCTTGTCTCCAAGATTGCTCCTGCACACTGTATGATGCGGTGGCTATGTTAGATAACTTTAAAGTGATGGACATTACCTATTGTCTTGTAAGAATATTCGTAATTTGGCATGCTCGCGTTTCCTTTTTCGAAAACCCGGCTCTCGGTACTTTGCTATCAAGAATGCTATGTCACACTGATAACACGCGCGTTGTTCGTGACCGGGAAGTGCCGGGACCATGGTGATAACGCGAGGAAAGTACGTGAGGTGGATGACGATTTAGTTGTGGGGCAGGAATACTCTCCAAATACTTGATTTTAGGGGCGAAGCTCCTTAAGGCGGCACCCGTTCGTCCCTCGTAGTTCTCGTGGTCGTAGTGCGTAACCAGTCGTAACGCTAGTACCAGATCTTGACCACCAAGGTGGTGCCAGTGGGAGATTTTTCCTGTGCGTTGTTGTTGAACAATAAAAAATTCGCAGCGTGCGCGTTAACTAAAAGCCGAATTCTTCTGTCTCTCATTCCCCATTAGCAGCCATTGGCATGTTCCAGTAGGAAATGTTAGTAGAAGTAGAAGTGTAAGTGTTAGCTAAAAGCCGACTTCTTCTGTCTCTCATTCCCATTAGCAGCCATTGTTTACCTCCAAGGTAGTGCCTGGTGATATTTCTCCTGTGCGTGAATAACCAATAAAAAATTTGTCCAAAACGCCGTTGATTGATGAAATAAACCAACGAAAGACGTCAGATGTTTTCTAAAAGCAAAACTAAAGAACGCCAGATGTTCCTAAAGCAAAACGAAAAGACGCCAGCTGCTTAACGAAAGACGCCAGATGTTTTCTAAAGCAATGGTTTTCTAAACAATTAAATTTCACAGCGTACATGTAAAATTAAGGTGAGCTGCAAGTCGTCTTAACTCATCGAACCTTTAGTATAAACGCGCCCGATCTCACGTCGGTGATGATGTACTGGGCAGAATTCACGGAAGATTCGCGGTTTACCGATGAACCTCCGCAGCTTCGCCCACTCATCATCATTCACTCCGTGGATATGCTGTGATTTTCTTTCTTGGAGTGTAGCAGAGTGAACACATTTTTGGTCGGCGTCTAACACCTAGAGTAAAGTCGAAATAGAAGATACTTTATTGGCTTATATGTCACTGTTAGGCAGAAGTTCATTACTAGAAGCTCAGAGAAGAAAAAAGACATGTTACTGTATTTTCTTGTTACTGGAGATGTCCTTTACGCAGGAGCCACCACGCTCTGGAAACACGATGATCGACATTTTCTGCTTTTGTTCTAATAAAAATTATGCAACATGTTTTTTTTCATAATATCATTTTGCAGTCGTTTGAGAACATTTCGGGGACTTTGAACAAAATTGAGGTTGATGTTTTTTTATTATAGACTTTTGAATCGAGAAGCACTTTTGTCTTTTTGTTGTTTCGAGCATGAAAATTTATTTGAAACTTATTAAAGGAATACAGATGCAGAGGTTCCTTATTCACATAAAGGCCTTTTCATACTGTAAATATGAACAAGCGAAGATGTTCACAGAAGTAGCCATAGCGTCCCGAATTGGACTGATTTTCAGAAACGCAGCGTTTTTCGTGAACTTCTAAAAATACATAATTTCCTCAGAATTCCATGAAATGATAAGAGCTATTTCCTCTTTACTTCTACTTTCGCTAAAAAGAAAGATATTTTTAATATATAGCATCAGTAGCTGCCAGCCTGGTTGCGAATTTACGAAAACGCACTCTTTGTAAAATGGTCGTCGTCAACCAGCGACACTTGTCTAATTTTCCTGTGTTGAAAAAAATTTTTATTTGAAAACGAACTGCGATTTCTTGCTGTGCAGTCATATGTGCACAACATTCAAAATTATCAGAAAATCGGAAACATCATGTACACCTTTTTCATCTTTCGTCCAATCGACCACTTTGGATCGCGTTGAGACAAAAGGCATCGGTGGCCCACTGCCCACACGCTCCGCGGCTCAGCAAACGTATAGGGGCGATCTCGGGCCGCTGCAGAACCTACTAATCCTGTGCTAACTCCCAACCGCTGCCCGTTTCCGTCTCCTTCATTAACACCGTACGGGCATGCGGTCATTTCTCAGGATACTGCATGGCGCCGGTTATGTACACCTCGGGATAGCAATCGTATGTTGCACTTTTTAGCACGTCTGTAAAATGTCATGCTTTCTGAACATCTACACAATTAGGGCTGGTTCGAAAGTTCAAAAATAAATGGTCACCTTCCATTTCGCCAGCCATAATTGGTTCCTGACACCGTAAAGCACATTTCATTAGCTAACTTTGTCCAACGCCAACATTCAGAGCAATACTCAGCCTGGTGATTACACCATCCCTCTTCTCTCCACATTACAATTTGGATTTTCGTGGCTGTGGCCGGTATTCACACACAGTATTCCTGAACCAGCAATGAAACCCCTTGAACACACAGGGCTGCTACGGCCTCTTGCAGACAGTTTTAAATCTGGACACGGCGAGTATTTGTCAGGAGGAATAAATTGTGCTATGTTAAAAATTGCAGCAGCCAAAACAAGATGTTTTGTTATATATTTTCTGCAAAATCAGCTGGCTCAAATCTAAAAGTCGCTCATGTAGTAATGCACACACACGCACACCAGTCACAGGAATAAACCTTAAATACTGTGTCCTCTTCTTTCAAGCCAACTTAATCTCAAAGCCAGAGAGCGATTTGGCCCTGTAAAAACACATTTGAAAAAGTATTTGTGCTCAACGTGCCCATTTACTTAAGATATGCAATCGAAGGGACAAACAAAACATGAGCAAATGTGTACTAATGATTATCCACGCACGTAGTGTAACTGATAATGGTATTTTTTGCCAGATGAGTAAAACAGTTACAAATGATGAGACAATGCATTTCTGGAAGTCACTTTCATCTCGCAGCTCTTCAGCTATAATTTTTCCAGTCTTGTCAGTTCATCCACCTGTAACAGCTATTTGGAGAGGCTGCTTACAGTTCCTTGGGTTGTAATCAAAATTTCGCTACCATTTCGTTCGGGTGAAACAAGATATGTGGTGCACCTCTCAGCACTGCTTGCTCTCCGCAGCTGCCGTTAAGTGTGAAGTACAAGAGCCACCCACAACTGACAATCAAAAGACTAATTCACAGGCTGACAACAAACATACTAAATGATTAGTTGGTACTGCATGCAACCAGAATCACGTAAGCGGATAGTGCACATCGTCACTTGCTAGTCGGCGTTTGTGGTGTCGTGACTTCCTTCCTGTGTCCTTGTTTGCACGCCCTGTTTTTGAGAATGACATAGCGTATTTCAAAGCTGTTGGGCATCAAAAAGGAATACATAGTTCCTCTATACCACTCAATTAGCTGACACTACTGTCACTGCAGCTGCTGGAGTCAGATCCTAGAGTAATTATGTAGCTGTCGACCGTGCTTTCCATTGTACCATCTTGCTCCCTGGCCTCCTCTTCAAGATGCACCACATGAGCGCAGTCGCGCGCCCAGTTTTCTGGAGTCACAAGGGCAGTGGCTTCGTCCAGAATTTCTTCGACTCCAGGAAGAGTGAACGACCTGTTGTTGGCTGCAATATACCCCTTGACCTCGCTGCACACCTTTTCAATAGCTTGAATTCACAATGGTAAGGAGGAAGCCGAAGAATGTCATGACCAGCAACCTTGGCCAGGGCATCAATCCAGTATCCCGAAATACGGTGCTTGCTTTGATTAACGAGGTGAATGTTCTCGGGCTTCAATTGGTCATTATACAACGGGATGTTTTTTTGAGTCAACCAAGACTGATTCTCGGCCTTGCGTGACGACGTCGAGGGCAACTTTCCGAGCTGAACACTATGGTACGAAGCATTGCCCATGACAATTACGCTCCGTGGCTCAATATTTCGTAAAAGTTGTTCTCTGAACCATCTCTGAAAGCGTGGGCCTTTCATTTCACAATGGTAGTCACTGGTAGACACTCTCTTACGCCCGAAAAACGAGAGATGCCCCATTCACGAAGCCGTTTTCACTTCCAGCATGGCGGACAATGAGCCGACCACCTTTGCTGGTCGGTGCGCAGAGCCCAGTTGTGAGACCCTTGCTGAAGGCGTCCTCACGTGACGACACAGTGGCGTCCTCCCACACCTTTTCCTTGATGTGCCCAGCATTCACCCAAGTCTCATCAAAGTAGTATATAGCCCTGCAAAAGCAAGGAAAAATTGTGCCAGGTTTCTGTTTTTAATGAGAGGGGTCAATTGAGACAGAATAAATTTATGAGGTGCATCTAATATCAATCTACCGGGCAGGCAGATATTTGCAGTTTTTGGGTGGTAGTGGAAAGTACAAAAATAAAAAAAGTGTTCGAAGAAGGTACCTACTCAAACGAATAACAAAATACTTTCATTCAGAGCTATCCATACTTCATTAGAACACGTCGATACGTACTTGTGCCTTCGATTGCTTAACCAGAATAACAGGCA
Organism: Rhipicephalus sanguineus; assembly: GCF_013339695.2. Classification (NCBI taxonomy): domain Eukaryota; kingdom Metazoa; phylum Arthropoda; class Arachnida; order Ixodida; family Ixodidae; genus Rhipicephalus; species Rhipicephalus sanguineus. Next base: position 124,149,127 of record NC_051184.2, read on the forward strand.
AAATATAAATAAGAGCCACAGATGTAGAAGCAAGCCGCAAAAAATACAAATCAAGATGAACAGCAACATGTACGCGTACGGGTGAAATAAAAATAAATATTTAGCGGCACGTCAACTTCCATTGTTATTTCGTCTTCCTGCTCTTTCAAACCTCAATTTTTAAATGCGGCGTTTGTGGTTCCTTGACATTTATATCTCTGTCCAACAAATCGAAGCAGTAACTGTACGTACCGTTTCTCCTTTCGCATTTCTCGAATGGTCCGCAGATATTTCCGCCACCACACGATGATGTCATTCCCTTCCAGCAGTGCACAGTTACGTTTCGTTTCCGAAATGCAAATGCAATGTTATTTAGAAGCCTGCGCATCGTTCTGACACTCAGCTGCTTCGGTAGCCCCATGTCGGTGTCGTCGATTACCTCGCTGAGGATCTTTTCTGCCATTGGCGCCTCGTTGCGAATGTAGCACTGATGTACTTTCCGGCGAACAGCAGACAGGGTAAAACTATCGTACCGCTGCACTCTTGTCTTTCCAGTAATTTTGCTGTTGATCGAGGCGCGAAACGAAGACTTCACGCTTCGGGGACTTCAGGGTACCCTTCAAAACATCCGCCTCGAGCCGTGCGACAGTACGCTCGCTCAATCCGGTAAGCTGGCTAATCGAACAAAACACGGAAGCGACGGAGAGCCCCGGTTGCGTCTGTTTCACTTGGGCGTACACTTTGCCAACCACTTGCTTGGTTTGTTTCGACAGCTTTTGGTACTCAAGCTTCTTGCATATCTTGTGCGGCGAGCCAATTGGCGAGCAACCGGAGGAAGAAGGCACCGGGGACGCGGAGGCCATTTGTTTTCTGAAGGGTGCAGGTGAAAGGAGAGAGCCAATGCGACGCCGGTGGGGAACGCGGCAACTAAAAAAAGCTCGAAAAATCTAAAATTAACGCAATTACACATGATAACACTAATAATTCTCTGGCATTATCAATTAGCCGCTAAAAATTATAACTGCCCATTTCTAAATGAATAGTTTACGCGAAAAAAACTTTTTTTTGCGAAACTACTTCCAGCTGAGCAGCGACACTGAAGAAAGGGCGTAGTTTGGCTCTGTAGCCTTCACTGCATTGCCACAGAAAGTTGTCCCCGAGTATACAGTGTTCCAGAGCTTGCGGGACCACCAGTGATAAGACTGGAAAGTTCGATGCGCGATGAATAAAAGACCGCGCGTCCCAGCCATGAGTATTTTATCGACGACCGACCCACTCTTCACCGCTATAAGTGTACAGTGGTTATTGCTGTAGTTTGACTTTTCTTTTCCCGGCCACAAGTTCAGCCAATAAAGAGTTTCATCTTGAACACGCCGACTGCCGTCTTTGTCGACATCACGACCCCGTGACTATATAATGGATCAGCCTCTTTCCTCCGAGTAAGACGAAAAAAACAGATGAAGAGATAAAAGCTGATAAAAAGCTGATGATGAAGTCACGTGCTGAAGGAAAAATCTCTTTTTTACACGCCATGACATGTTCTGTTCCGATCATTACAAATGGGTTCCTTCGTGTACTTCCTTTGCAATTGATGTAGGAGTAGCACCAGGTTTATAAAGCGGTCTGGACTATTGATCCATTTGTCTGCCTCTGCAACGCTTTCCTAGTTGGTCACATAGCTCGAACGACTGAGACACATGTCATAGGTGTGCTCCTTTATCGTTAGCATGACACCATGCACTTCAATGTTCTAAGATCTCGTCATTACTGGTTCTACAACAAAGCCTTCTCTCCCCCCCACTTGAACAAGGTTCAAGGCGGGGAGGGAAGTGCCGAAACATTCTTTAGCTTGCTGCTTTCAGAAGCAAAAGCTGTAGCGGGTATACACTTCATTGCGTGTCGGCGCAAATTGTGCATGCAACGTCTGCTGCACAATAGAAAGGTTCCCTTCTGCTTGTGGAATCACCTCAGATGGAGGACCAAAATATAAACTGTTGTAGGTGCGGGCCACGGCTTCGCCAGATACGGTAAGTAGGAGGATCACCGTCCGTTCGATGAACGCCGTTTCTGGGCTTGTAACAGCGACGTAAACTGAAATCGATGTCTGAAAAGCATCCAGGTCGCTCGCAAGTCGCTGACCATGCATATACGCGCACATATGTGTCTAATGTAGACGCAATTTTGTGGTGGAAGGTCCGTATGAAGTGTGCTCACCGGTGATGCTTAAGTGTTGCGCGGAGGTACTCTGCTGTTCCCAGTAATGCTTGCCGTTTTCGATCACACTTTAAGACTTCTCACACTGACGAATTTGCCCGAGAATGTAGAGCGGAAAGATATATTGCGGACACAAAGGTGCTAATAGGATGCTCCATGCCACCATGTTGTGAGTTGAAATAATGATAGTGAGTTGAAATCGAAATTGATTGTAATGCAGTTTCCATTTCGGCTTCATTATAAAGTTAGGTGGTCTTGTAAAATTCACAAATCATGTAGCAGAGTTTGCAGTGAAAAATTGTGCTTTTTCACTGAATTTGCGCTTAAAAGATATTAACGAAATGATAATCAAAGAATAATTCAAGAAATGCCAATACAATTTGTAAGTAGCATGTCTAAAATTACCAAGTTTTAAAAAAAGCGACGCATACACACAACCTTCAAGATTGGCAATTTTTATGCACGTCTTGGAGGCTACAGTTTGCATCACATACATGAGGGCGCAGCGGTTGCATCACGTGAATTTTTCACGTCCAGAACAACGGTGCATAGAGGATTACGCGATCCCTTCATTAGTGTGAAACTTTAGGGTATCAAGAAACCTCGCGGCTGAATTTATCAGTTTTGTGCTCTGGGGTGCCCCCTCTTGTCCGTGTGCACATCAGCAAGGCTTTCGGCGCCAACGGCTTCTACCTGGCCTCTTCCCACGCTTCATGATCCGGTAAGTGGCGGGGTCTGTTCACGAAGACCGTTTGCCCCCTCTTTTGCAGCCCATCTTGCAATCGCATGTTTTGTGGCAGTAATTTTGACGTAAGTCACGTTCAATACCGATGTCACAGGGGCGCCTTTGGTCGCCATCTGGCTCCCAAATCGCTGTTTAACTAACGTCTCAGCCAAACTCGATCCGGCATTATTTGAACCGCGTAGAAGCGATTATTGTTGAACGCGATGAAGAAATAAGACCTGGATTGGCCGTGATGACCAGAAAAAGTGATCGCGTGACACCGGTGTAGTCTATTTTATGCAGCCAAAAAATAGTAAAACTATAGATGCTCTGTTATTTGTTTTTTCGTTCACTTTCATTATTTCAATTTATGTTGTATACGATGTATACACTAAATAAAGTGAAAATAATATTTATTATGCTTTCGTCGGACACTTTGTTAATTTGCTCTGTGTGATAATGTATAACAAAGATGGGCCCTTTGCATCGGCATGTGCAGGGGGTAGGTATGGGTGTGGCCGCGTGCCCCCCTAGTCACATATGAAGGGGGGGACGCAAAGTCTGCCCCATACATGTATTTAACAGTCTTTTTGTAGTCTGTGAGGAGAACGAGTGTGCTTCTAGTGTGGCAGCCATAAATGTTGAAGCAACCGCCTGTAAAGCATATCCCCCTCCCCATCGACGTCCTGACGGGATGCAAAACTACTCGTTTGCTTTAACCGCTTTTAAATAATTGTAAAGTGAATAAATTATTGTAACTTTTGTGAAGAAGAAGACGCGTCGCCGGTCAGCAGTATCGCCAACGCTCGCCTCGCGCTGCTTGTCGCTGGCATCTTTCTGGACGGTGCTCTGCCCCGACTCGCTGTGTTTGTTCAGAGCGTCACCACAGGAACGCACCGCCAATAAACCTCTTCTCAATTGGTGGAGGTGCCGGGGATCGATCCCCGTACCTCTCGCAGCAGCCTTACTCACCCCAGCAGCCTTACTCCCCAGCAGCCTTACTCACCTATGCAGCAATATGCCCACCGATCTGCACCTCTTCCTACATCTTGGGCCGAGCCGCGAGTCAGCACTTCTTGGAGGACTCCTGACAATCGCCCCATTTGCTACGCCTGCGGTACTCCAGGGCACGTTGCTCGATATTGTCGCCGTCGCTTTCAAACATCCAGCGACGCTACCCGGCCGTTCCAATACGGCGCTCATCCCATGCGCCCATCTCCTACCGGACCCTCACCATCGGATGCTTACACTGACCACCCTGACTTTCCGTCGCGCCGCTCACCATCTCCTCGACGGCGATCGCTCTCCCCAATGCGTCGCCGACCCGGACCCTCGAACCAGGAAAACTAAACGCCGCAGTTCAAGAGGCAAGAACTGCGCCATCTTCGAACTGCCCAAGTCCTCGCACTTCCCCTGCTAACGTAGTCGCCGTATCTGTCGATGGTTTTCCTTCATTTGCCCTTGTAGACACCGGCGCAGCCGTTTCTGTTATAGCCACCAAGCTCTGCCGTTCGCTACGCAAAGTGACCACGCCGCTCTCTGGACTGTCGCTACGCACGGCCAGCGCACAGCACATCACACCTCTCGCATCCTGTACTGCCCGTGTATTCATACAGGGCACTATGTACGTCGTGGAGTTTATTGTTCTTTCTGCCTGCTCGCACGACGTCATCCTCGGGTGGGATTTTCTATCACGTCACAATGGCGTCATCGACTGCGCACGCGCTGAAGTTGAATTTTCGCCGCTGTGTGCAGAGCCATTCCACGACGCTCTTGTTCAGCTGCCTAAACTCGTCGTGCGCGAGGACACCGACATTCCGCCTGCCTCTCTTGCCGTTGTCCCTGTCTTTTGCGGTGGCCTCAACGATGCTACGGTCTTGTTCACACCTTCCGACACCTTCATGAGTCGCAGAGCCGTCCCACTGCCTTTTGCTGCTCTTGACATCGCTGCCGGCCACAGCAATATTTTTGTCTACAATTCCCTCTCCGCACCGGTGACGTTGCTTGTCGGCGAATGTCTCGGTCGCGTGGAAGAGCTTGAACCTTCGTTCTTTCTGAACGTGCCAGACGAATCGTGTCATACTGACTCGAGCGACCTTCTTGCCCTTTCAACACAGGAGGGCTCGTCGAGTGAAATATTCACGAGTTCAATCGCTGATACCCTGACTGCCGAAGAACGCGCCGCGCTTCTTCGACTTCTCCAACACTTCACGACTTCGTTCGATGTTTCCCAGCCGCAGTTGGGCCGCACGTCGGAAGTCCACCACTACATTGACACCGGTTCGCACCAGCCGTTGCGTCAAAGACCGTACCGCGTCTCTGCTGCAGAGCGTCGCGTCATGAACGACCAGGTCGAAGATATGCTACGCCGTGGCGTTATTCAACCATCCCACAGTCCTTGGGCATCTCCTGTCGTGCTAGTTCGCAAGAAGGACGGGTCTATTCGTTTTTGCGTCGACTACCGTCGCTTAAATAAGGTGACGCGGAAAGATGTCTATCCTTTGCGGCGCATCGACGACGCCCTTGACAGCCTTCAAGGAGCAGAATTCTTCTCGTCCTTAGACTTACGTTCTGGCTACTGGCAGGTTCCGATGGCTGAAGCTGATCGCGAGAAAACTGCATTTATTACACCTGACGGGCTGTACGAATTTAACGTGATGCCCTTTGGCCTTTGCAACGCACCTGCCACGTTTGAACGACTCATGGACAACACATTGCGTGGCCTCAAGTGGTCTATGTGTTTATGCTACCTCGACGATATTGTCGTTTTCTCTCCCGATTTTCCTACCCATCTACATCGGCTCAGACAGGTTTTGACGTGTTTAACCAACGCTGGACTGCAACTCAACCTTAAGAAGTGCCGCTTCGCCGCGCGGGAGCTGACCATCTTAGGCCACATAGTATCTAAGCACGGTGTTCTACCCGACCCTGCGAAACTTCGTGCCGTCGCTGAGTTCCCGAAGCCTGTTACCATCAAAGAGCTTCGAAGTTTTGTCGGACTATGCTCCTACTTCCGGCGCTTCGTCCGAAATTTCGCGTCCATCATGTCGCCGTTGACCCAGCTCCTACGCGGCGACACAGACCTCTCCTCCTGGTCTCCTGAGTGCGACGTCGCGTTTGCTACGCTCCGTCGTCTGCTCACTTTTCCTCCCATCCTTCGCCATTTCGACCCAACAGCTGCAACTGAAGTGCATACAGACGCTAGTGGGGTCGGTCTTGGCGCTGTCCTCGCCCAACGTAAGCCCGGCTACTCCGAATACGTCGTCGCCTATGCGAGTCGCACGCTGACAAAAGCAGAGACCAATTACAGCGTCACTGAAAAGGAGTGCTTAGCTCTAGTATGGGCGCTTACCAAGTTCCGCCCGTATTTGTACGGTCGCCCGTTCGACCTGGTAACGGATCACCATGCCCTTTGTTGGCTCGCCACGTTGAAAGATCCGTCTGGCCGACTAGCCCGTTGGGCACTCCGAATTTAGGAGTACGATATTCGCGTCATCTATCGCAGCGGACGCAAGCACTCTGACGCGGACCCCTTGTCTCGTTCGCCTCTACCTCCAGACTCGGCCTGCGCAACGAACTGCACACACTCAGTCACATCTCTCGACATTGACTCCGTAGCTACTGAACAACGCCGTGACCCATGGATCGCTTCTCTTTTCGGCTATCTTTCGGGAGCCTCGACCACTCCTGCATCCCGATCTCTCCGCCGCCAAGCTGCCCATTTCGCCATTCGTGATCGGCTGCTACACCGACGGAACTACGCTCCCGCAGGCCGTAAATGGCTCTTGGTAATTCCCCGAAGCTTAAGATCACAAATATGTGCTGCCTTCCACGACGATCCACAATGTGGTCATGCCGGAGTTTTCAAAACCTATGAACGTATTCGCCATCGCTACTACTGGCGCGGCATGTACAACTTTGTACGAAAATTTGTTCAGTGCTGCCCCGACTATCAGCGTCGCAAATCACCGCCTTCACGCGCGTCTGGAGCCTTGCAGCCGCTTCCGTGCCCTGCCAACCCCTTCGACCGCGTCGGCATAGATCTCTACGGCCCACTTCCAATGACACCGGATGGCAATCGGTGGATCATAGTCGCTGTGGACCATTTGACACGCTACGCCGAAACTGCTGCTCTGCCAAGTGCCACTGCGCGGGACGTAGCGTCTTTCGTCCTACGCCGATTCATCCTTCGACATGGCGCACCTCGGGAACTCCTTAGTGACAGAGGTCGAGCTTTCCTCTCGGAAGTCGTCGAAGCTCTGCTTTCCGAATGCCACGTTGTTCATCGACGGACCACGGCATACCACCCGCAGACTAACGGGCTCACCGAACGATTCAACCGCACCCTCGGTGACATGCTCGCGATGTACGTGACATCTGATCATGGTAACTGGGACCGCGTTCTTCCATTCATAACGTTCGCATACAACACCGCGACACAGGCTACCACGGGATTCTCACCTTTCTTCCTCCTGTATGGCCGCGAACCTTCGCACACCATCGACACTCTCCTACCATATCGTCCGGACGCTTCCGAATGCCCACCTGTGTCCGAAGCTGCCCGACAAGCGGAAGAGTGCCGCCAACTCGCGGGCACCTTTACATCCCAAGAACAACAGCGCCAGAAGGAAAACAACGCCGACTCACTTCCAAGTCCCAGCTATTCCCCTGGATCTCTTGTATGGCTGGCTGTTCCGTACCAAGCTCCTGGGCTTTCCTCAAAGCTCGTCCCAAAGTACGAAGGGCCTTACCGTGTTTTGGAGTATAGCACTCTGAAACGCGGTTCCGAAAACACAGCGCGGTTTATTAATGTATCTCCGCCATTGTTCCAACTACTTCTTTTTTCTCAGCCGACTACCCACTACTAGTTTATGTCCCAAGTGCGTCGTGCCAGAAGAAGAAGAAAAGTATGCCACAGATAGGCCCCCCCTGCAGACAAGTGGCCGTGGGCACTTGAAGAAAAAAAAATGATCAGACGGAACTTGTCAGAATGGGTGCCGGCTTGATCCTTTCAATGCTGACTGTGTCTTCATGCCCATTACGCAGGATTGTAAAATGATGTTCAGAACGCTTGATGACTGGGAAAGGACCGTCATAGCGAGGCTGAAGAGCACGGCGAGACGCATCGACACGAACAAAAACGTGTGAAGATGTCTGTAGGTTTGCCGGCAGAAAAACGTCGTTCTTAGTGTGAGCTGAAGTTGGTGATGGGCGCAAGTTTTGCATGAAGACCCGCAGACGCTGGACGAAAGAAGATGGATCCGAAACACTCTGCGTAGTAACGGGGCTGACGAGGTCACCAGGCAAACGGAGTGTGCAGCCATAAACCATCTCGGCTACAGAGCAGGCAAGCTCTGGCCGAAGTGTTGAACGCAGGCCGAGAAGCACGACGGGGAGGTGTGATACCCAATCTTCGGCGTGAGGCTGCGAGGCGAGTGCTGCTTTTAGATGACGGTGGAGTCTCTCCACTAAGCCATTTGATGCTGGATGATACGCAGTTGTGCGAATACGCGCACAACCCAGTAGAGATGTGACAGAGGTGAAAAGCGCTGACTCAAACTGTCTGCCTCGATCGGTAGTCACCGTTGATGGTACACCGAAACGGCTAATCCAGGTAGCAAGAAAGGTACGAGCAACTGTTTCTGCCGTGATGTCAGGCATTGGAGCTGCTTCAGGCCACCTAGTGTACCTGTCAATACACGTAAGCAAATACGTATTTCCCCGACATGGAGGTAAAGGCCCGACAATGTCCAAATGAATGGTGTCGAAACGTGCATCAGGGAGAGGGAATTTTCCCCATGGAGGCTTGGTGTGCCGTTGTACCTTGATACGCTGACACGCTGTGCAAGTGCGAACCCAGTCACGAATGTTAGCGCGTATGCGCGGCCAGACATAGCGTTCAGTGACCAGGTGTTGCGTAGCTCTTACGCCTGGATGGCAGATGGAGTGGAGGGTGTCAAAAACAGCACGGCGCAGCTGTGAAGGAACATAGATACGAGTGCAGTTGTGTGAAACATCGCACCAGAGCGTAACGTCGTCGTCGGGAAAGTTGACTTGTTCCAGTCGGAGGGAAGTAGAGTATCGGAGTCGTGGAAGCTCGTCGTCTAATGCCTGTGCCTCCGCGAGCGAAGACAATGAAAGGTCGGTGGTGCCTGTCGTGGCATTGATGGTAATACGACTGAGAGCGTCCGCTGCACTGTTAAAGCTGCCTTTTACATAACGTATGTCTGTGGTGAATTCGGCAATGAAAGCAAGGTGCCGAAGTTCTCTAGGAGTGTACGTGGCACAGCAGGAACGTAAAGCCGAAACAAGTGGCTTGTGGTCGGTGAGAATGGCAAATTGTCGCCCTTCGAGGAAGTACCTGAAATGCTTCACCGCAAGGTAGGCCGCGAGGAGCTCCCGTCCGAAAGTACTGTATCGGCGCTCAGTGTCGCGTAACTTGCGGGAGAAGAAGGAAATTGGAGCCCATGGACCATTGATCCATTGATGAAGAGCGGCTCCAACTGCTTCTGAAGAAGCGTCCACCATGAGGCTAGTGGGAGCAGTTGGTGAAGGGTGATGCAGGAGGGTGGCCTGGGCGAGTTTGGTCTTAACGGCGGAAAAAGCTTGATCCGCGACCGTGTCCCAGGGCTTGCGAAGTCGAGAGTAGTGCTTCCAGAGGCTGCAGCAGTGTAGAGCATGTAGGGATGAAGCGGCGATAAAAATTGACGAGTCCGAGAAAACGTCGCAGACTACGTATAGACGTGGGAGGCGGGTACTCGAGGATAGCTTGAACCTTGTCAGGTAGAGGAGTGATGCCATCTTTAGTGATCTGATGTCCGAGGAATGCTATCTCCGAGACCCCAAACTGACACTTTTTACATTGATGACAAGGTCGTAATCACGCAGTCGAGTGAAAAGCTCACGTAGATGTGCCTTGTGCGTTTCAGCGTCCTTGCTGGCAACGAGAAGATCGTCGATATAGGCGAAACAAAACGGCAAGCCTCTTGTGACTTCGTCTATAAAACGCTGAAATGTCTGAGCTGCGTTTCTCAAACCGAAGGGCATTCGTAAATACTCATAGAGTCCAAATGGGGTAATTATTGCAGTTTTGGGAATGTCAGAAGGCTCAACGGGGATCTGGTGATAAGCTTTCACGAGATCAATCTTCGAGTATACTGTTGTGCCGGTTAAAAAGGCAGTACAGTCCTGAATATTGGGTAACGGGTATCGATCTGGAACGGTGACTGCATTGAGAGCCCGATAATCACCACAGGGCCGCCAGTCATTGTTCTTCTTGGGAACCATGTGTAGCGCCGACGACCACGAGCTTGATGACGGACGAATGATCTGCAGCTGTAACATATGCTCAAACTCGTTGCGAGCAATGCGAAGTTTATCAGGGCCAAGTCGGCGAGGGCGGCAGTGAACCGGTGGGCCTGTGGTTACGATGCAGTGGGTCACAGTGTGCTTGGGGGTCTTATCCATTGGAGACTGCGTTGTAATCTCCGGAAACTCGTTGAGCAGAGCTGTATATGGTGACGTAGGCGGTTTCACGAAAGTGGGGTTTAGGGCCGTAGCGCGTGACAGAAAACCATTGACCGATAAGCCGGTATAGCTATCCACCAGGCGACAGCGGTTCATATCCACGAGCAGATGAAAATGCCTTAAGAAATCGGCGCCTAAGATTGCGTAGCGTACGTCTGCTATCCAAAATAACCACTGCAGTTTCCTCTTGAGACCGAGATCAAGGGTCAGAGACTTCTGTCCGTAAGTTGCGATGACCGAAGAATTGATCGCTTGTAAAGGAGTTGACTTCTCGCGGAGACGCCGGTCAGTTTTGGACGCTGGAATTATGCTGACTTCTGCTCCAGTGTCCACCAGCAAGCGAAGACCTGTGGTTCTGTCGGTGATGTGGAAGAGGCGGCTTGATGCTTGGCCTTGATCGCCCGCCGCTGTTATTGACGATCGGCCGGAGCGTTTCCCATGCGCCATGAGCAGGGTGGCACACATCTGCGAGCCGCGGCACGAAAACGCCGGTGATAGTAGCATGTGTTCCGCGGTGAAAAGCGGTGCTCGGGCTGGTGGCGGGGCCGTTGCGGAGCAGGCGACGTGAGAGATGGTCGGTGTGGACGAGGCTGGTCATTTAAGTTGCGAATGCTCAGCAATTGCAGACGCAAGTTGGCGACTTCAGCTGCGAGATCTTTTACCGTTTCTCGAAGGGAATCTGCTTCGGAAATCGGAGAGGTGTGGGCAGCGTTTATGACTGCCGGAGCCACGTCCATCATGTCATCGGCCATTTCTGCCAGCTCCGACAGCGTCTTATCCTGAGCTGGGACAAGAGCCATTCGCACGGTAGGTGGAAGACGCTGTAGAAACAACTCACGTAGTATGGATGTTTCCAAGCCGTCCGGCTGGTCCCCAAGTAGATGCTGCAGGTGACGTAGAAACTGTGTAGGACGGCGGTCCCCGAGCTCTTCGTTGCACAGAAGTTGCTGAATGCGCCGATGCTTAGGCGGAACGAGTCGGTGAAGAAGAGCCTGTTTGACTGTCGTATATGGAGTGTCACCAGGCGGGCCCACGAGGATGTCGCGTATTTCGGCCATTGCCTGTGGCGGCAACGCTTCAACGAGCATCTCATGCTTGCGAACTTCTGACGTGATGCGATGAATTCGGAACTTGTTCTCGACTTGAATGAACCATAAGGAGGGATCGGCAAGCCACAGCTGTGGTAGCGTTATAGTAGTAGTACCTCCAACAACACCGGAAGAGGGTACATGGCCAGGTGCAGTGGCAGCGGTACTAGGGCTGAGGCCGTCGAGATGCTCACGCTGCTCCATGGAAGGTCGCGTTCGTAGTCCGGGTCACCAATAAATATAGCACTCTGAAACGCGGTTCCGAAAACACAGCGCGGTTTATTAATGTATCTCCGCCATTGTTCCAACTACTTCTTCTTTTTTCTCAGCCGACTACCCACTACTAGTTTATGTCCCAAGTGCGTCGTGCCAGAAGAAGAAAAGTATGCCACAGGAGCAAACATCCCCGGTGAACTTTATCATTGAGCCAGTTTCCCCATCTGACGACATGCGCCGGCGTGGACGTGACCTCGTCCACGTGGCACGTCTCAAGCCATACCACAGCCCTCTGCCTCCAGACTCCTAGGTCGCCAGGATGGCTCTTTTCCGGCGGGGGCGAATTGTGAAGAAGAAGACGCGTCGCCGGTCAGCAGTATCGCCAACGCTCGCCTCGCGCTGCTTGTCGCTGGCATCTTTCTGGACGGTGCTCTGCCCCGACTCGCTGTGTTTGTTCAGAGCGTCACCACAGGAACGCACCGCCAATAAACCTCTTCTCACTTTGTTAATTATGTATTGATGTTCACAAATTACACTTCATCTACAGGCTACCAATCTGGACACTCAGATGCTAACAAAGTTGACCATAATCTAAATGATCAAACTTTTTAAATCAACAGAGGGAATGGAAATGAGAGGGCATTTTACAGCAGTTGCCTTTCTTTACGAATGCAGAGTGTACTACATCATGAACTTCTAACTGGAGCAGTGGCTCTGGTCCCAAAATCTTCGTTAACAAAGGTTCAAACTGACTGACATTCATCACTACAACATACTTCAAGAAATGTGAAAAGCCTGGTGCAGGATCAACGGCACACAAGGTACTTGTGATCAGCTAAAGGTGGTGAGGTACCTTAGTTGGTATCTCTCTCTCCTAATATGGCTCACTAACCTTTAGGTGGAGCTTAGCAGGTAGGATGCCGCTTCTTAGCAACTTGAGAATGCAGGTTCAGGTCCCAGCCAAGGCAACCGCATTTCAATAGCGACAAAATGCGTTAGTACACATATGATTAGATGCAACTGCATGTTAAAGAACCCCATATCATCGGAATTAATTCAGAGCCCCATATTACATCATGCCTCATAATCATCTCATGCTTATGAGGGACGCTGTAACCCCAGAAATTATCATTAATATAGCTCAGTGACATCCTTGTAACTTCATTGCAACTTGTAGCTATGACTCTCATTAAACAATGGCTGATTCTGAAGTTATGGGGGCTCAATATCCACGAGAAATTTTGGAAAAAAGGTCAGATATCAATGTCAATGTTTACCGTCATCAATTATTCTCAATTTAAATTGTCTGCAGGAACAAATTCGTGAAGTACAAGTAATTTGTGCCGTGTACTATGTTTGTGATTTTTTGTCCTGAAAAGACTCCGTATAACAAAATTAAATGAAATACTCCTAAGAATGAATTTCACTTGTTCTTTGAGAGGAACAAATATTGTGACCATTTTTTGCTGGTGTGTTTAAAATTTGGCACCAAAGCAACTTCAAAATTATTTCTCTTTCGCAACCTCCACCTAGAGTAAATTCACTGAAATTCAAAACGGTGACCAGGAGTTCGTTCTTTTCTGGCACACCCTGTAGCCAACATGTGCCACAGCATAATCAGTCCTATTATGCACAACCTGTTGCGTGTTTTTACAGCGAGAGCTGTTATGAGATCATTTCAACGGCCGTTTTTGGCGCCGTACTCGTGTGCCGCCGCCGCCGGTGTCCGTAACCACTATAGCAAGAAATAAGAAAAAAATAGGAAATGAGAAAAAATTTCCAGGATGGAACGAGGTCCGAACCTGGGCCCTCTGCGTGGGAGCCCAGTGTTCTACCTAAGGGCCGTGCCGGTACTTGAAACTGCGTTACAAAAAGACCCTATACAGGCTTCATATCGGGAAGGAACCACATTAACATAATAATAATATCTGGGGTTTAACGTCCCAATCACATTAACATATGTAATGTAGTTTGGTAGAAGAGTAAAATAAAAACCAGGCGTCACACAAACGCGAATTCTGTAAGCGGGCGTCACACAATGCAAATTGCGCAATGAGTGGGTTGTTGAGTGCTTCCAACCCATTACAAAGGCCTCTACGATAATTCTTCATCGTCATCAGCCACAGCATCAACAAAGTGCAGATAATGCCTTACAGGTGTTTAGCAAGTACCACGGTTCTCCGCAGAATGATGAAAAATTGCATAGTGGCTGCTTCCCTACTTCACAAAAATTATGATGATTTATAGCGTAGTGGGTTACTGGCCAGAGCACTTCCATTGGTTGCCAAGGAAGCCCATAAGGCTCCCATGATCCATTTCCTCTGGCTCTCAATAAGGCTAATTCCTTCTCTCTCTCGCTCTCCGTTGCTCCGGTTAACGTGTGTTATAAAGCCTGGTGGGACAGCTAAATAACGACAGCGCGTCACGCAATATGCATTACGTAACTAGTGGGCCGTTTAAAGCTTCCACCACGCTTTAACCACAAAAAAGTGACCTTATTTTTAGGTCTGGCGGTCCCATGCCGCCAATTTCCCACAGGGTGGGTGCCCTCCCAGCGACTTTAACTTCGTTCTGCCGAGCACCAGGCCGGAAGTGCGCTTGTTCCTATTTTACCGGTAGGTACCCGGTGGCAGCAATTCTCTGCCTCCCACAGCCGAGGCGGATGCTCAACTTTTCACCAAGGCTGCAGTGGGTTAAGGTGCGCACAGGGGCCTTTACAGAACCTTATGGGGCCACCTTTCGAGATAAGTACCCATTAACAACCGAGCGCCAGGTAGGTGTACTCCTTTGGAAAAACCGCTTTGGAAAACCCCTTTGGAAAAATCGGTGGGTTCCCGGTCGGCACTGGGAATCGAACCCGGTACCTCCCGCATTCGAAGCGGACGCTCAACCATGTAGCCACCGCTGCGGTTGGCAAGTTTAAAGTGGGTCGTTTACCTAGTGGGTACTAGTGGGTCGTTTAAAGCGTCCAACCCATTACAGAGGGCTCAGCCATAAATCTTCGTCATCAACCACCGCAATAACAAAGTTCACATAATGCGTCACAGATGGTACCTCTCTTCTCCGCAGAATAACGAATAATGTGGTGGGTGCTTGCAAATTTCCAAAAAAATTATGATTTGTGGCGTTGTGGGTACGTTGCTAATGTACTTGTATTAGTAGCCGCAAGAGAGTTTATAACGGGCTCTAGAGATGCCGCTCTTCCAGCCTTCGCTTGTGACTGTGCTGCGCTTTCCGCGCAGGCCTGGCGTTTTTACTGACACATGATAATGTCCACTTATGACAAGCTTCCAGGTACACCACTGCATATGGCAAGAAAAGTGCGAAAGCCAACAGAGCTGGCCACCTGGAACGTAATAATGTGAGTGGTGTTCTTTGCTGTGCGTGCTGTTTGCCTACGCTTTCTAATACATGCAAGAGCTTCCTGTATTTGTTGCATGCAAAAGTACGACGTTCAAGAAAGTTGTGATGTCGGCTAGTCAGGCTAAATCATTTGTAATGGTACTAAGTGCAAACATAAGAAGAGGGACAAGACGTAAAGGCGCAGCGCCATCTTCCAACTCAAATTTATTAGATAGCTGCGCACATGCCTATACACAAAAAAGAAACAAAAAAGAGAAAACGCATTAAAACATGCGCTGTAGTAAAAAAATCGGGATAGTTGACATCAGCAAGATGAGCGTTATCAGTAACCCTTGTCGCTAGGTCACGCCAGGAAGGAATGCTCCTTATCTGAAATATGGAATGAAGGCAAGGTTACGCATTCTTCACCTGGCCGTACGATCCCCTCTGCCTCAATAGCCTCCCTCACCCTCTGATGCGGACGTGAAAGGACCACGCTGTCTTAAAGACACCTACAATCGCTCACATGGATTCCGAATTGCATTGACACTGTTGTTTCTACACTGTAATGGTCTCATGGAGACAGCGTCCCATCTGACCCACGTACATCCCGCCACATGTCAAAGTCATTGCGTACGTGACGCCTTTAACTTCTAGAAGAGTCTGTGAGAGACGCTGTGCATGCAAGGTACAACAGCAGTGTTCTTTCTTTCTTTCTTGTACCTTTTATGTGGCCATTTGCTCCTCTCTACGCCTAAGCTCCCTCACACCTCGAAGCTAATCCTTAGCTACAAAAACACGTTTTGAGTGAAACCTGCAATCTTGTCAGGAATCTAAAAATGCTTCATCCTCGTCGTGATGGAATGATTCACACAGAGCATTCGCACAAAGCCGCCGCCCGCTTTAAGCCACTTTTGTGTGCCCCGACAAGAAAGGCAGCAATGGCTTCCAAGCACGAGGCTTATACCGCCAAATTGTGTGTCATTGTGTGAAAACCGCCTCATGTCCAGGAATTTATTTGTGCCACATTTAGGAATCTCATGCGTTGCAGCAAGAGGCTGGATCTTGTCCTGGAAAAACTTCAAACTGGTCATGACAGCCTGCTAGCAGGCCACAGATTCCGCTGAATGAAATGCCAAAAAAAAATCATTCACATAGCAGGAGATTCCCACAGCACCGAAACCTAGCAAGTTGTTATTAATGGTCCTATAAATACAGGTCAAGTACAGGTCTCCGAGAATTTATGCAATGCTCAATTCAATACAAATACCCTGACATTACACACACACACATCGGCATCCCAGGCAGAAAAAGAAGACTTACTATTCCTCTAACACTATTCAGGCCCCCATTTATTACTTGCGGGTTGCGTAGACTGATGCCCGGGGATTATATTAGCATATGTGTAAGCACGGATAACAAATGAGTTATTATCTTAATCACGCAATTAAGTCGCTACATCGCTGCTGACCGCATCAGCACGTAGTGGCGCTCACCAGAACTATTGCGGGCGGAAATTACGATGCGCGCCAGCCTATGAATAAACAAATGTAACGTTAAAAGTGATCGTGGCGTGGCATGAAAGATGAATTTACTATTCCATTTCGTTTTTCTTTGCTGTGCTTGTTCAATGAAATCCATAGAGACGCCATTGCGATAGCAAAGATCATTACAACCATAAAGCACGACAGAGGCGCTGGGTGCCATTTCGCCTCTGCTTTTTTTTGCCTGCACCGGTCGGATGTCCATACGAAGCGCTTCCCCTCTTCCCTCAATATTGCATCTGTATATTTGCGAGCTGCCTCTTTCCGCACGCGCAGTAGGCTCTTAATTGTTGTTGAAGTGGTGCAAGTAATCCTCCTCGTTGAATTAGTAATTCATCGGGCTGCTCACAGAACAAACCGCGTAGGGGCGACCGGGTTTCACCGCCTTTCCCGCTCCACAAATTTCGTGCTCAAAATGAGAGGAACGAATGACATGAATTGTCGTTCTAAGGAACAGCACACAAAGTCTCGCCTCGAAGCAGTACGGCCCGCTGAAGTTCTGAGCAGTCAGGCGTCAGGCACTACATTAGTTACTATGGCAACGACGTCAACAATACGTTGGAAAGGACAAGCAACGATGGTGTGAAAGCTTCCCCCATGGAGGAGCTTTTAGCTCATTTCATCGGGGCTCTCGGAACGTCACAGGGTGAGTTAAATGCTGTCATGTGACTCCGCGAAAAGCGAATCCAGGGTGGGCAATTTTCCTTGTATTTTGGATTTTCTAGATTGTAAACTTCGGACTGCGTGCCTCTTAGCTGCCGTTGTTGCTGCATTAACCTGTCCGTACTTCAGTCTGCGCAACCCACGAGTAAAAAAATGGGGCGTTGAAGAGTGTTGGAGGGCCCCTTTCAAGTACATCAAAATAAAAAAAAACCCGGCAGTGACATGCTACACTTTACAGTGAAAGCAACTATACAAATAAGTCTATAGCATCCTCAATGCAGAACAGTATATCGTTTGCAATGGTAGGCTGTTTATATTACGCAATTATTGCATCAATTCTTATTGACTTGTAGTTGGCCTTTGTTGACAGGAACATTAATACGTTCCTAGGTGCCAGTGCTATAAGAACCTGCTGCTATGTGGATGATTTTTTTTAGTTTAACTGGGCATAATTAGCAGGCTGCGAGCAGAATGTCATGCCGACATTGAAGCTTTACCAGGACGTGCTCCAACCTCTTGAATTAGCGCAGCAGCGTCTCGAATGAGGTAGAGTTTAATTTCTGAACTTAAGGCAGTTTCACACAGAATAACACGCATGTTCCTAGTCTGAGCTTGTGCTGAGAAGCCATTGGGGTTTTTCTTGTCGCGGCACTCAAAAATGGCTGAAAGGGGGAACGTGCACTTGGCCTTGCAGAATGCTCTGTGTGAATCATCTGATCACAAGGTGGATGAAGCAGTTCCCGAGTAAGCATCCCATGTTAAGATTGCAGGTTTCACTCATGATATCTTGTCGTCGGTAGTTGAAGGTTTCCTTAGGAATGTGAGGGATCTTAGGCGTGAAGAGGATTGACGGGCCTCATCGAATGCCCAAGAAAGGAATGAGACAGCTGATACCTTGTATGCACGGTATCTCTCACAGACTCTAGAAGATAGGGGGAAAGTGTTGGAGTATGGTGGTGTACTTTGTGGCTTGTGCAGATTCACCTCTCGGATAAACGAAAGAAAAGGCTGCAGCTGTGATCACAGGCAGGCGTTTGTAACATGTTTTAAATGCATGGTGTACGCAGTCCCTCTAGCAAACAATAATTAGACCTTAAATTCCTCTTCTTCTGTTTGCTCATAGCGAAGGTCTCGTTCTCGTCGACTTCACGCCTTCAGGTAGTATGCGACGGCTTATTGCTCAGCTACTGGCTCATCAAAAAATCACGTCCTACGTGATGCCAGCTGGCAATAAAGAGTGTTCTATACTTGCTGTCATGGCAACAAGCAGCGCTGACTAAAATTCTGAGGTTTACATGCAGAGAAATACCCGAGAAAGGAGACGAGAAGACGACGGCCGGTTTAGCCCAATTGTTGCAAGTTCAGTCTCTGCCAGCGGCAAGTTGCCTTTTCGTCCACCTTGATATTTTCACAATTATATCGTAATAACTGTATTACAGTAAACACACTACCAATGAGGTCCCCCTATATTTTCCATGAGTTGACTGTTAGTTATCATCATGGGAGTACTGACACACACTTTTGAAGGCGAGATAACTTGTGCGATAGACTTGTTCGTCGGGGTAAATATACAGCTTGGCACAGACGAAGGAGACAAAGAAACAGAGGAGACGAGATTTGTCTGGGCACACACGCATCGTCTACGAAATATCAACGGATAATATAGCCTAAAACAATTATTATCAATTTTAAAATGCGTGGTGCGCCACTAAATGTGAAACGCGCCTTTTCTTTCCTTGTAAACAACCATCCGCCACCTACGTCACGAGCTTGTGTTGGCTGCCGCGATCCTTGCAAGCGCTCTCTCCCCAGCATACCCTTTCGAGAGAAGAGGGGGCAGACTTGCATGGGAATACAAAGGCTGCTGTCCTTGCCTCGGCAGTGCATTTTTTTTGGGGGGGGGAGGGGGGGTCTCGCTTATTTTCAACGTCTCAGAGGGGATAATAGCACCACCCACGAAGCTTTCGTTGCAAGGAGTTTTCAACGCGGTGATCATGTGCACGTGGTTTAGTGTGCTCTACCCTATCGGAAAAAAACAGCGTTTACAGTGTCTCCCAGTGCCATCAGCGCACTGGGTGGCACTGGAAACGCTGTACAGTGTGTCCCAGTGTACTACAGCGCGCTGGCAGGCACTGGGACACACTGTACAGCGTGGCCAGTGTCGCCCAGTGCGCTGAAAGACGCTGGGAATACTGTACAGTGTGGCCCAGTGTCTTACAGCGCACTGGGAGGCACTGGTCACGCTGTACAGTGTCTCCCCACGCACTGGGAACACTGGCAGCACATTGGAAAAAAACTGGGCGCGCTGGGTGGAATTCGTACAAAATTTGTTATTGAGTCGCGAGAAGTCAAAAGAAAAACTTATCGAATATTTTCGAAATATTATTCTATTCTCTGTCATACGCATATCTAGCTTTGCCTCTAGTTAAGCGATGGACGTACGCATACGCGAAAGCAATCTGTCGAGCGCGCGCGCTTTCGCTGAAGTGTGTGAACGAGTGTCGCGAATGTAGTTCATATAACTGCATGGAAAGAACTTATCATTTGCAATACAATATATGACATTAGTATTATTCTGATAATAACATCAACCTACCTTACCAGTCAGTCTTTCCATGTAGGCTCGAACCGCTGAAAGCCGCACCCGCACCATCGCCGCAGGTCACCGGCGCGCTCAATCTCGGCGTTTTTAGCTTCTGATTTGTGTAATCGAAGGTGCAAATATGGCCTCGCTTCAGTCAGGTATGATCGAAACTACATTTGAACGGTTATTAGATTCTTCGTAATTGACTATGCACGTTCACAGCGATCGCGGCGCACGGAGTACAGCTTTAAGCCTAACGGTTGGTTCGGCTAGCGTGAACTACTGCGGCTGTATGTTACGTGGAAAGTAAACAAAGAGGACGGAGAATATGTTGAAACGGGTGATGAAAAGTGTTCAGTGTGCAGTTCAGATAAACATTGTTTTCTACATAGGTATGACTAACTGCTTAGCGATTCAGTGCGATCGCCGCAACACATCGGCGGTTAAGCTAGCATTTTTTGCGGCAAAACGTGCCAGATAGACGTTCTGATGCTAGGCAGCACATGACAAACAAATTAACTATCTTCTGTTAGGTTCTCGCGAGCACGAAGAGACTGAAATCTGCGTTCCTAAACGAGGGAATGAAAATACTGGCTACCGGAAGTATTTAAAACATGAAGAAATAAGAGATTGACGGACGTCTCTCAGCTATGGCGTAGCGGTAACGTGTCCGGCTCAGGATGCGCGGTGCGTCGAGGTGGTGGGTTCGACTCTCGCTCGATAGCTTTCTTTTTTTTTGAGGTGATTTTTTTGTCGCAGCGCTCGTGTTTCAGCCCTAATTACGATCTGGGCATGACCACAGATTTTAAAAACAATTAAAAAGCCCTATTTCGGCCCGTAACGGGTGTCCCAGTGTGCAGCGCGCCAGCGTCCAGCGTGCCGCGCTGCACACCAGCGTCCAGCGTCCCAGTACCCAGCGCCACACTGGTCCAATAATCAGGTATGACACTGGGACAGTGACACTGGGTTTTCCAATAGCGTACGCACCCAGCTATGTTGACATGAAAACCACACTGGGTCCCGCCTCCCTCGGCGCTCTCTGAAACTGTGAGTGCGACTGGACGCTATAAAATCTTCTCACAGTAATTAACTCTCATGCGCTCGAGCAAAACTAGCTTTCCAGCCGTGATTACTTATTGTACGTGAAGGATCTTTTGGCGGTGTTCAATCCGGTGGCGGTTGTGGTGGCGTGCGGCATGACCACCCTTACTGCGCATGCACAAACCCTCTCCACACACCTCCTCTCCACCTCCCCCTCCCCAGCACCCTCCCTTCTCCACTCCGCCCCTCTCGCGCGCCTCATTCTCTTCTGCACAACGCCGCGATAAGCGCCAGCGCATGCGCGTCCCCTCCCCATTTCCTTCCTCTCCTACGCTCACCCCTATCGCGCCCCTGTCGACCGCGTTCCCCGCACACCATGTGAGAATTCACGGGCAGCCTAGAGGGAAGGCACGACGCGCGCAGCGTTCAACGAACGTCAACGGAACGCGATCATGCATGCGCTCTGGCTTCGCATCGCCTCATGGTCCCCTTTAGAGGAAGATGGTGTAATTTTGCAATAGAAAGAACAAGATGCCTGTTAGACACAACCTTTAAGGTTGTGTCTAAAAGAATATGCGCCATTTAATTCCACTGTCGTTCTCTGTCATGCAGGAGGTAAGTGGGTAGGGCAGGAGTTTGACTTAAAGGGGCACGCACGGAAATTTTCGTTTGTCGTTTGTTTGCGTCAAATGTAAAGCCAAGCCCTCAAGAGCCTAGAACAGCTAGCGTTAAGCGTGAGTGCACTCTGAAAAAAAAAATTCGGCAGATACCACGCACTGTGGGAGTCGATGTTATGCGAAGCATGCGGCGGGAAGGTGACTGTGGCGTAATTTTTTTTACTGAACGACACGTTACAAAATGACGCTAAAGATTTGTGTAAATTTTATACGCACATATATGTTGAAGAGCCACATATGTGTCATATAACCAGTTGTTTACGGTTGGGTAACGCTGCCAATGGCAACGTGGGTATTGCCAACACCAGAAGCTGTAAGCTGATATGTAGTGCTTATACGTATCCCGAGAACGCCCGCACGTTTCACGAACCCGTGTACATGTGTGGAAGAAGTTCTTGACAGTTCTTGAACAAGGGCATCATCACCGTGATCAGTGAGCACCAGCAGCTACCTGAGCGTATGTGGCATACGTAGTCTAGTCTACAAAGTGGCTGTCAATGAATCTGGCATCATCCTCGGTCAGCATGAGGCCATCACCCAGCATCGTAAGAAATGAAGAAGACACTGCGTCATTCTGGCGGACGACGTGAACTTTACGGTGCGGTGATGTGGATATGTAACTTTCGTTAATGTATTCCTCCGGGGTCGAGCAATGCTTCAATACAGCTTGCTGAATCATATGATTAAAAACGTAATGTTTATTAGACTGCTATAAAAGCGGACCCAACACTGGAACCCCAGACGTTAATCTGATATGACGCATGTATCGCAGGAGTACATACCGTAGGAGTATCATGTAGTGTTTATTGCTTTCTTGTAAAATTAGATAGCAAGCACCACAGCCACAATTTACGTTGCACCGTTATTACGCCTGGACAGGCTGTTTTTACAAACCAGTTTATACACCTGGCATGGCTCAGTGGTATATTACCTGATTGCCACGCAGAATGCTTGGGTTCGATTCCTGCTGGGATGTTAATTTTTATTTTTTTCCATTCGTCGAGTCAACGCTGCGGATGTTTGGTTTTCCTTAACGCTCTAACATTTAAGTTACCAATGTCTGTTCTCGCCGCTCCTGGGTAGACATAAACTGTCAATCAACTGTGGCGCATACCCGTACACCGTGGCCCTTGGCAAACGGGTATGTCCCACACGTGTCTAGTGCCACGGCCGCTACATAAAAAAAAAACAGGTGCGGCCTGCTGCGTGGCGCCGAAACGGCGTCCGGGGCCTAGTTCTCCTTGCGCCCGCTCTGGCGCCACCACACCGGTCCAGCTGTTCACGGAGAAGCGCTTCGACAGCCGCGTTTGTACGCGCGACACTTACTCCAATCAGGCCGTATATTACGCGTTTTATAGCTGCACATTGCAGGTTGACTATTGAAGTCGTTATTAGAAATGCCGATTACCCCACATATGTGAACAGTTTGAGCTAGGACTACCAATATTTGTAGAGTGGGCCTCAGTACTCTTCATGAAGGTTGCCCGCTTTACTCACCTGAAATTAAAAGTTCTCGTTATTACGAATTATGCTGAGTATATTTGCGTGTTTCTTCAAGACGAAGTAGTGAGTGATGCAGGCACTGAGGAGGGTGGCCGCCTTTTCTCCCAAAATTTGACTTTTCCTCTGTCTCTATAACAAGCGTGGCAGGTTAGTAAAGGTGCGTGACATGAAATCAGCGGCACATAAAGAAACGGCGGCAAAATAAGATACACAGAACTGACAAGCGCTTGTTCTGTGTACGTTTCTTCCTTTTGTCTCCTGTTTGTTTTTCTTGTGCAATATCTAATGTGGTTTGGCAGGCCTGATCTACAGGAAAGCTACGTTCTGTGCTCGGTTCTGAGGCCGACTGTGGAACGCATGCTTCGATATCGTCTTTCACAGGGTGCGAGGAACTTTTGATCTTAGGGCTTTCTCCTGAGCTTTCACAATCACCTGCCCCAACTATTGCGTCATCAGCTGCATTCATTCGCCAGCGTTTTCTGGGCTGCGCGTTCTTTTTTTGCATGTAGTGCGGATAACCGGGAAACACAGTCGGGACAACAGTCGGAAGCAAAATCCTAATCTTCGTGTTCTTTTTATAGTTACCCTCAGTGAAATTTAATGAACATACCAGCGACCTGTCGCTTGGCTCCCACTTACTTGCTTTTTCTGATGGCCCTTGGCGAGAAATATTCTTCGGCCACGCTTCGCGACGCTGCAGATCGCTAGGGAATTCGTGGTACTTCATAGTAGCGTCTCTTCTCGCGTTTGAATTGCACAGCGGCACACAACAGCTTCGCGGCATCTCACCGCTGGAAAAAACCGTCCGCCACAGACGCGCACACCAAATAAACGCACTCAGGCGCAAGAAACATGAGGAAAGCTACTCACACACACGATCACACAAAAGAGCACACGAACAACGCATAAATTCCGAGCCGACCACATTGTAGCACCACGGCCGCTGCATAATGGTAGCACGAACTGGCCTCTGCTTTGCGGACCGCGCTAGTGGCGTCCTCACCAAAAACTGCGGCCGCAACTGTCAACTCGACCGGGACGCGCTTGCCCATTGACGGCGACGCGACGCAGCAGGCCGCACCTGCTTTTTGTTTATGTAGCGGCCGTGCTAGTGCAAAGGGTTTCACGACGTACGCGACAGGATTTTCACGTTATTCATGTCTTGACCTGACAATCATATTCGTCAAATCCTCTTACCCTCTTATGCCAATTTCGGTCTACACGAAGTTAAAGAGGCGACCGTGAGAGCACCCAGACGTAGGCGGCTAGATAGATAGATAGATAGATAGATAGATAGATAGATAGATAGATAGATAGATAGATAGATAGATAGATAGATAGATAGATAGATAGATAGATAGATAGATAGATAGATAAATAGATAGATAGATAGATAGATAGATAGATAGATAGATAGATAGATAGATAGATAGATAGAGAGAGAGAAACGCTCAAAGTGCCAAAGGTTCGCTAAGAAATGCTTCGTATTTAAAAAGTAATTAAAGTATGGTTTACAAAGCTAGTTTCGGTTTATACTGTACCCTGATCTCACAACACGGTATGAGCTTCTCATCACGTGTTCGCACGTCATAAGTGACGCTTTCACGGTCGCTCCACACCGTGGCTCTGTTGGTTACGCACAAGCAGCCATTTTGATTGTTGTGTGGACGCACAAGCGGCCATCCTGGAAATTCTTGTACCTGACGTCATCACAACTAGCCATACTGTAGCGTGAAGTCACACGAAATAACACTGTAGCCTGACGACAAGCTAGTGTCGAGGTCGGTAGGCGCGCCATGGAAATAGATAATAATATCAAAATAAAAAAACTTACCAGCGCTTGCTGAGCTTCACTCTTGCTCAGAGCGGTCTCTGCGTACAGGATATATGTAAAAAGGTGTCTGTACTCCTTTAACGATACAGTCTGTGAGCTCCATTACAGTGTACAAACAACACTTTTGGGGCTTCTCGGAATCCACGTGAGGGATTGTAGGTTTAAGCCCATCTTTGAAGACGTTATGGTCCTTGCACATGGTCCTGGTGAGAGGGTGAGGGAGATTGTTGAGGTGGAGGAGGTCGTATAGTCCGGAAAGTCGTGTGTAAGCAGGCCATCATTGCATCTTTCAGATAAGGAGCATTCTTTTTGGCGCAATCTAGAATGAAAGCAGTCAGGCTGCATCTTGTTCATTCCGACTATCCTGATTTTCTCACTGTGGTGCGTGGTTTGATGCTTTCATTTCTTCTTTTTCTCTGCGTACAGATGGACCCTGCAATAACGAAATTGGCAGTTAAACTGAACAATTTTGTTATTGCGAAATTACACAATACACATAGGAACGCACTCCGGAAAACGAAAATCTTACGCAAAATTTAGTTAGGTAGCGTTGTTGACACTTGCCACTTAGTAAACACATAGGTATTCGCAACGCAGCAAGTATTCCACAGGTACATCGTCATTGTGCTTTCCAAGGAATATCTGAGTCGTGTAAAAAGCATCGAACACATCCCATTGGTTATTGGTAATCTCCCCATAGGTTGTGCTACGGAAGCAGACGATGCAGCGCACAACTGTAGCCAAGGCAACCCCTGCTTCATTGCTGATTGGCCACGTCAGTGTACGGCTGCTGAAGAACACTGCGAAGATGAGCCCCCTGCCAATTTTTCACATGGCCAGAGATGCTTGATGTGTGCGAGAAAACCGCTTGCACACTGCAGCCCGAGAATGGCAAACAGAGAGCCGCCGTACCGCTAGCGTGAACGGTAATGAGGCTTTGCATAAAAGAAAGCAGTGTATGTAATTAACGCGGTGGAAGACTCTTTAAGACGCATGCTCATGGTTCCAGCACCAAGCCAATTTGATTAGCGAAGATGGCGGCACCCGCGTAAGTGTATTGTGGAGGCACTTTATGCAATTTAGGTGTGAAGCAAATGCATTTAAGTTAGTTTTGGCGTGTGCTGACCATGTTCAAACCGATAATGTGTGTGGAAACGTCCGGTCAGTGCTCGTTGTTGCAGGATTCCAGTTTACGAACAATTTGTTGTGGATAGATGCGACATGCATTGGTCCTAGGGGCGTTCGCCAGGGGCAGGAAACAGTTTCATTGTTGCACGATTTCGTTATTACGGGTTATTACTGTATATACATGTGACCTGGTTTGTAATAAATTACATTTGGAAGATGGTGCTGGATCTTTGTAACTCTTGTCCCTCCTGTGTTTGCTCCGAGTACTATTCGGCCTTCCAGCTTTATTTTCATTACAGGAATACACAACAAAATTTTTGCCGTCGAGATTTCCAGCCAACATGAAAGGTCGGGTGCTGAAATCTCTAGATGCAACCTTTTTATATGGCAGAAAGTTGCTGAAAACAATGAATTTCGCGCGTTTTTTACAAAAAGTTGCATATAGTGGCCGCACGGTCAGCTAAACGAGGTGACATTTCACGTCGCCGGAAACGGGCGTGCCAACCGTGCTAGCCGTCGCTCGTGTCTCTCAACCCAGACCACTCCCACTGTAATGTTCCTAGAACCAGTATGAACAGCACTGGCAGCGGACAGTGCTACCGGCTAGGGTAAAGCTTCTACAGAGTGGGGTAAAGTTTTTACAGGGTGAGGTCATCTCCGTACCTTTGTGGAAGGGGGAGAGCGGGATGTAAAGGAAACGTGGAGAAATGGAAGTAGCAGGACAGGAAGTTGTACTGCGTGCTAACAATCCTCCAAAAATACAGTCAGCTGTTCTAAAATATGTGAACAAAATTTTCTTTATCAGAAGAGTTGCCTCATTGCAGTGGAATTTCGATTCTTTCATCTTATTTCTCATTTTCGTTCAGTATGCCTTTAAGCCCTGACGGAGGCATCATGGGATGGTGCAATATAGAGCAGACTGTGGGTCTGAGGAACGTGACACTGTAAATGAAATTTGAAAATACAGGTATTCCGTTCTTTTGCGCAAGGCAAAATGTTACTAAGACAAGTTAAGAACCAATATAATGCAGGCTAAGCATGATGCCTGAATTAGCCGTGCTCAGTTGTGAATTGGCAGCTCAAAATGACATTGAAGCATGTGTAATGGCTTCCCAGCATGCCATTAGCACGCTGGGAAGCCACTTATACAATTCCTTCATGAAGGAGTGCATAAGTTTTAAACCTTGTACACCATATAGGAAACTGTACAGCTAAAAAGAAACCCTCTCCTCTTGTAGAAAATTTGGAAGATTTCGCATAAGCTAAATGTATGAAATTGGATAAGTTTTTTCTGATGCTTTGGATAAAGAGTGTCGAATATGAAAGAGTGGGCAGCAGTGGGCGAGCTAACAACCAACCAAAAATTTGATGATATACTTGCATTCCTTGAATTAACTCAGAGGGGACGGCAGAATAGAAGACACACATAGATAACGTTTTGCCAAGGGAACAGTTCGCTGAAAATAGCGCAATTGTGGGATGCTGGATGTATCATTGATCAACACATGACAGGAACGGTAACTTGCTAAGTTTATTTTGCCTCAGGCAAAATGTGTAGGCAAGATGGAAAGCATGTCTTTAAATATTTGTTCCCCTGAATAAACTTTCAATGCAAATAACTGAACATATGCCAAATTAACATGAAAACAAAACACTGCTCTTTAGTTATAACTCTACTTCTAACTGTGGAGTACCAAAGAACTCTCTCGTGACTTTATTTTGATGTGTTTGATGAAATGTGTACATTTTGTTTTATGTACATATGCACGGGCCAGAAAAACAGAATGAGAAGCAAAACCTAAATCTTACTTTGCCACAATGAAGCTGACGAGGAGTCACAGAAAAGAATACCTAGGAGCAATGCTGTGAGTGCCATCTGTCTGGTAAGCACCATTTTTACGGTGATTTTAAACTACAAAAATGTGTTTTCCCATCATTACCCATTGTATATTAATGCAACGAGCATTTTCACTATAAAAATAACCAGGCAGATTGGACATGTTCAATCTGGAGAATTGAAACAAGACAGAAAATAGACACGAAATCTTGAGAATAAAACTGCAATTATTCTGTCAACATGTGCTGTAATATACATCAGCCTGCTTATATGTGTCTAAAGATGTGAAATACCAAACGTTCTGAAGGCAAGCTTTCATAGTATTTCTTTACTATTTAGTGGCAATATTGAGAGCAGAGATGACTCTTGTGCAACACTGCTCAACTGCATTACATAAGACATGTGCTTAAATAATTACATGTCAATAAGTACTGATAATCAAGTATACTTCCTGGCGGATTCCTAAATATTCAATTAAATTTTTAATTTGCAGTGGTCATTATGAGGGAGAAATTGCATGTAAGTATAATAACCAAAAAGTAAGTATAAGAGGCAGCACAGCTTCAAAAACTTCAGTTTTGCAAAAACTACAGCAGTATGACCATGGTCTTGGCCATGAGCAGCACGGCTGTGCATCACAGAGGAGCAAACCCGGGCCCTCTGTATTCAATTCCTCATCATTATACCTTCAGCGCGACGTTGGTCAACTAATTCAACCAACGCTGCTATGTCGTGTCAACGATGGTAGCTTCAGTACCTCCTCTGAGCAGAGAAAAAGTAAAGCGCTGCACTTAAAACAACTCATATACGAGCATCATGACAATGGGATTACAATCGTGTGTGCAAGGTGTACACGTACATTACAACATAACCCTCCTTCTAGCATGCATATTGATAGAGTTTTCAATGTCACAGCTGATGTCTTCACACCATAAAGAGGGTAGATTACATGAGAACAACACAATTAATGTAGTCCTGGAAAAAAATCCAACATGACTTGATTGTTACATCACATCCCTGAGAGCATATAGGTGTCATCCGTATAATATGTGCCAGAAACGCAGCCTAAAACAAATTTTATTTGAGTTTTAAAGTTATGCAAGTGCAGAATCGGAAGGTGATGCGTCTAGCGATGTAGTCATCAGTACGGGTCTAAATGTAAACAACAAAAGCCAAAAGTTTTGGCAGTTCATCTCAATGGTGTCAGACATTATTGTCATTCGTGTCGTATGAAGATGTTTACAGAGCGCACCCGCCACTTTTTGTACTGCCGCCACACTAGTGAATTTAGTTTGTTTATAGACTTCTTACTGTGTGCTTATTACGGGTTGCGAGTGACATGTACGTGATGGACAGCGCTGGTGGTGACTCCTGTTAAAGGCTTAGCAGAGACCCGCAAAGCTAACACGGCAGTGTCTTACTCACTTTATTGTACTTGTAAAGCATTGACAGCGAGATAAACATGAAGTACTCCGTAAAAGCCAGTTCTCCCGATTTGCCCGGAAGACTCCCAATTTGTGCCCAGCCCTGGCACGGCCATAAATCTCCTGATAACAACCACCAAAGAAGAAATAACACATGACAACAGTTCCACAAATTATCTGGCTTTGAGGGAACAGGACAGCTTGCTGGAAGACCCTCCCCACTATCCAATGATGTAAACGGAGGGGACGCCTGCGCGTTTGCATGTGGCCTTGGTTACTTACGGCTTGTCTTATATCTTTATCTTGACAAGGAACTTGCGGTAGCATCACTATGCAGCGCATGCAAAGTCAGCTTTGCCATCGTGCTATGTGATGTGGTTAAGTGTGCCAAGTTTCAGAGGCGGCTACTATATTTTGCGGGTCGCAGCAGATTTTGTTTTGCACGTATGCGTAATTACACAAGCGCGCTTTAATTACCAGCACTGGTATGATTGCCTGTGTGTAAAACATTTACAACAACCATTCAAAGCTGTGTATGACATTACATCGACCCTGAGAAGCAAGAAATAAAAGCATGTGAGTTTGTTTTGTTGTCGCAACACTCAGGGAAGCAAATATTAGCCAGATATTTAGTGGCATGTGCATTCAGTGACAAAACTTGGTTCATAAAATAAGGTTAGTTACTGATGCAGCAATACTTCTCCTCGGTTAGAATAATTAAAGGCAAAATGGTTCATTGCATCGTTACATGCAACATGCACCAGTGTGCTTTTAATTGCCCCAAATGCCCCGAAGAACAAAAAACGCTTGTAATTTCCACACTACCCGATAAACACATTTAGAGGGCACCACAGTGCAGCCACAATTCACATATGAATGGCAGCCTCTACATATCTTGCTCAATATAGCCCCCCCCTACATGTTCTTTAATATGACTAGATTCATCATTTATATTAGGTGGGTACATCTAGAGTAAAAAATTATTATATTTATCTAAATACTCTTGCTAATAAAATGTTGCACATAAATTCTTTGGTAATGGGAAAATGTGGACTATGTTTGCTTTGTGTAATGCTATTCGTCATCTTCAAAATCTTGGTGCTCACCAGCTGGGACACCCTGCATGTGTTGCCCTACCACTCGAACAGATTTGATGCTTTGTGGGCTCAGTAGAGATATACTTTTTAGGGATGAGTGTTTGATGAGGCATCACACACACACATCTCTCTCTCTCTCTCTCTCTCTCTCTCTCTCTATATATATATATATATATATATATATATATATATATATGTGTGTGTGTGTGTGTGTGTGTGTGTGTGTGTGTGTGTGTGTGTAAGCTGTGACGTGCTGTTTTTATGTTTGTCATATTCATTCCAAGTTGCATCATTACGCATGACTACGTTATTGCTGTTGAACGTGTAGGATCCGCATTTTGTCACTTAATTCTGTGCATTTTTTAGAGAAGTGTTCTCATTTAAATATATTGTTTGTGCTTGATAAGTGCGCATCTGAGAAGTGCTACCAGCATGGATTTAATCACTTTCCCTTTAGAATTAAGGCCCTCATTGCCATGCTTCTAATCGCGGTGCTAGCTGGGTACCTTGCAGCTTGTTCCACGTTCTTCACAGCCATGACCCTGCAGTTGCTGGTTCCTGACATCATCGACAGAGTACCTTTCATGGATGCACCCTCACCCAGCAAGTTCGTTCAGTGAAGTTGAACCGCATTGACAGAGTCTCGAGTAAACAACAGCAACTTCAATATGCCGCTAAATTTACACCTGTCAACTTCAGTTCACATGTGAGATGTGGTAGCGGTATGGCTGTTAGTTGCTTTTCTGATTGTGGTGCAGGTCGTTGCACATTTAACGTTATACACGGGATGATTGAATTACCTGTGCCTGGTGCTGTTCCCGTGCCTACAGGTGCGAATCAAACATTATGTAAACGCTTGCTTGACCTTTATGCCATTATATTCCTGTGACATTGAGGTAACTGTTGTCATAATACTCATTCTGAATCTCCTCTGGATATCGACTCCCCCCCTAAGGACTCGCAAACCAACAAGGGTTCTGTGTCACCTTTCCAAGGATGCGCATAACAATTCAATTCAAATGTATCAAGTTCAAGTCAAATTCACTGCAGATCTAAAAAGCTTGCATTCCAGAATTTGTGGCACAAACCAGACTAGAAGAGCTTGAGCAAAAACAATATACGGTTATGGGGAGTAGCTCACGACAATGCAAAAATAACTTGAAGAGCTCACCTGTAGACAAGAATTGTTCTAATCTCGACCGAATGAATAGGGAGACCAATCACGTCATGGCAGTTTCATCATTTATGGTCCAATTGACAGAACGAAAACTTGGTAGCAAACTGAATAGAAAATAGTTGCAAGCTTTACCTTGATTTTTAAAGGCTAATTTTCTGACCGAATCAAGGGGGCGCATCAAACGCCCCGCTTTCCACTGAATGAATGTCTGCAAATGATCATAAAGCTCAGTTGCTTGAGAACTACTGGAAAGCTTCCTTCGACGTGGAACGTGTCTTGCTACACGCATATCGGCGGCAGGATTTCTATTTTGGTAAAAGTCTAAACCTTTTAAGCTCCGTCAAGACTAGCTCTACCTGAATGGTATGTACCAGTTTTTAAAGGTATGTCACCACTTCCGAGAAAAAATTTGACAGCTCCATTCCAAAACTGGTAATTATGGTCCTTGCTTGCTTGGCTTAGGTGAATTTAAACTTTCAATGGTGAAATTGCCAAAAAATGTAAAAAATAAAATTTATAAAAGTCATATTGTGCCAAAATATGCATGTTGCGCCAACAGCCAAATATAAAAAAACTGTTGGTGCGATTCAACCGCGACTTGGCCGGTACGTAGTGAGGACAATATACTGTCCATCTAACCTCCACGATCACCATATCTCTAAGCTGAGGTGCGTTATCATAAAAAGACTTAAAAAGTTGATATTTTGCGGTTTGGTTTTGCACACAATTGGCCATAGGGTACAAAACTTTACCGCTAGTTTTCAATCATGCTGCTTGAATGCACAGTTCCAATGATAAAAAAAAGAGTAGAAAAAGTTTTATGCGAAAATATTTATTGGAAAAACGTTATCACAGTCCGCGTAACTCTAGGATAAAAAAAAATCACGTTTTGAGAAAAATGGCTTTAAAGATTTGAACCGAATGTTCATGTAACAAACAAACATTCGATGTGCCTGAAATTCACCAGGCTCATAGCTTGGGCCTTCCTTTGAAGCGGCATAATCTCCTTTTGCGTGAGCGGAAGCATGTATGTTTTTTCTAGCTCGTTTTGCGTCTTCAGCTGACTCTCATCCACGTGATCCACAGTGGGTCCACACTTGGTATATTGATTACCTAAATTCCATTGACGCTTTTTTCGTCCTATACTTCTCTATATTTCACGAAGTACTATAACTATCTCCTTGAATTGCCAGAGCTAAGTCCAAGAGCTCGAAATGGCATACAGTCAGAGACAGCCAAGAGAAAACGCGCGCAACCTAAACGACAGAGTGCCTTGATCATGTAGCGGAAATTTTAAAATAAATGGAAAATAACGTGTTCCACAAGCTTTAGAACGTACTTACAGAACTTAGCATTACGTAATATATATACGAAAGCACAATTATGATGAGATGGCAGGTGTTGCGGTACCGGAAACTTTCAGTTTCGGTTGCGGATGTGTCCAGGAGGGGTTGGAAAAATGGTCATAACATTCGAACGGCTCAATATTACTACATAATTATTTTTTGCTAAATATCCTTGAATAGAAAGAGAGCTTGAAAATAACAAACTCCCAAAAATCATTTTTAATGCACTTTTGAAGGTGGCGGCCTACCTTGACACAGGTATACTGCCTCTCTTGGGGCAAGGGGCAATAACATGGCATGGGGCAATAACACAATCACCAGGAGCAATCACTCATTGCATACAACATGGGCATCATGGCTGGACATTGAGGGGGGTAATAACTATCTGCCATTATCATGTCCTCCTATGTATTTAGCACAGCATTTTCGCCAGAATTTTGTTCATTGATTATGTAACTCCTCACTGATGTTGTAAATATAGATAGAAAGCTTTTCAGTCACAGTTTTCCTAGGATTGTGTAATCATGAATTATTTCCATTTTCTAGTTGTCTCTTATGTTTTTAATGACAATGCTGCTGACAATGTATGAAGGAAACTACGTTACAACATGTCTTGCTCATAAATTACTGCATGTTTAAATTTTTTGTACCACATCCATTTATGTTTCACTCTGCGACTATGACAAATAAATAAGAAATAAGTAATCTTGAATAAATGTGTCAATTTTTCCCATTTTTCTTGCATTCAGACACGTGAGCATGGCCTCTGCTGCCTAAGCTGCGGCACATGTGCCTATGGTTGCTTTAATGTAGCCTGCATTTCTGCACATAAAGGCATACACACACAACGCTTGTTTACTTACTTTTATATTTTACGCAAAGCAATACCAGAATTCGTTATGCCGTAATGTAACTGTGGGATGCATATCGCGCACATTGCAAGCTTTGTGACGGGAAATCAGTCTGTTCTGAATCTAGTCTGACCATTGCTTCGCTGTCCTATCAATATTTGTATATGAATGTATGTATGCGTTGATGAAGAGACGTATGAAAATACAATGCTTCAGCTCATGGGCAATTTTTATTCATATATTTTCCCACCATATCACTGCTGTTTTCCTGGCCAAGAATTGCGAGGTAGTTTCCATAACAGTTCAACATGCTTTATATTAATGACACACACAGTGCATTTCTAAATGTAACTTCAACACGCAGCAACGCAAACGCCATGTTGCTTGTATGTTGCAGAAACATCGCCTCAATTTTAAAAATGTCATCCTCAACGTGGCCACAACGTTACAAGCGACGTCGTGTTGTCATCAAAAAAGAGGACATTAGGCCATTTACGCAATGTGACCAACTGACTTCTGGACGCATTGAGCCAACGTTAAGACAACGTTCTGCGTTACATCGGGATTGATTTTCAATTTCCAGTTACCGGCTTATAGTACTCGCAAGCTGCTGTGCAAAGTATTCGAAAAAATGATAAACTGCCGGCTACTGCATTTCCTTGAAGCGAACAAATTTCTCTATCCATACGAGTGCGGGTTTAGAGAGCATTGACCACGACTGACCATTTATTGGCACTGAGACACAAATACGTGAATCTTTTGTCCACAAATAGTTTTTGTTTGCATTTCTTGATATAGAAAGGCTTACGATACCACCTGGCTGTTCAGAATACATAGAGACAGTTCACACTTGGGTATAGGTGGTAACATGTCATGTTTAATGGAAACTTACCTGTCGAATTGCGCATTCCGTGTTCGAGTGGGCAGTGCTTTATCAAGAGAGTTGTGCAAGAAACCGGAGTGCCGTAATGTGGAGCGCTTACTTGTACTCTTTTTATTCTAAAAATGAATTCCTTACGTCTGTAAAGAACGTAATTTACTGCCGCAAAGTACATTACTCCACGTATGCGGATTGTGTAAAACTATTATATAAATCCTGCTCCCTGACAATTTGTGAGCTATGGTTTAGCTAAACCTCAACAATGTATCCAATTGGGCTGAAGAGAATGGGTTGTGTCTGCGTACTTTTCTCTAGAAAGAGAGGCCCGACCCCGATCCCGATACTTCTCTGAAGGGACAGCGTCTGCCTGTTAAAACAGAGCATACATTTTTAGGACTTATTTCGGACGCGAAGATAACATTTATACAGCACATCAAGTACTCGAAGAACAAGTGTATGCAAAGAATGAACGTTTTGAAAGTATTCTCACGCACAAAATGGGGCAGTGACAGAGAATGCCTTATGAATTTACACAAAAGCCTAATACGCACACGCATGAACAATACTGTAAAAAATATGGCCCTACTTTACGACAATATTTAATGGTATATTTTGACCAAAGACTTTTTCGTAACTTTAGAACGACCTCTCCGTTGACGGCCAGTGCGTTTTGCAGAAACCGTTCAACAAGACATAGCTGCTGACGTACTTAGAAAACAGAAGTCTTCGTAAACCATGCTTGTGCTTATTGAGTGAATTGTTAAGATACGGATAAGAGTGTTCCACACTCCCCGCCATGGCTGCGACTGGCGCTGACTGACACTCTCAGGTTTAAATGCACATATATACCCCGTAAAGTGGACGGGAGGATGACCGCCGCCGTAGCTCAGTGGTAGAGCATCGGACGCGTTATTCGAAGTACGCAGGTTTGGTCCCAGGCGGCAGCAAGTTATCTTTTCGTTCACTTTACTTTCTTCACACTTTATCCTAATTACAACGAATAACATCCCATGTACTTTCTTTGGCATTATTGTCTGTTAATTCTCATTAATAGGGTGTGCCAATAGTACGACAACAGAAGGCCCCGTCTTCTGTATCCATCTCTACGAGCAGTCCGTAACAATAAAAAGTGTGCCAAATACTTCGTCAACAGAAGACCTCGTCTTGTGTATCTACACTGTACGGGCCGGCTGTTCAAATAGTGTTTTGCAATAATAAGAAAATGTAAGACCATTTACACTGAATCTCTGTTGTGAAAGAATGCTGTGCACATTGCCTGCTCAAACGACGTTAATTCGCTGTGCAGCAGTCGCTGCTCAGAGTCAACAAAGTAATTGTTGTTGAAAGCACGTGCTGCACTGATGCATCCCAAATATGTCGTAAGCACCAATAAAATATATTTGATTAAATTGTGTAGCAGCAGACATCTTGAACTATGAAGTATGTGACTTCATGCTTCATAAAATGGCGCAAGAAAGTGCGCTATTCCCAAAAGCAGTGATGAACATTGAAAAACATGCTATCCACAAGGTGACGCGCCAGTATGTCCTTCCGCACCAGGCATGGGGTGAGCAGGTCTTGTTCCTGCAATGGAATTGACAAAGCAGTGCTGTTCACCAAGTATATCGTTTATTGTCGATAGTGCTGAACTAAACAAATGAATATTGCAAACCACAAAAATCATGGTTCGTATAAGGTTCAAAGGAGAAAGAAAATCAAGGATATTCAAGATCCTGTCGCGTGTTTTTTCAAGGACTAATAAGCCGCATGCAAAGGAAGATGTATAACAGCATTTCAAATTTGGCTAAATTTATCGCACTTATACATATTCAGTTGAAACTCGATTTAATGCCGCATTCAAACGAATAAATGCCGCATCCAAAGAACTAATAAGCTGTGTCCAAAGGATGATATATAACAGTGTTTCAAATTCTGGCTAAATTTATCGCACTTATACATACACAGTTGAAACTCAATTTAATGCAGCCATAGCCATGCTCAAACTACTTTGTTAAATCGGGAATTTGTAAAATCGAGAAAGGGGTCTTTCAGTCCATCGAAACCTAAAATTGTAACATAGAGACACCCAAAATCTACCATGGCATAGGTTTTGCTGCTAACCCATGCGGGCTCGTGTGGAAAGTCTGTTCAGGTGTACCGAACATCCAGCCTCAAATATGTGGCCAGGCTATGCAGGCCAGGTAGACAGTCACGTAAAATGTGACCTGCAGTCAAAATACAAAGACGTGGAGAACGAATGCAGAGATTATGTGATTAGGACGAGCAAGAAAGTGTTATCAGTGTTATCTATCGCATAAATCATGAAATAACGAAAGCACACAGTAAGGTTCCTGTGGGTGCATTTTCTGGAATAATAAACCACCGCCACTCGTTGCACCATCCGGTACATAACAGCGCAACTGGTGAGGTCAATGTTCCGTGCAGTGGGTCGCATATAACCCTGTCAAAACAAAGCCAGGTTCGTCAATATGAGTGGCAGACGTTTTAACGCAATAGCATTAGTGCCTGCACTTAAAAATCCACACGCGTAAAAAATAATAAGAAATTAGCACTTTTTTCGAGCAACTTACGTGAGAAAAATTTTGTTATGTTGATTTTGGTTCCAAGTTAGTTTCAGTAATTTGGGTTGACAACAACGGTGAACGGGGAATGCAAATTTTTTCTTAGACTTGGAACTACATAAAATCAAGTTTGTTAGAGAGAGTTTTAACTGTAATATTATACCGTATGAAAGTCTCCCCTTGATGGCAACACAGAAATGTTATGGACAGGAGCCGAGGCTTCTCTAGTATTAACAAGGTTTGGCATAATTACGGTGTACTAACCACATGCACTCCTGCTTGGCAGAGAAAACAGCAGCATAAATGCAGGAGACAAGAGTGAAGTCGTAAGGAGATAAGCAGTGAGAGAAAACGCGAGACAAGATGAATTGACAGGTCAGGAGTGAAATCAACAATAGGCCAAGGCATGAACAAACAAAATACATGTATTGTAATATCTATTGTTGCTGAAATTGGAAGTTTGCCGCATCAATGCTAATCTACAGCGGAAAGCAGGTCGCACTGTGGACATTACACTGCAGTGGTACCAAAATTCAAGGGTTTTCGAGGACAGAACACAATCCCAGGAATTTCAAGACGTTTGAAAATGTACTTTTCAAATTCACGGATTTTTGAGGACCTGCACGAACCTTTTCAAAAGTACAGTCTGTTCAGATAAGGTTGGCTGGGCATATTTGGTATGCATGCCTTATTTTAAATAGAAAGTTCTATTCTATCCGCCAAGTGTCGGGGACAACTATATATGTTTTGCAAGAAAAACGCGTCAAATATAGAAATGCTCAGTGAGCCAGAATCATGCAGTGTGGGGAACAGCCAGGTAAAAGAAGGAAAACAGGCATCAAAAGCTAGCATTTTAACTAAAGAATATTTAAGATTGGTACAGTACTAACGAAGGACACTAATTGAACTTGGAGGTCTGGGTGGGTAAGGTCAGATGCTAATTTCTAAAACAAACAAATGAAAAAAAGCTTGTTGATAAACCACTGTACAAGAAGTTCAAAGTTGTGTCGTACCATAAGGTATTGGCCGCGAGGCCCACCACTGGAAACGCCGGCGCAACCGTCGGCGTGACGTGCTTGGCAGGATCACGTGGTCTCAGCGGCCGCGTCGGCTGCTTGTGGAGCGCTGCCGTGTGCTTTGAAAACAAGTTTCAGGTCCCACATGTGCTGCGGTCTGCTGGAATACGGAAATTTTTTCGCATTTTCTGCTCAACTGAAACCATTGTAACAGAGTGACTGCCTCCGAAAACGACGAACATGGGGCTCACCGCTCGGTGCCACAGTGCCGGGTTTACGCAACGGAGCCCAGTGTCAGCCTGCACCGGTACCCGCGGGACAAGAAACTGCGTGAAGCATGGGTTGTAAAGCTAAGAACCAGCAAGTAGCCATCGGCTACGGGTCTTGTGTGCAACAAGCATTTCCACGACGGAGACTTTCGCTACTGCGTCGGGCCTGCGATATTCGGTGAGCAGCAGGCAGCGCGCACTGAGACGATGGCTCACGCGCGCTTCCCAACGGCAAATGATGCTTATCTGCCACAGGATGGAAAAGGCGCTACCTTTTACCACGTACGATACCATCTCAGTACCCTCCCGTGCGACCTCTTGATCGTCGGCCCCTTGAATCGGCTGCAGATGCGCAAGCCATTGTTTAGATACGTTGAATAAAAAAAAACTCGCATGGTCCCTATGAACTCGCCAAAATTCTGGAAGGCGAAAGCCATTTTCTTCTGGTCAGTCGACGTATCGATTCTCCCGCGCCCCCCTCCAAAAGCGTTCTGCACCAACGCGGATTTGCACGGCCTCCATGGCCGATCACGGAGGCAATGCAAAGCGACCGTGACGTGTGAATACGTCTTCATGTGACGTCAATTATGTGACGTCATAATGACGCTACATATTTTGGCGATCTTTGACGCCATCACGTGATGATTATTTTTTGCATCACTCGTGGATGCCGCCGAGGCGCCGACGGGCAATCTTCCAGTTTGAGGAGGCATCTAGGGCTTTCCACGTTTTGCATTGCCTCCGTGATCGGCCCACCGATCACGGATGTAAAGCAGAGACGATGTCGTGGGAATACGTCATCATGTGACATCACGTTATGTCAGGTCATGGTGACGTCATAATGTAGTTACAAATTGAGGAGATCTGTGAGGTCATGATAGCGTCATATGGTGACGTCAACACGTGACGATTATTTTTTGCGTCGCTCGTCTTGACGCCGCGACGGTGAATCTTCCTGCCTTCATAAGCTACGCGACGTTTGCTCGTGGACGTACATCACGAGAGAGTCAAATGCGGCGGCTACGTGCTGCATTTATGTTGGCAATAACATTTTTTCAGTCAAGCTTGCGTTCCCATGACGCAAACACTATGTGCTAAAAAGCCTAAATTTATTTGTGTCACGCTCAAACACGTTGGGCCTTTCTTGGACCTTTCTTAGATTTTCTTGGATCCTCATATATTTTATCTATCTATCTATCTATCTATCTATCTATCTATCTATCTATCTATCTATCTATCTATCTATCTATCTATCTATCTATCTATCTATCTATCTATCTATCTATATAGACGCCTGCGCGTCTGGGTGTTCTCACGGTCGCCTCCTTAACTTCGTGTAGACCAAGATTTGCATGAGAGGGTAAGAGAATTTGACGAATATGGTTGTCGGGTCAAGACATGAATAATGTGAAAATTCTGTCGCGTACGTCGTGAAACCCTTTCCACTAGACACGTGCGGCACATACCCGTTTGCCAAGGGCCGCGGTGTACGGGTATGCGCCACAGTTGATTGACAGTTTATATCTACCCAGGAGCGGCGAGAACAGACATTGGTAACTGAAATGCTAGAGCGTTAAGGAAAACAAACATCCGCAGCGTTGACTCGACGAATGGAAAAAATAAAAAATAGGATCCCAGCAGGAATCGAACCCAAGCATTCTGCGTGGCAATCAGGTAATATACCACTGAGCCATGCCAGGTGTATAAACTGGTTTGTAAAAACAGCCTGTCCAGGCGTAATAACGGTGCAACGTCAATTGTGGCTGTGGTGCTTGCTATCTAATTTTACAAGAAAGCAATAAACACTACATGATACTCCTACGGTATGCACTCCTGCGATACATGCGTCATATCAGATTAACGTCTGGGGTTCCAGTGTTGGGTCCGCTTTTATAGCAGTCTAATAAACATTACGTTTTTAATCCTATGATTCAGCAAGCTATATTGAAGCATTGCTCGACCCCGGAGGAATACATTAACGAAAGTTACATATCCACATCACCGCACCGTAACGGTCACGTCGTCCGCCAGAGCGACGCGCTGTCTTCATTTCTTACGATGCCGGGCGATGGCCTCGTGCTGACCGAGGATGATGCCAGATTGAGTGACAGCCACTTTGTAGACTAGACTACGTATGCCACATACGCTCAGGTAGCTGCTGGTGCTCACTGATCACGGTGATGATGCCCTTGTTCAAGAACTGTCAAGAACTTCTTCCACACATGTACACGGGGTCGTGAAACGTGCGTGTGTTCTCGGGATACGTATAAGCACTACACATCAACTTACAGCTTCTGCTGTTGGCAATACCCACGTTGCCATTGGCAGCGTTACGCGACCGTAAACAACTGGTTATATGACACATATCCGGCTCTTCAACATATATAAAATGCGTATAAAATTTTTACAAATCTTTAGCGTCATTTTGTAACGGGTCGTTCAGTAAAAAAAACTGGCCGCGTATCTGCGTGCTTCGCTGCAAATGTCGTCTAAAGACGATAGAAGGGGCGCTGCGTGAGATATGAACGCCATCTGGCAATACGTCGGGAAACGTGAATGCTGTGTTGCGGGCTGGTAGTCCCGGCGCAGCAGCAGGCAAGACCGGCGGGGACGCCAGCCAGCCCGAACAGGCGGTTTGGCGCGAAGCGCCGAAGCAGACGAAACGTCCGTACTCAACGAGTACTCTCCACATACTCTTTTATATTCACGTCGCCTGGGTAAAGCAGGAATGCCAGAGCGGCGCCCCATGGCACTCGTACAGTGCAATACTGAACTGAAACCGAAACACAACAATGAGCTCGCGCAGAGGGCACGGAGGAAGCCAAGTTTCGGCGCAGTCGCATTTTCAGCGCAGCTTAAGAAACTAGGGTCTCTAGACTTACGTATCATTGTATTTTCTATTAAAGGAACACACCGCCTAATACTTACCTAGTGATGTTGCGCCTCAGATATGCGTAATGTTTGCTTTTTGATCAACCATGTACACAAGTATGAACCTAGTGAGCCGTTCACGATGGCTGGCCCTTGTGCAAGTGGTTCAACTTTGGCCGAGTGGCTGAATCGAGGGACGTTCCTCGGTAGTGTACAGTGTATTACCCCAGCCAGTAATTGCGTCTAGCGTTTGTATAAGTTACACTGACGCAATTTATAAGTATTTAGTTTATAAGTGTCCTTCGCGCTTGTGTGTAGAGGTTCAATAAACTTTCCTTTGTGACAGAAAGACAGACCAAAATTTCTGCGTTTAAGTTCCCCAAGAAAGACTATCGTCTTTAAAAATTACGCCACA
The DNA here is from genome assembly GCF_013339695.2 of Rhipicephalus sanguineus. Taxonomy (NCBI): domain Eukaryota; kingdom Metazoa; phylum Arthropoda; class Arachnida; order Ixodida; family Ixodidae; genus Rhipicephalus; species Rhipicephalus sanguineus. Next base: position 124,190,956 of record NC_051184.2, read on the forward strand.
GTGACCTTCCCGCCGCATGCTTCGCATAACATCGACTCCCACGGTGCGTGGGATCTGCCGATTTTTTTTATTCTCCGCTATATCAAGTTCACGTGGGTCTTAGTTCACAGCCGACGTTTGCAGAACAAGTCAGGCGAACGTTACTGCAATTTCTTTCTTTTCCTTGGCGTTGCATGCTATTACATGCAACGCTAGACCACTTGTCCTTCTACCACCAATCTCGAAGTGGCGAAGCTTTGGTCTATGAATTTGATGATGACAGAGAGCGGCAAGTTCACTGGAATGCAAATGGAACGATAATTAAGGAGCACTAAAAACAGGCGTCGCATTTGCTCACATTTTGTGTCAGCACCAAACGAAAGAAATGCACTGAATAAAGAAACAGAAGCAGCGGCATCTGCCCGCTGAGAAGGCCGATCAATACGCAGTGCGAGACAACTTTTCAAATCACATTGAAACGTACATGAATTTAGATCGAAAAAAAAACACTGAATCGTCGGCACGGGACATCACAAAGTTGCCATGCTCACCGAAGGTGTAGCTGTAAAGAAATTGTTTTTGAACTGCTCTGATAGTGTCCGCGCGACAGTAGTTGTATGTGTACTCACAAAATCTCATATTTTGCAGCCTAAAGTTCACAGCGCGGTGCCAAAACGCGCTCGTAACAAAAGCGAAACCATTAGTACGAGCATACATGCAGAGGCACCGTCAGTCGTCATGAACCCGTGCGATCGCTGCCTTGAGGCTTCTTTCTGTTATGCTCCGTTTGGTTATACAGGTAGTCAACTCTAACGAGATATTTCACATATTTTGCACTGATCGAGTGAATACCTTTCACGCAAGAAGCCGGTTCAGGGGTCTCCAACCCGGTGACCGCGTCAAGTGGGTGCTCAGTTTTCTGCAAAGACACAGCGACTGTAGACTATCTTGTGCTCTCTGTTCGTCAAAAATTATTCTTTTCACCGGAAAGAACATATTTCTTTTCGAAAGTACCTGCAGAAATGTCCCGGAGGGCTTCCGCGAGGCGATTTATAGAGCACCGACTGCAAAACCTATGGGGCGCGCGCCGGCGGCATCCTGCCTAGCACGCAATCGAGGCGCGTCCGATAGGGGGCGACTCCGTAACTCCTCGCCGCCAATAGCACAATTTAAAATGGTACAGCAGGACTTGTCGATGAGCTATTTGGTTCATTACTTGAGGAAAATTGGCATGGTGCAAGAAAGACGTGGACGAAGCGAAGACACCTACTGACAAACTCGGGTGCCAACGTCCAACTGTTCATTACCAGAAACCACGCTGATTCATACATGCTGCTGAACAAGGTAACCTCATTACAGATGCAGTAACATGGATGAACTAACGAATCAACATGAGCCAGTGATCTAACAGGTTCGAAAGACGTGCCCCGGAATCTGCACCACCTGAGCTGTGAAATCATGCCAGCACATTAGAACATGTGTTCATTACGGGATCAGGGTAAAATGCAAAAGAGGCAGCGCAGAACCTAACACACGTCTACATTGATTGATTGATTGATTGATCCAAGAGGAATGGCAGAACCCACCAAGGGCGATCGGCCACGAATCGTGCGGCAGTAAGGTGGGTGAGTGGAAAAAAAAGGATAATTCTAAAGCGATAATTTTAGGTAAGCGAACATATTATTTGTGTTTGCGGTTTCCCAATTGAATGCTAAAGAGATATACGAAAAGGAAAAGGAGAGAGTGAGCGAAATAAAAGCAATAAATAAGTATTGAACGATAAATGAAATAAATAAAATAAGCTGGCTCAAGAACATCACTTCTTTGTCCCTTGAATCTTGTGATGATGCACTAACGCACTGACTGCCTGCCTTTTGTTAGGAACGCCTCAATCGTCTTCATTTCAGTGCGGCTGCTTGCTCTCCTTAGAAATGTGGTTTGGCTGAAATATGGCACACAACCACAGCGCTCCCAGTGCCATGCCAAATGCACGCCAATGTTGATGCTGACCGCCAAGCGTTACTCTCTTGCACGATCGTTGAAACACCGGCCCGTTGTCTGATGTATAACCTACCGCAACTTAGGGCAATATTGTACATCACATTGCTGACACATTCGGTGTGACAGCGCGCTTCTTGGTGCATGCAGCCGGCTGCTTATTCGACATCAAAGGGCAAATCGTGGTCAATTTGCATAAAGTGGAGAACACAGTGCACCCACTGTATCTGGCTGCGTGTACTCATTTTTTTCTTTTGGTTCCTCCATTTTATTACCACATTCCAGCTTCTGCAAGAGGCTTGCGCACACATCTGTGATAATGGGGGAGGAAATCGAGCGTGTTTCAGACTGCTAATCTGATTATTAGATCCTGTACAAAGATGGTGCTCACATGTGATAGCTGTTCCTCTCGAGTAGCTGAGAATGTTCGCTGTCAAACGGCAAAAACTGCGGTAGGGTATACAGCCCCCTAAGGCCGGTGTATCAAAGATCGTGCAAGAGAGCACCGCTTGGCGGTCAGCAGCAACATGAGCGGAACTTTGCAGGCCATTGCAAGCGCTGTGTTTTTGCACCATACTTCAGTCAAAGCACATTTCTAAGGAGAGCAGGTAGCCGCAGTGAAAGCGACACAATTTAGCGTACCCAATAAAAAGGCAGGCAGTCGGCGCGTAGGTGCACGATCACTAAATTTAAGGGACAAATAAGTGATGTTCTCAAAACATAGTGTGTAGATGTGTTGTGCGCTGCCTCTTTTGTATATCACTCGAATTGATCCTGTATTGGGTACGTGTTCTAGAGACATAACCTTACCGCTCAGGTCAACGCAGTTTCCGATGCAGGTCTTTAGAATCTGTTACATCACTGGCTGATTTTGTATTTCATACAGGTTAGTATATCTGCAATGAGGTTACCTTGTTCGGCAGCATGCAAAAATCGGCATGGTTTATGTTAATAAACAGTTGGAGCTTGGCCTTCGAGTTTGTCAGTTCGTGTGTTCACTTCGTCGCCGTCCTTTATGCGCCATACCTATTTTCGTCAAAACGGTAGACTGGAGGTCAGTGTGGCGCACTGTTTTCTCAACCCCTCTTAAATAATCTTGACTACGTATGCATCAATCACGGAGGCAAAATTTGAATGCCTGTGAAGATACACACTGGAGTTTTGTTGTCTCAAGAGTGGACATCATTACCAAACCACTCCATCACGCTGCATGCAATATATCAGGTGTAGAGTCAGACGCATTAATTATAGAACCTGTGATCATGAGCTCGTTGTTAGGAATGAGATGCGCACTCGTATGCCTACAAGCTGTGAGGGATACTGATGTTTGCTGTCATACTTCTTTCAGAAGTCTTTCAACTACTTTCAGAAGTCTCTAGTCCCCCGAGGATAGCCAGAAATTGCACAAAGTTGAAGCTAACATGTCTGCACAAATGAGTGTTTTTACGTATTGCAAATTTTGTTCGACCTACTACTTGCAGTCTTATTGGCAGTGGTTTCTTAATTCATTCAGCGCCAACCAAGTTCTTCCTTTTTATGGGAGAGGAGCATCGGTGCTTTCGAAATAACTTGCGGTAAAGCCCTAAGCGGGTAGCGCCAAGACAGACCGCCGTCTTTTGTTTTTGTTAAGGCACGCTATCATAAAAATCAAGGACCTGGATGGTTCTTTCATGATTTCGAACTCCAGAAAAGTTGACAGCTCATCATTGCGGACTGCGGCTACTATGCAAACAAATTTTAGTTATTTCAGCGCACTGCAACTCGCAAGTAAAAGAGAGAATCGTACAAGATCATCCGTTTTTTGGTTACAAAATGCATCAAATTTAGGTATATAAGGCCAAATCGACGAAGTACATATACACGATCAATTTAGCAAAATATGTGACTACACAAATTTTGCGACCTTCATCCATGGGTGCGTTTGAGCATTTACTGTTTAAAGCCGATATATTGAGCCTTCAAAAGTACGTGCACGTTGTGGTGCGATTGTGGAAGCTCGCGTTGTAAGCGTGTTTTGAGTCTGCCTCTAGTTGCTAACTTCGTGTTACGCGGCACAGACCACGACGAGAGACCATATCAGCGTCGGGAAAAAAAAAACTGGAAGAGTGCGCCACATGTTAATCTCGAAGCCCAGCCATAAAAAATGATAGACGAGAAGGCATTAAATTGCAACCAGAGCTTGAAGCACGAGGCTAGACGGCTCCCTCCTATCTTGTTCTCGCTATGCTGCTTAGCTTCATAGCAGAGGTTACCAAGGTTCTTCTTCTGGGCTACTCAAAGCAATAAGATCAGTGTCACCTTATCACAACTTCTCATGCAAGCGGCAGCACATAATGTAATTAGCTTACCTTACACGTTCAATTGCCCAGACCCAGCACTCTCACATTTCTGCTTCATACGACAGCTACGTATATCGGTAAACTGGACACTGTCATTCATTTCTTTACGTCCGTGCGATTTACAACACAGCAATAGCGTCGATTGCACCGTTTCCTCGTACCGTACGTGCATGTGGCATTTGATTCTGTTTTCGCCGCTGCATTGGCGAGTTCTTCAACGGTCGCGGTTCGGTGGCGCGTCGTACAAGAGAATAGAAATTCATAGCTCTGTTTCAGATAGGTATTTTGGCAAAACACGTGCAATATTAGGTTAACTCATCGTTTCGCACTTGCTAGTTGCACCTGGTTTTACAGCAATATTTTCAGAGGAGTCGAACTTTGGCCAACTCAATTCCTTCTTTCTCGCCCTCACAGGTGGCGCTACGCCTCATGCAAAACTCCAGAGTCGTCTCACATCTATACAAAGATGACGTATGCATTGCACAATAGCCAGGGCTGGTTCAGCAAACGCAATCAGTGACCACTTTCACAACGTTCACTGAGCATTAAATGTAGCATCAACCATTTTTTATATGCAATGAATCCATTAACCCGAGACGGCGTGCGGCCTGAGACAATTAAAATATGTTTATGTGGCAGTACTCTTGGTTGGGTTCTCCTGGGTGCATATGAACTTTCCGTGAACTGAGCTGGATCCGTCTCCGTAATTCTGGTACTTAAACAACGTATCCAGTATAGTATATATCTTTCGCAGCATCTAGTAGATGTGGGCCGATTAAATGACATGAATATATGGAGACTCAGCACCACTTCACCATTCCGATTTATGGTTATACGACGAATGGCGGCAACACTTTCATCTCTGAAGCCTTCGATGACAGATCTGTTTCGCGCGTGTGATCACGATCTATTATTTGACCTTGGACTCTGGTCAGGCTGCGATGGTGAGTAATTAACACCAGAGCAGAAAGTGAGCGATTGTTTGCCTGAGAACAATGTCTTAGCGATATTTCGGCGATACTTAAACAATAGGATGACAAGATGAGAGCTGCTTTGCATCGTAGGTTTTTTCCGTTAATTTTCCAAGGATTCAAACCGTCAGAACAAAACGCCAGGCATACGCGGCAAGCGCAGCACAGTCACAGCGAAAGCTGGAAGAGCGGCATTTTTATAGCCCGTTATAAACTCTTGCGGCTACTAATACATGCACATTAGCAACGTACCCACTACGCCACAACTCATATTTTTTGGGAAGTTTGGAAGCACCCGCCAGAACATTATTCGTCATTCTGCGGAGAAGCGTGGTGCCATCTGTAAGACATTATGTGCACTTTGTTGATGCAATGGTTGATGACGATGAATAATTATGGCTGAACCCTTTGTAATGGGTTGGAAGCGTTAAACGACCCACTAGTTACGTAATTCACATTGTGTGACGCCCGGTCGTTATTTAACCGTCCCACCACGCTTTATAACATACGCTAACTTGAGAAAGAGGTAGAGAGAGGGAATTAACTTTATTGAGACCATGAGGAAATGGATCATGGGATCCTTATGGGCTTCTTTGGCAACCAATGGAAGTGCACTTGCGAGGAACCCACTACACTATAAATCACCATAATTTTTCGTATGTTGGGAAGCAGCGATGGTGCAATTTTTCGTCATTCTGCGGAGAACCGTGGTACTCGCAAAACACCTGTAAGGCATTCGCAGTGGAAAAAAACACCAGGCCGTGTCCGGCGTATTTTTCCCGTTTCCACCAGAGCGGGAACTCAGAGAGACACGGTTTCTGGCGGGTCTGGCGGTCTGGCTATACGACTGGTTTTCCGATGCGAACAGGGCTGGTGTGTTTCAGGAAGAACCGCGGTGGAGTGTTTTGGTGAGACCCGGACTAACGTGTTTTGGCAAGAAGCGGGCTGGTGTGTTTTTGCACAACGGGTCCAGCTGTAATTGCCTTTCCTTAAATGCATTGTGAATAAATACATGCATGTTTACATGGCCTCGGGCAAAAGCACAAGCCTTACACAGTAGTTTGGAAATGAAACTGTTTATTTTTTCTGCCCTCGCCTCATCTTGGGGTCTTCTGGGACAGCCAAAAGCCTGGTGTTCTGGGCGGCCCGTTTCGCTTCCTCTTCCGAAATGCTTTGGGCAGCACTGTAGTGCCTGGAAGAGACTGCAAGAACAATTCATTACAGGATTTCCCTAATTTGATGATTTAAGTTCACTATTGCTGTTGCAGATTTGTGCTCTGTCTTATTGGGCAAAGAAAAATGACGGAACACACATCCAATTTCGTTCATTGAGAAATGCCTATAAATGAACTACGGTAGCTGATTAAGACCCACTTAGGTAACACTAGCAGAAAATATACGTTTGCTACGTGCTCTTCATACGTCTGCCACGCGCTCTTCAGTAAATAACCTGCTACACGCTCGTCATACAGCCTAACATACGAACTCATGGGCTAATTTTTAAATGTAGGAGTACCGTTGCAAAAAAATGTTCACGATTTCCTACAAAGCTGGAATGCTCAGGTTTAATGCTTTTACTGAATTTCGGGAAGGCTCGCACGTCACGAATGTCGGTGCCATGACGGATAATACCACAGTTCAGGTTCTCCTTCCTCAAAAGAACTCCGGACAAAGAAGAACGTGCGACTGATGCCACAAAGATTACAACTATATCAAATTATTTTAATATGCAGATACTTGCAAAGCAAGTAGACATTCTTCACGGATTTGCACAAGCACACGGAGACAAGGAAAAGATACACAACGACGAGCGCAATCCAACAAATGGTTTATTTTTTCAAAAACCTTCACTTAACACCCCTCCAATCTGCGCGATCTGACCTAAAAAACTCGTCAAAAGCTCACATAGCAAAGCTCGTGATCACATGCCTTAACATACAGATGACAACAGCAAGATTTCTTTCTCAAGCAAAGCAACAGAATGGTGGTTAACACGTTTTTCTTTTTTCTTGTCTATCTAAAAGGCATCCACTATCCTCCTCGAAGTTTGATTGCGTTGCTTGTATTCAATGGTGGTGCTACTAAAACAAGGCGTACATGTGCACTCATTGCAATGCAACGATAAATGTGTGTTAGGGCGACCTTTCAGACTCTACATATGTTCCCTTAGCCTCGTGTTTATACACCTGCCAGTCTGCCCTACGTACACATGAGCACACGTAAAAGGAATATAGTACACTACATTGTTTGCACTTTTAACAAACTGGTGCTTGTGTTTAACACCACAGTAGTCTTCCTGTACACTTCTCAGTTTCTCACATTTCTTGACAACCAAAGCACACACATCTCCGATTTTGTTCTCGGCCAAAAACACCACCTTAACTTTGTAATTTCCAGCTACCTTTTTTATTCTGTGAGATCACTACTTGTTTGTTAAATGCGTACCAAGAAGCACAAGTTTGTTAAATGTGCAAAGAATGTAGTGTACAATATCCCTTTGACGAGTGGTCATGTGTACGTAGGGCAGACTGGCAGATGTATAAACACAAGGCTAAGGGAACCAATGTCGAGTCTGAAAGGCCGCCGTAACACATATTTAGCGCTGCGTTGCAATGAGTGCGCGTGCACCCCTCGTTTTAGTAGCACCATCATTGAATACAGGCATCGCAATCAAACTTCCAGGGAGATAGTGGAGGCCTTTTACATTGATAAGCAAAAAGAAAAGTGTGTTAGCCACCCCTCTGTTGCCTTGCGCTTGAGAAAGAAATTTTGCTGTCGTCATATGTACGTTAAGGCATGTGATCATGAGCTGTGCATTTGCGCTTTTGATGAGCTTTTTTTACCAGATCGCACCAAATCGGAGGGTTGTTAAGTGAAGTTTTGCGAAAAAAGAAACCAGTTGTTAGATTGCGCTCGTCGTTGTGTATGTCTTCTTTCTCTCCGTGTGCTTGCGCGAATCCGTGAAGAAGAATATGTTCCAACTGGGACGACTTGCAGTATTGCTTGAAGTAGCAAGCATTTCAGATTTCATCCATTAGGCATGTACATTCTGTGACTGGAAATACAACATGGAGCTGTACTAAGAAGTAGAGCACTGAAGTCGCCGAACTTGTACCAGGTTATAAAACGACATGCCTGCCTGACATAAAACATGCACGCTACTGAAATACGCAAGCTTTCTCGCTGACCTCTCTATGCTCCCACTTTATGTGGGGACAATGGCAGATGTGCAGGCTTCTGGCGCCTTCTACTGCAAAACGGTTCGTTCCCGTGAAGCTCCTATGCACGAGGGCATCTGTCCACTATATTGCGATGGTGAACCGCTGAACCAGATGAAAGTCTTTTTTTGAGGCGGCCCTTGAGAGCGTCCCACCTTTAGGCAGGTCAACATGCACAGATAAAAACAAAAATGATTTCTTTAGCAAACAGCACTGTTTAATTCATCCCAACGACAATAAACACGAGCTGAATTTCAAAAGTCTGAACTACACATTGAACTGAAACACATACAGAGAACCCTGCTGATACATTTTTGAAGGGACTGTACTAAGCAACAAACTTAAGAGCTGGGAAATGAGAGCTGAAAAGAGGAAATATTTAAAAAAAATTAGTGCTGAACTGCACAGAATTTATTTCAATTCTTACGCTTGAAAAAACTGCGTTTCTGAATGATTTACCCATTGCAGGTAAGCATGAAAAGCTTTTCGAGCACCTCCAGCATCATGTCCTCTAAAACAATTATGTGCCACCGTGGCCAAAACCTCACAAGCGATCACTTTTGCCAATACCTTCGTGAGAGTGTCCTCAGATGTGTCATTGTCGCTGCGCGGTAATATAGCACTATTTGCATAGTGTCGGACTTCCGTGGCTCATAATAGATGACTGAAGACTTCGCAAAAATGAATGAATGCCCAAAAGCGATCATCCAAGAAAAGGATGCCTGCTAGACCAGCTTCTAAACTTCGCCGCTGGTGCTCGCATTGGCACATTCAGCCTTGATCTAGTCGATGGATAGAATCGTAGACGTGAGAATGGCATCGTCTACAGAAATGTGATCAATATATGCAATTCTGTTTGCACCAACAGTTGGAGGCGTGAAAAAACTAAGCAAATTCAGCACACTCGCACCATGCTTGCACGACCACTACGACGAATGAATTACCCCTAAGAAAAACAAAGCCATAGCAAAAACACAGCGGACTCCTTCGACAAATAACGATGAGTCCACATGCGACAGTGGCAACAAATGCCAACCTCTAAGGCAGGTGTCTCAAAGACATGGCCCGCGAACCTTTTTCTAGCGGCCCGTGAATTCACAAAGAATAAACTTTTGTGAGTTTTCTTGGAAACAATCCGGCGCGCACACAAAATACGAAGACGAAAGGCGAGAAGACAAACTGGCGCGACAAACCAACTCGCCCAGCTCTCCATATTGTTACATTACTTTTGTGAGTTTGTTACATGCTATTCAAATTATTTTCCCGCCTATTGCGATTAACAATGCTTTGTTCGGTGGGGCTGCCGAGACGCGATTGATCTCAAGCGTTTTTCTGCTGGGCACCCATACGGTCACTATGTTGAAACATCACCATTGAACAAAATCTCTTTCAGAATTTTAGTCATTCTGCAGATCGGTATCGATATATTTCTTGCAACCAACGTCAAATCCCCTGTGGATATGACCCATACATGAGATATGGCACAGGCATTCTTGAAAATAACAATGTTATGTGACATTTTGTGCAAATCTCTCCCCGCTCCGACTTTCTTCACTGTCCCGGCCCTTGTTGCACTAAATTTCGAGAAAGCGGCCCACTACCTGAGATGAGTTTGAGACCCCTGCTCTAACGCCTCACTTTAGCGAGCACCAAAAACGAGTTTACAACCAATTATGCCATAGACGTCAGCTCTCCAATAGGAATCGCAAAGGCTCTTTTGGTCGAGAGAACCAGAAGTATTTTATGGGTGTCCCTGCAACAACTCATGCAGCTAGCCAATCTTACGGACAAGCCAAGACAAGCCGGCCGGAAAGTTAACATGGCCACTCTCTTCCGGCCAGCTCTGAGCGTACTTTGCGATGTGATGAGATTCCCAATATATTGGACCCTATGGAAGCTATCCTGGGACTAGCGCAAAACGATGCACCAGCCAGGAAAACGCAGCGAGGAACATATCAGCGGGGCTCTACTGTGCCAAGTGCAAGCTTAAAAATAATATTGAAACTATGTCTATGTCAACATGGAAGTAGTAAATGATAACACTGCAGCATTAACCACATTAATATTATTTAGAATAACAAAGAGCGGAGCTAGTTGGTAAGTATTCATTCTAAAAAGACAGAACAGTTCAAATGCCTTAACAGTTACTTCCATGTAGACCCCCACGCGTGCCAGTTTGCCTGTTGCGTGAGCATGCGCAGATAAGCTTTCACGCCTTCTTTTTTTCCGCCGTAGTGCGTCTCTTCAGTTGTTAGTCGGCGTTTGTGGTGTCCTGACTTTTCTTGCGTCCGTCTTTGCACGCCCTATATTTTCAGAATGAAATATTGCCCAGGCAGCGCGCCGGCGTTGGTCCAATCTCGGTCCAACGTCGTCAAACATCGGCACTGACATTGGGCCGACGTCGGCATTTCGGTCAAGTGCAACTTCTTCCGACGTTGGGCCGGTGTTCATGCCGACGTTGGGCCGACGTCGTGCCGTTGTATTTGCCGATATGCAGCCAACACTGGGCCGCTGTCGATATGCCGGCAATGGGCCGTCGTATCGTCAAAGTAGTTGCCGATGTGTGTCCAGCATCGGGCCGTTCCAGGGCATGTTGCAGCCAATAAAATGCCAGTAATATTCCGATGTTCGCTGCGCGACGAATATTGGCTACCAGTGGCTTGCTGATATCGAACCATTATTATTATGGACCTTTTGCTACTGGCATTTTTGCCAGTAGGCTCTACAATACGCATCGAGAACTTGGCCTGGCAGCTCAGCAGCCCCGTACAAGCTCTGTGGTGCAATTTACTCGAAGGCGACAGACTATTGCATGCCCTAGTGTCTAAACGCACTGCACTATGCTTCTAAATCGTATACTTGTGAATTTTTTGCTTGCATTACCCTTCCCCTGGCCACACGTAGGGCATAAAACTGCACGAAGTCCAGCTTTCCTTAACATATTCCTTCTCTGTCTTGCTGGCAAGTGCCCCCTTCGTTGTTCCATCAAATAGCTAAAAAAACATTGACTAAAATAACTGCTGGATGCAGATATCCTGCACACAAGCAATTTAAAAATGAGAATACTAGAAGACACTTTAGAAAACTTTATTTATAGAAGTATAAGACAGACCATTTATTTTCCAGTGCAGTTTTTCAAGTTACTGTAGGTAATTAAGCAACACAGCCAAAAGTAGGGGAGCCCAGCAAGGCTCCATGGGCATAGGGTTGGCCAGGGCTGCGGGGACAGGGCGCTGATGACTGCTGGCTGGCCGGAACCTCACAAGCAGCGGCAGGGGATGAGGTAATGATGGTGGGCTGCCCAGAGTCCTGAAATCAGTGATCAGCTGCTACACTATGAATGCATCTGTGCAGTGCCTCTCCATGCCTCCATTCAGGTCAACAGACTTTGGCAGCCACTTTTTGATGGAGTGCTGTGCTTCTGGCAGTATTTTTTTCCTTTTTTCACAGACACCTGCATAAAAGAATAGAAATAAAGACCATAAAATAAGTATTAGACACTGCTGTAGAACAGACATGCAAGATAAGACAACGAAAAACAACGACTGCAGAAGTCGTATTGCACTATCAAGAACAAATGCCACATATCTTTTCAAAAAGAAATGAACAGCTACTTCAACAGTCCTTGTGAAAATAATTGGCAGTAGGTTTCAATTAAAGTTCGTTGAAACAAGTTTGCGTGATTAATTTACAAGTGGACACAAGGGCTTCATTATTTGGAAACATGCCTTACGGTGTTGCAAGCCAGATGAACAACCCTGCAGCTATTGGTCATGGCTCTATACATTTACACAAAGGACAACAGAATACACACAAGTGCACGAACTTTCAACTCTGCGTTATTCACTGGCACATATCACCACACGTCGTGCCACTTACATCCCAGCAGTGGGCAATCCACTCTCGATACCGTCGATTCCGTCGAAGGTATTCACACTACGAGAGTCTGTGTTGCTTCGGAGAATTCAGACAGGAACACTCCTTACTCCTTTCTTGCTTAACCGATTTCACAGGGGTGGCACACCACCACCCGTAACCGGTGTCTGCTCCACATGCAACTGCCGTTCGGACCTCAACCGCCTGTGTTGGGAGTGCCCCCTCTACATCTCACCCCGGGTTCGTGCCCTGGCCACCATATAGCGGGGACCCTGGCCTTTCTCTCTCCGGACATGGGCCTGTCCGGATCCCACACTTCCGGATCGGGCCATCGAGCTCTGGCGAGCACTCCTCTTGTTCCTCCAGGACCCGGCGGCACCACCGGTCGGCGATCGGCTCCGCGACAGCCACAAGATTGAAGCGGCCCCCACTTAGCTGCCTCCAGACCGTCTTTTAATAAAGCGGAGGCAGCTCTACCACTTCCTTCTACCCTAATAACGCTTCCCTTTTCCACTGCAGCGCCTTTGGCTCATTTCAAAGTGGAACAAGCGTGGTTTCATTCATTCACATCACTACACAACAGGATGACTGATCAGCAAATACAACACGAGATGAAAAAATCAATGCAAACTACATTTTTGCACTAACACTTGTGGCTCGATGCAAGGCTCCTCTATGAATCTTATGTAGTATCTCCCAATGACATGGAAGGTGTGCTGCCGCAGTTTCCCAAGTCATTCCTTGTGCATTAAATAAACCTCAGAAATTTTACGTCCTTTTTGAGACCTGCATCGATCCAAGACCTTGGTTTCGTTGAGAGGCTTCCAGCTGCATCCTGTGCAGTGTGATAACAAGCATCCTGGCAACTGGAGCATTCCTTTCGCTTATGTATGCTCTGTTTACCCTTGAAGAGTCAATGCCGTAGATGTAAAGCAGCACCAACAAGTCCCAAATGATCACTGCCGTACATGTATGGTGCTATCTGTGTGCTTGAAAAACATGCCACTTCAATATTATTGTTGCCAAGCAAGTGCTGTCAACCTATGGAGAAGCAGGATCTTTTTTGTCGCAACGTTGACCTTTCGTTTCTACTCCAAGGTCTAGTTAGGCCGCCACATCGGCTATTGCTTGCACGTGCACAGTGACAAGTTTGGTTTTGTCTCGCAGGCAGGTTTTGTTTGTTGCGCCAGCAAAATCTCATGTCTAATCAAACTTGTAACCAAATCACCTGACCTAGCTTGTTTAGTGCTTACAGGGATGAGATTTCAGACATTAGCAGGTGAACTATGGTACTGAAAAACAATGCCGTTGCACACAAATGCTACCATGCCTGCATGTTCGGTGTCTTGGAGTGCACACTTTTATTAGCCTATGAAACATATTTATTCCAATAAAAAAGTTTTCATTATTAGCATAGGTTTCTTAATTTTGTTGCTGCTGAATAAGCAACGTACCTGTACCCAGTCATGGGCACGTTAGCAGTAAAAAGTAACAGTGTTACAGTTACAGCTAGCTAAGCCAAAAAAGTAACTCTGTAACAGTTACAGCGTTTTGAAAGGCAACCTGTTACAGTTACAGTTACTGCAAAAAAGTAACGTTGTTACTTTTCTGTTACTGTATAAAATTATAGATCACAAATCAAATGATGTGTAGTGTTCCTACCTAAAATAACGGAACAGCATTAAAGCTTCAATATGGAACTGGCGTCCATCTTACTCCGCTATATTTTCAACTTCATCCTCCTTTTCTTTCCTGCCCCGGCCCTCGTGCTTCTTCATCTTCTGTCCAAAGGCTCATACCGCTTCACCCTTCCCGCTTTCTTTTAATTACCCCTCTTGGGGTAATACTTGAAGACATTCCCAATTGAAGCACATTCAACTGATCCACGTTCACCAGTGTACCAGACAGTCTTCAAAATTCCGTTCTGGGTGGCTGTCTTGGTCACAGAGTAAGGCCCGTAAACTTTGGCACTGGAATCTCTTATTCCTTTTCTCACTAGTACGAGGTCGGTGACTTGAATGTCTGGCATGTCTGCTCGATGCCTCTTGTCGAAATTCTTTTTCATTCGTTTTCGGTACCTCTCCTCCTGTGATTTTTGTTGCCTCTCCTCTACAATCTTGAGGTTTTCCGAGAGTCCCAACTCACGGTCTGCCTGCAGAATAGGGGTTTCTCCTGTAGAAGCGTACTGTGGACTGCACCCCAAGGCACTTGTGTAGGATCGGTTATGATGTTTTATGGCTGCTTCTAAGGAACATTTCCATCCACCAGGAAAACTATCGTATATCTTGATGTACTGTTTCACGTCCCGTATGGCACGTTCTGCAAGCCCATACGCCGCAGGATGGTATGGCGCACAGAACTTGATCGATACATTGTGATGCCGAGCCCATCTTGCTAGCTTTTCACTCTTGAACGCGGGGCCGTTATCGCATACGATTGTGCGCGTAGTTCTAAACATGTCTCTTTCGAGAAGGGTTATGACGCTATTTGCATATTCTTTTCCTGCTCGTGCCGCGACCATCCTGGTGCATTCATCTATGGCCAGCAGAAAAGCTAGCGTTTTTCTGACTCCTTCCCGTTTCTTGTTAAGTTCGGCGAAATCCGGGTGAACTACATCAAAAGGCACGTTCGAGTGGCAAGGTAGTATCATGGTGTCCGTAGGCTGTTTATACTTTGTGTACTTGACACACATGGCATGAACGAACGTACTGACTGACGTCTTTCTTAATGTGAGGCCACGTAAACCTCTTGACCAACTTGTTGTAGGTACGCCAAAATCCGCCGTGTCCTCCAGATTCTGGGCTATCGTGGTACAAGTAAAGCACTTTAGAAACAAGAGTTGGTGGGACTTGATACCGACCTTCAGTAAAAACCAGTTGTTCTGAGCCTTCCCACACCTTCACTTCATTAATTTCTTCAGATTGTTCTGTGTTTTGTACCATCAATCTTGATAGAGCATCTGCATCGGTTAAGAGCGGTCCTGGTCGGTGCGCGATGGTGAAGTCAAATTGCTGCAAGCAATTCACCCATCTGGCGATACGCCCTTTAGTTTGGGTCATATTCAAGAGATGAGTGAGTGCCTGGTGATCGGTGAACAAAGTGAACTTCGTACCTTCCAGGTACGTGCGGAAGTAGTCAGCGGCCTTCAGAACAGCCAGTGCTTCCTTTTCCGTTGTAGTGTAGTTTGTTTCAGACGGCTTGAAAGTGTAACTGTAGTAACCTACTACGGGTCGCTTTTCTCGGCCAGATGCTTCAATACATTTTTGATACAACACTGCACCAGTCCCATAATGTGAGGCGTCAGTGTTCAAGGGTAAAGTGAAGTCTGGTATGCGCAGAACTGGTTCAGAAGAAATTCTGTGCACCAAGTCACGGTACACTCTCTCACATTCGTCACTCTATTCAAAGGGAACTTCTTTCTGCGTTAAGCGCGTGAGGCATCTAGTATTGACAGCAAGGTCCTTTATGAAAGATCGGAAATGTCCTGCCAATCCCAAAAACATACGCAGTGAATGGACGTCATATGGTTTCTTCAACTGGGAGATCTTCTCGACGGACTCTTGTTTTGTGCTTTTGGTGTTCCCATCGAAGACTCTTCCAAGAAACACAACTTTTTGTTGAAAGAATGCACTCTTCTTAAAACTAACCTTGAGATGTGCCAAGCTCAAGGCGTTTAACACCTGAGACAGATGGTCCTGATGCTCAGCCTCTGTTTTGGAGAAGACTATAATGTCGTCTATGTACACATTACAAAAAACACCAAGGAATGGCTTTAGGACGTCGTTCATGATCTTCTGGAACCACGCTGGCGAGTTTTTCCAGCCGAAAGGAAGCCGGTTATATTCGTAGAGATCGAATGGCGTGATAAAAGCGGTGTACATTTTTGTTTCTTCGGTTAGTGGGATCTGCCAGAAACCTTTGCATAAATCGATGCGGGAAAAATGTCGGCAGCCCCCCGGTCTCATCTATAATTGTGTCGATCTTCGGCATAGGAAATGGTATGAGTTCTGTCTGACGATTGAGAACACTGTAGTCGGTGCATAATCTGAAGGTTCCGTCTTCTTTCGGTGCGATCGTTATGGGAGAAGCGAAGGGTGATACCGAAGGTCGTATGATAGCATCTAGCATCTCCTGCAACTATTTCTTGAGCCACATCTTTCGCTCCCTTGACATATTGTAAGGTGCTTTTCGGATGACGGTCTTGTCAGCGAGTTCGAAAGGAACCTTGTGTGACTTCATCGCCTGAGGATAGCTTCCTATGCATACAAGTTCAGGGTAGGTCGTTGTGATATCCTCCGCGCACTTGACAACTCGTAGATTATCTTGTGTACCATGATTTGTCTCGTTCCTTGCTACTCCTTCGACTAGAACCACATCGTCCCAGTACACGTTGATCTTTAGTTTCTTTATATCTCGTCTTGATAGCAAAAAGTCGTACGTCACCCCCTCTATCACCAACACTTCGCTCTCTATTTTCTGACCTTAGAACTCGATGTTTACAAAGGCCCACTGATCATGCAACGTTACTTTTCCATCATAGCCTTGTACTCGTAGGATTCTTCCACTATGCAAGCGACTTGCATCCACCAGCTTGGCATTTATAATAGACACAGAAGCACCGCTGTCTACCAGAGCCATCATAGGTTTGTTTCCTACTTACTTTGACGGGAATGTGAAGTAGGCTAGAGCAACTTAAATAAACAGTCTCATTTGGAGTCATCGGATCGGACTGATCACCCTCGTTTATTAGTTTTTTTTCTGTCGAATACTCCTGAGCTTTAGTGTCGATATTATTCACTCGACCTCTTGGAACGCGCCAGGGCAAGTTATCTGTGCTACTTGCGAGGTGACTCGGTTCTCGCTGAGCGCGGCTTGACCAGTCCGCTTTACTCCGACTGAAACAGCTTCTTGACTCGGCGGTTATGCTTGTTTCCGAAGCTGATGGTATGTTCTGAAGACACGCGAGGAGGTCATCTAGAGTTTTTGGCGACAGTATTTGCACTTGCTTCAACACGTTAGTGTGCAATCCATGCATTATTAAGGCAACTACGGCTGTAGATGGAAGCAAAGGCTCAGCCAGCTTTAAAAGACGGCGTTTCTCAAAGAAGTAGTCGACAAGGCAGCTTTGCTAAGACTTGAAATTAAGCGCTGTGTTCCATCTTTCTACTGGATTGCTTCGGAATGCAGTCAAAAACTTTTTCCTCCACTGGCTCCAAGAGTCGTCGCTGTCTTCCAGAATGCATGTTTCATACCACTTTCGCGCAATACCTCTCAAGTAAACGCGCATGTTGGTGATTTTAGCCTCATCAGAGAGCCACTTGTTTTTTCCAGCGGCATATTCGTAGAAATCAAGCCAACTTTCTGGACTTGAAGACACACCGTCGAAGGCATCAGGTTCTATGAATTTAGGCATCGGTTTCTCAGCATTCAGATAGCTTATAAAAGATGTCATTGTTTGGTTTTGTTGAACCATCTGTTCCTTTTGCAGCTGAAGAGCTTTCAAAACGAGGCTCACCTCTTCTGTCGAAGATCGTGATCCTGAGTCTTTTCGACGCGCTGGTTCAATAACTAGGTCGCTGAAGGTCGCCACAAGCAAGTTCACTTTCACAGCACCTTTCCGTCGTAGTTCAGTAGTGTCCACGGCTGCCTTTTCCACAACCAGGTTCACGAGTTCTTCCGAGCTGAGCTCACGAGGTAGGTCTACCGCTGCTTCGTCTTGAACTTGGTACTTCGAAAAGATGATCTTCTCCTCGGAGGTCTCGTCAATGAAGAACGTCACCCACATGATGGCTTCCATGGCCGGCTGCGCCAAAATAATGTAGTGTTCCTACCTCAAATACCGGAACAGCATTAAAGCTTCAGTATGGAACTGGCGTCCATCTTAATCCGCTTTATTTTCAACTTCATCCTCCTTTTCTTTCCTGCCCAGGCCCTCGTGCTTCTTCATCTTCTCTCCGAAGGCTTATACCGCTTCATGATGGAATTTATTTATTAATGTATGAAGGCATGCGGGTAGACGAAATTGAAGAAGTAACTCTGTAACAGTTACAGAGTTTTCAAAAGTAATCTGTTAGTTACTGTGAAAAAGTAACGCTGTTACTTTTCCGTGACTGTATAAGACAATAGATCACAAGTCAAATGAGAGAATTTATTTATTAAAGCATGAAGGCATGCTTGTAGTCAAAATTGCACGTAGTGAAAACGTAGACAACTGAAACCTAATTGGGCCCGACACAAGCAATCATTTTGTACGCCTCATACTTGTAGTGGAAAACGTGGTGGAATGACGGCAGTAAGAAGCGCATGCGAAGTGCAATGGGGAGTGCATCACTAGTGGAGACAACATGCATTGTGTCTGCTCCGTATGTTTCAGATGTGGCAGACTGTTCGGAGAACTTCGCGTCCACTGGGCATACAAACTGTTCTTAAGCCCCGTTATAATACCGTGGGACATGTGTTCCCGAAATCCAAACACCACCCACCTGCGGACGATCATGGGGATGTCATCCAAAAGCACGATGCGGGAATTCAGACACATCGGCGAAACATGCAGGAAAGCATTAACGAGGCCTAAAGAACACAAGCGGAATGTTGCTAAAGCAACCAATTCAATGCGTTTAAGATTGAGCTTGTTGGACACTGCTGGATGGCAGGGAATAGCTTTGACCTAAACAATGTGACGACGCTGGTTTGTGAACGAAGGCGGGGGAAAGAACTTCTGGAATCGTGGTTCATTCTCCGTGGCGCATCGGCTTGCAAAAACAACTGCGGCCCCCCACTGGACATTTACAAGGACATGCGTGACTGGCGGAGTGGTTGACCTCGGCTCAATATTTTTTTTTCTTTTTTGTTGCCAGTGTATACTGAGGATGCCACCTGCATATGAGGTGAAACGTCTGTCATTTTTTAGAAATTTGCTGTGTTAAGTCAGAGTAAACATTTTACAATCAGTTCCAAAGAAGTTTTAAAAAATCGCTTGGCTAGTTCATGGTATTTCTGCCTCTTAGCCGTTTCGCGTTCGGCTGCTTTCTAGCGACCTGTCAAAAACGATTACCTCAGAGCCTCAGACGAAGGAGACTGTAAACTAGGCATCCTAATGCTTCACCTGTGCACCAAGAACAGAGCTAGATGCTCAAGTGACAAAGGCGATATATATATATGCGGAAAAAAATGGACGTCAACTTAGCAGCTGTTCAGTTGCAACATGATTGATTTACATGTTGCGTTAATGACTGACCTCTGACCTTGGTCTTCTACAGGGAAGAAAATTCTCTTAGTGACCCCCTCTCCTGAACTGCAAGGGGTGCCCTATTCAGGAAAGTTGAGAGGTTGAAAGGATATGGTAAAGAAAGTTAGAAAAAACGAAAGGCCTCTAACGAGTGTTGCTGTTGGATAATTTTTTATAAAGGCAGAAGCAACTGTAACGGTATTTGCCGTTACAGTTACAAGTTACTGAAAAAAATAACTAGTTAGCAGTAACTCATTAGGGGTAACTAGTTACTGTCCATGACTGCCTGCACCTATGGAAAATAATGCCACTTCATGGTCACTCTAAAGAAAAACTTGAGTAATTTTTATTTAGGTGGCCTAAAGACTCGCAATACACAATAAAAAATGTCAATCATCAATGACCACATTTGGGAAAAATGTTCGAGCCTCACAAGGCCACAAACAATTAAGTAGATCAGCCTGCCTCCCTAGGAGAAACTTTCTATCCATGAAAAGGGTATGCTAGAAAATGTTGCAGGCACATTTCAAATATGTACCTCTATGCTTTATTACAGACAACAAAACGGAATCGGGCTTGTGGGTCTTGATTCCTAATGTATGGAATTGCACAGTGCGGAATACGGGACGAAACACTTGAAGAAGCACACAAGGACAGCGCTGACTCTCAACCAAGGTTTATTGCACACGACACATGCGCATGAAAAAATACTGATGAGGAAGAGAAAGGAAAAACAAGAAGAACCTCAATGTCTTTACCGTCTGTGCGTGGCTTTCAGGAATTGAACTTCTTTATCACCTAAGGTGATAGAAGGCTGGCTGATACACTGCTCCCTATATTTGTTAATGTGGTACGTCTCTAGGATAAGTCTTTTGTTCGTGTTACTGTGCCTGTCTATCACTTCCGTCTTGTTGAAAATTGGGTTGCATTGATGCTGTGTGCAATGAGCTACCAAGTTTGATAATCGGTCATTCTTTTCGCGTTTCCTCTGGTGATCCCGTAATATAACATTTGCGCACCCACTAGTCTGATCGATAGAAGTACTGTCACATGACAAAGGGATCTTGTATACTACTTCTGTAGCACACGGAGTGAAGCTGCTTCTGTGCTTCACGCCACATTCACCTTTCTTTTTGGTTTTGCCTTCTGCCCTGCGCTTAACACGCGCGCAAATGCTGCCCAGATTCTTGGTAGCCGTAAAAACCACCTTCACATCGTATCTGGATGCTGCATTCTTAAGGTTATGCGCCATCTTGTCAACGTAGGGCAGCGGGGCGATGCGGCTTTCATTACCTTTCCCTCGGTCATCGCGTTTACTGGATTGTTTGATCCATCACGCCACCTTCTCACAGGATCTAGTTACCAAATAATCCGGAAACCCTACATTTTTGCAACCTCTGGATCTCAGCATGAACACTGCTCTGCATCGTGTGTACACATGACTGAGACACGGCTGCCCGTACCAAAGATGCAGCCAACCCATCTTTAACCACTTTGGAATGAGGTGATGTGTAAGTCAATAGCGGTTTTTGCGACCTGGGCACGTCCTGCCTGCACACATGCTCCGGGTAAAAAGTTAGCCTTAGTTATAAAAACTGAAGGATTGATTCTTGTGGCAGTTCTGCCGTAAAGTTAAGTCCACTTCCGCTTTCAGTGTTGACAGGACGACTCAGGACAGATCAGATGGTGTGGCGGTCAAAGTATTTCGGTACATTGACGATTATCTATTCCTTTGTGAAGGGAACCATGTCAACAAAAGGATGGGATATATTCACCAGATATTTAATGCGAGCGAAAGCGGACTTAACTTTACAAGAGAACTGCCCCAGGAATCAATCCTTCAGTTTTTAGACGTAAGGCTAACTTTTTACCCGGAGCATGTGTGCTGTCATTACGCGCCCAGGTCGCAAAAACTTATTTTTTCTTACAATCAGCTCATTCCAAAGTGATTAAAGATGGATTGGCTGCATCTTTGGCACGGGCGGCTGTGTCCAATTCATGTGTACACACGGCGCACAGCAGTGTTCATGCTGAGATCCATAGGTTGCAAAAAGTAGGGTTTCCGGATTATTTGGTCAATAGATCCTGTGAGAAGGTGGCGAGATACATCAAACAATCCAGTACACACGAGGATCGAGGGAAAGATAAAGAAAGCCGCATCGCCCCGCTGCCCTACGTTCACAAGATGGCTAACCTTAAGAATGTAGCATCCAGATATGATGTGAAAGTGGTTTTTATGGCTCCCAAGAAGCTGGGCAGCATTTGCGTGCGTCTTAAGCGCAGGGCAGAAGGCAAAACCAAAAAGAAAGGTGAATGTGGTGTGAAACACTGAAGCACCTTCATTCCGTGTGCTACAGAAGTAGTATACAAAATCCCTCTGTCATGCAGCAGTAGTTATATCGGTTAGACTGGTAGGTGCGCAAATGTTCCGTTACGGGAGCACCAGAGGAAATGCGAAAATAATGACCGGTTATCAAACTTGGTAGCTCATTGCACACAGCATTAATGCAAGCCACTGTTCAACAGGACGGAAGTGACAGATAGGCACAGTAACATTAACAAAAGACTTATCCTAGAGACGTACCACATTAACAAATATAGGGAGCAGTGTATCAGCCAGCGTTCTATCACCTTAAAGGGACACTAAATGCAAATATTAGGTCAACATTGATTTTGTTGAAATTGCGGTCCAGAAACCTCGCAGTGCTACTTTTATGCCAAGGAAGTGCTTATTTTATCACGAAAGTGTTTTATGCCGGGGTCCACCAAGACTTCAGTGACGTATTTCCGTCACGGAAATGACGTCGAAAAAATATACACAATAAGATGGCAAAGAAAAAATGGTACCGTCAACGGGCATCGAACCCACGACCGCTCGGTCCGCAACAACAGATGCCGGGAAAGCTATCCACTGCGCCACGGTCACAAACTGTGGAGGCTTTACGAACGCGCCTTTTATATCTACAACTCTCCCGGTCGGCTGGGTGGTGTTGACCTCTGGGAGTGGTAATGTAAAGTAATTCGTCATTGCTGTGGCCTCCGCGGCTAGCACCTGCAACGCGTTATGCGTCCCTCCCATTTGGCGCGTTTTCAATAGAAGTTGAATTTTGTCAATGCCTTAACACACCGCGCGGTGGCGACCTTTGCCCAAGTGTCGTAAAAGCCTCGGCGTCGCTCAGCATCGCGCTAATACAAACCAAAAATAGCTCTGCGACGAGCGCCTGCCTCACCTGGCAGACCGCGTTCCATGCTCGCGCGCTCGCCCCGAGAAAAATCGCGGACGGGTTACCAGGGCGGTACGACGCGCTTTGCGTTTCCCTCTAGTCCGGCCGTGGTGTTCAATCATATTTTAACATGCCGCGGGATGGCGACGAAGTTCTGCGTCCAATATGCGACGCTCTTCTGGCTATAACACCTCGTTCTCTGATTATGCTTTCACCGCTAACTACTACAGCTGCCACAAGGGTTTGTTTAATTATTTAGCAGGGACGTTAGTCGCCGGGATGGACATGTGCCACCAATCATCAAAGTGGGTGCATACACGTTAAACGGCGCCATTAGCTGCCAGACATCAATATACTTTGTGCAAACTGTCTTACATCAATGTACAGTAAGCATTCAGTTACTTCTGTAAGGGCACGCTTTACTTTCGTGTTATTCCGATTCCTAAGACGGAGGGATCAACCGTGTTTTTGAAATAAAGTCACGTTATAGCGATACGCATCACGTTAGCCCACTTCAAACCACTCGCCTGAAATCAGTCTTTCACACGTCACTGCTGCCGTGCCCAACGTTGCCTACCCTTACTGCGCGGCGGCGTGCACTGGCGGTGTGCACCATTCGGGCATCCGGCAACATCACATGCATGCGGCATTTTGTCGAATTTTCCGTCAGAGCGACTTTCACGAGCGCGCAAAAAACACGCGGCAGTATGCGATACCGAAACTACCACTGAGACGCGACCACGTGAGCGAAGCAGGGCACCAGGCGAAGCGCAGTTCGGTGAAAGCGGAACCTTTGAACCGCGCGCGACGTTCCCCATGGCAACGCCAAAGAGGTTCTTTTTTCCATAAATCAAACAGAAACGAACACATCATTTTATTACGTCTCTTGATGCATCGTAGGTTCTTTTTTTTATTGCGGCTAGTTTTATTACTACTTATTATTTTAAGCAGACTCTCATACGTCATCGGGATCATTCTGAAAATGTGCCGCTCGTGGCGCTCATCGTGTGATACATTTAGCTTAATTTCGCAGTAAGTAGGGCACTGCTGTTAATAATACTGCCGTTTTAGACGTTGTCATACATTGATCTTTCACGCTCACATAAATTGTTATTTGTCTTAAGTGTCCCTTTAAGTGACAAAGAAGTTCAATTCCTGAAAGCCACGCACAGACGGTAAACAGACTAAGGTTCTTGTTTTTCCTTTCTTTTTCCCATCAGTAATTTTTCTTGCGCATGTGTCGTGTGCAGTAAACCTCGTTCGAGAATCAGCGCTGTCCGTGTGTGCTCCTTCAAGTGTTTCGTCCCGTATTCCATGATGTGCAATTCCATACATTATGCATGGTATATAACACATTTTTCTTTTTCTTGCGTATTTATCTTCGTTCTTGTCTGCACAATCCTTTCAACTTTCAAGGACTTAAAAAAAAACCACTTTTGCTCCAGGCCTTTCATTAATCATTTTGAGGTCATGAGATTTTATGCACATAACGTGTGGCAGTTACCTTCGTTTTATGTTCACCATCCTCTGTACTGCTTTTTTACGTTACCTAAACTTGAAACTTTTTTTAGCCACGAGCATTACAAGTGACAGTGTTCCTACTGCCCTTAAGCTTCGCGACTTGCCACTACAGTCTACTTTAGATCCTAAAGCGACTAGGCTTTCTGGGGGCTTGGTTGTTATTGAGTGGAAATTGTTCTTTTTAATGCTTTTAAATGCACTGAATCCCATGGCAGAAAACTTGTTTTCCTCGTCGTTTTACGCTCCCAACTGTTAGCTGCTCTGCGCATAAACTCAAGGTCTGAAAATTGGAGGCCATCTTCATCTGGCATTTCAATCGTAAACTCCAGCCCTTGGTGTGTACGTGTGAACATTTAGACATTTTCTGTTTTAGTCTTCTCTACAAAGAGTGATATAAAAAAGAAATTAAAAATCAACGTAGGGAAACATTTAACTTCTCCAAAGCTATGTAGCTCATGCAGCTGCAGAAAAGAAAATGATGAAGGAAAAACCACTCAAAAAGCAAGCAGTCAGCGTGTAGCTGCCTAGGCCATATTTTTGGTTTGAGGCAAATTTTAAGAGGTGGATCGGCTTTTTGTAAAGGGAGTTTGGGCATATCGTGGTTTTACCAGGCACATCGACCACACAGCACCTGAATAGTAGCTTATACTTCAAAGTGAGCACAGACATCGGTTTGATCAAAACGAAGTGCACGCTAGGGTGTGCTGATGTGCATATCACAAAGAACATTCGTTGACGCATTCTTGCTGGGACGAGGAACACTTGACTATAGCTTGCAGAGTCATAAGAGTACATATGTAAAGTTTATTACACTGCTATAAAAAAGAAAAGCATACGTGCACCCCCGAGTAACAAGACAAAATGCACCACCACAGCTGCTCATGTAATACATTTACGTACAAGCTGTACCGTGTGATTGCTCACTAAGTCACTGCAGAACATTTGTTAGTGCATGTCTGGTACATTAAAATCACCAACTATCATAAATCGTGCATCTTTCTGTTCTCTAACCCATGCAATGTGTCTTGAGAAATACCCGCCTAGGTAGCTTGGCACATGAGGCATCGCGCAGCTAACCTCGAGGGAGCGGGTTCAATTCCCGGCCAGAGGGGTGGCATGTCGAT
The DNA here is from genome assembly GCF_013339695.2 of Rhipicephalus sanguineus. Taxonomy (NCBI): domain Eukaryota; kingdom Metazoa; phylum Arthropoda; class Arachnida; order Ixodida; family Ixodidae; genus Rhipicephalus; species Rhipicephalus sanguineus. Next base: position 124,216,434 of record NC_051184.2, read on the forward strand.
AGGGTGCACGTTAAAGGTTAGGTGCACTTAAAGAATCCCAGATGGCCGAAATCAATCGCGAGTGTCCCCTATGATATAACTTGGTTTTGGCAAGTCACACTTCAGTGACCATTACTGTGCTATAAACGCTTCAATATATATTTTATCACCGTTCTTGGGTTTCACCTGTGGCACATGCCCGCACACGAAAGGTGTTGGTGGCGACGTCCCACAGGCGATGGGGGAAAGGGTTTCATAATGTATGTGACAGGCACGTCATGGTATTCATGTCGTGATATATCACATTCATCAGGCACTTATGTCCTCCTATGCCAATTTTCGTATATACCACGTTAGGCACATGACCACAACAGCACTGAAGTAGGCAGCTAGATATACGGACACATGGAAATGGCTAAAAGTAAGTGCCTGTGGTTCGCGAAGAAATGCTTCACATTTATTAAGAACACACACAAGTATTTGAAATGTGTCAACAATGTTATCTACAAGATCCCTTTCACGTGCGGAAAATCGTAGATAGGGTAAACAGGCCGATGTATTAATACTAGGCGACAGCTTGTATTGGGGCTAGTTTGAATACCTTAATTATACTTAAAAAGCAGCGCTGCAAAGAAACACAGGACAAAACTACACACACTAAGCAGTGAATCTGTGTGGTTTCGCCCGTGTCCATTTCTACTTTGCCAGCACTGCTTCTCACATTCAAGTAGGTGAATGGGGCGTACATATGCGACAGAGATGCTTCAGTCACCGGGACACTTGGCATCGCACCGCACACAGTGCAGCTGCAAGCCTATCCTCAACAAAACAAAGACTTTGAATCAATGCAAGTCTTTGTGAATGTCCTCTGCAAATGAAATGAGGAGATGCTGGAAATACAGAGCTCTGAGCATTCTTTCAGTTTGAAGGTTGAGCGCTACTAATATACAGTGCGGGCTACATTTGCCAAGAGTGTTCTTTAGGCACAATGAGGCAACAGCTCCTTTAAAGCATGGAGTGGGCGGGTTTGAAAAGCGAAAGTGGTTCGTCAGCGTGCATCTCAAAACACCAGCAGGCACCAACACCTTTGAAATGAAGCCACATATCTAAAAATCTGATCCGGCCATTGACTAGGACATCGTACACAAGGTCATGTAAGCCCATTAATATTTGAGTATAACCAACGTCTTTTTGCTTTCACGTTTTAAACCTGCGGATCACAAATGAAAACATCGTTATGATGTGAAAGTCAATACACACTACAGGCTATCTTATCTCAGCAGAATGATTGACCCAGCAGCAAGCAAGCAAGCAATGTGTACAGGCACTACCCTTCTTGCACAGTGTGCAAGAGAGGTAGTGCACCAAACTTCTCTAAGATGTAGAAAAGTATACACTGGCCAAACTGGGACATACATCAATGATAGGTTCAAGGACCATGCAATCATAAAAAAATGTGCATGAAGGTTTCGTTTTCTGGCTCACCACTGTGTAACTTGTAAGGATTGCTCACCAACTTGGAAAACATTTGTCGTGAAGGTGTAGTCACACGAATTTTAGAAATTTTTCATTGGTGCTCTAAAAACAAAAACACTGGTGTCGGGAACCCTAGAGTATATTAGTGGTGCCTCGAAATGCATTGAGTATAGTTTTAATAGCGCTGCCCTAAAAATCACTCTGTTTCGATATTAAGGGGGCGGTTTCACAGCGACATGTTAACACAGTCTGGCGTAGGTCTAGGTCATGTGGGGACAGCAACTCGCGATGTACAATACTCGAAGACAGCTTATCTTGGCAGTCAAGCAAAGGCTACCGAGGCTAGGCTACCGCATATTCATGGTACTCCGCTAGTATTACGCAGCTTGCAGTCGATTTCAATCTGCTTTTTTTCTTCATTATATCACAATGCAAGCACCGTCATCCTAGTGGAAAACTTGCAAAATGCGTCTTGATCTCTGAGGCTTTCATTCTGGCGATAGCGGCCGTTCCAGCCCCTACCAAAAAACAGGGGGCAGCGCAGGCAAATGAAGGCAAATTCCAGTTTATGTTTTGCTTGCTCACAGCGTTAGTGCCTTTACAAAAAAATATACGTGAAAAATGTGAATCGAAGAGACATTTCAAGTGCTCAGTGTATATTTCAGTGTCATGTTTTGGGTATATGTTTTTCTGAGAAATAGAGTTTTCGACTGCACAAGGACCAACACATATCAGGAATGCCATTTTTACCTCGAAAATGGGGGGGGGGGGGGGCAGAATACGTAGTGCTTCTAAGAAATCAAAAAAAGAAGGAATGTTTGTAAACTGAGCAATAATATTACCTATGACTATTTTAGTCTCATAATAAATGAAACAGTATTCGTTGGCGCAAGGCTAACGGGAGAATTATCTATAAAGTTATGTACTATTTCCTGGCGTGCTAGCAGTCATGCGTTTAGGTTCGGTAGCATACACAGAACTGCCAAGAAAAGTTGTCCCCGAGTATAGCAGTAGCTACAGTCTATCGTCTGCCATCAGTCTCACGTAAGCAATGATGAGTGAATTTGTTTATCAACTCTGAGAGCGATTTTGGGCACATGCAGAATGCAGAGTTCGCAAACACAGCAAACTGAGTTGACTCGTCATCCTAACGCCTATAATGGTGACATTAAAGGGCCCCTAAACAGCCTCTGAAAAAACAAAAAGAAAAACAAGCGCACTATTCTCTTTTGGCGTTTCTCATCTTTTTGGCACACTTCGTGACGCCAGAACGGTGATTCACGTGACATCATTAGGGTACATACTCTCAACTGGTCTATATACGAGAAATATCAGTTGTGAATTGTCTCCTACCCTGCTTTGCCACGCAGTAGCCCACCCGTGCTTTCGTTGTCTTTCATGATTATCATGTGTGATCAACTAATTTTACTTAATTTTCTACATTTCTGCCTGCACAAGTGAATATAACAGTGTAGCCGACAAGCGTGATATCCTTATAAGCTCAACGCCTAATGCTGACGTTGTACGCATGCTTCATGAAGAAATATGTAACGAGGAGATATCGCGAGTAGGAAGGGCGAGACAATGACGGTATGAAAAAAACCACTTGCTCTTCCTTGAACTCGGAGTGGTTTAGTATCTCTTTAAATAAACTAAAATATTATAAAATACGTGTTTCCTGCCTCCGATGTTTGGAGGGCCTTATTATTGCATGCCAAGGGAATGAAAAATATCCCTTTGTGATGCATGAAAACCATGTCAATACTCCTTTAAGAAGAGCAAAACTTGTACGACATGAGAAATCGTAGAATCTGAAGCATACCTAATCATGGCCGCTGTCACGTACGCAGATAAAAAGCTTGTTTATTTACACATGGGCAGGTGATGGCACCTCGATTAGACGGTGTATGAACAATAATACCGTATAAAATTCAGAAGTTCAGCACTCATGCTTGTCCTCTTGTTTCGCTTGTCTTTTATTATTTTATTTTTTGTTGCAGTATCTTTCCATTATGTACCAACGCAGCGCCACTCTTTTTCGTTTGTGTGTCTTCTTTTCTCTTCGTTTCATTGTGCTGCACATGCTCAGTATGTACCAACATGCACAACTGAATCTAGAGGTGTTTTTTCATTGCGGATTTTGTTTGCCATATTCCTTTTAGGCAGCTTTTTAAATGTGAAGCATTTCTTAGCGAACCTACGGCACTTTGAGCGTTTTTGTGTACATGTCTGTCTGTCTGTCTGTCCAGCTAGCTAGCTAGCTATCTAGCTAGCCACCTACGTCTGGGTGCTCTCATGATTGCCTCCTTAACTTGGTGTAGACCATAATTGGCATAGGAGGGCAAGAAGATTTGACGAATATGACTGTCGGGTCATGACACGAATAATGTGAAAATTCTGTCGTGTACGTCGTCAAACCCTTTCCTCCAGACAGGTGTCGCACATACCCGTTTACCACGGGCAGCGGTGTACGGGTATGCGCCACAGGTGATTGACAGTTTATATATATCCAGGTACCACGGGAACGGACTTTGGTAATTTAAATGCCAGAACGTTAAGAAAAACTGACATCGGCAGTGTTGACCCGACAAATGAAAGCAATAAATTAGGATCCCAACAGGAATCGAACCTAAACATTCTGTGTGGCAATCAGGTATTCTACCACAGAGCCACGCCATGTCTAAAAACTGGTTCAATAAAAACAGCCTTGCAGGCGTAATGTTGGTGCAACGTCAATTGTAGTTGTGGTGCTGGATGTATAATTTTACAAGAAAGCAATAAACACTACATATGTACTCCTACGATAGAGGTGTCACATCGGATTAAAGTCTGTGGTTCTAATGTTGGCTCCGCTTTTATAGCAGTCTAATAAGCATTACATTTGTATTCCTATGATTCAGCAAGCTATATTGAAGCATTGCTCGACGCCGGAGAAATACATTAACAGAAGTTGCGTATGATATTCGGATGACTGCACCATAACGTGCACTTACTTTAGATAATACTGATGTATGTACTTTAACGCGAGGGCTACTTCGCACCATATGATACCCTTTAAACGCCAATGTTATCGGCGTGCCTGGCAAGCCCACAATGTGCACAAAGCTACTACACTTACAAAAACACGTCGATCCAACTCGTAACGCTTGGCTCAAAGCCACAAAATACAGCATAGGAGTACTCGCTGACTGCTTCGCATGAAACCGATTAACACAAGGCGTGGGATCTGCCGAAATTTGTTGCTTACTGTCTGTGAAACAGACCATGTTGCCTACACCATGTGCTACTTCTCAGATACGACTGAGACTTCTTGCAAACCACAGTGAGAGGGCCGCGGCTCATGCCAACTAACTTCACACCAGCTGGTTGCTACAAACGCAGAATCTTCATACCATAGTCATGAGTCCGACGGAATTCCGTCTGGTCGGGGACAAACATGGTGCAATATAACAAAAAACGCCGACCAGTGTAAAATACACAAAATTAAAAAGACGACACTTCGGCTCCCCACACGGCAGCCTTGTTCACAATGACAGAAAACGGCGTAGTGCGCTCTTCTCATGCACGTGTCATCACATGTTGCAGACATCGCGCATACATGGGGGGGGGGGGGTAGTGTCCCGATATTCCTGTTGAGTGTATGCGCGGCAGTCTGAATGGCCAAAGATTCCATGTGCAATCACAGAAACAACCTTTTTCCGTGGCAATGATGCAAGCGTTATCCCAGTTGATATCGTGTCCAGTAGACGCAACATGCTCGGCAAGGGGATTAGAAGCTGCTTTCTTGTTCTTGACGCAATTAAAATGTTCCCGGAGCCTTCTTTTGTAGTTACGTGTTTCGCCAATATATACATGTTCACACCCTCCGCAAAAAATTTGATACACTACACCGGGAAAGTCGTCGCTGTCCAACTTATCCTTGACATTTGTGAGACGGCCTCTGAGCTTGCGTGCCGGAACGTGAGCCACTTGGACGTCGTAGCCGCGCAAAATCCGAGCGAGAGTTTCACTGAAGCCTGGGACGTAAGGCACCGATGCGCGTTTTCTTGTAGAGATTGTGCGAGATTGAGCTGGGCGTTGCAGCTGTCGCTGCACCGAGTACATGAATGAAGGCGGGTATCCGAGCCAGCTCCCTTCGAACGGTCTCCACATCACCTAGTGCGTCTTCTTGCTTAGAGCAAATCCGCCTAGCGTGCTTCACAAGTGTTGACACCACTGAAAGTTTATGGCAGGTGCGGTGCACAGAATGATAGCTCAGGAATAGACCGGTATGTGTACCTTTTCTGTAAACGCTGAAAGTCAGGCGGCTACCGTCTCGTTTCACGAGGACGTCAAGGAGCGGAAGGCATCCATCTGATTCTTCTTCCACGGTAAATTGTATCGCTGCCTCAATAGAATTTAGTCGTTCTAAGGATCGTGGCTGGGCATCCCGGTGCAAAATACAAAAACAATGATTACATAGCAATTAGGGCTGCACCGCCCAAAACTTTTGTTCGATATGTGGCTGATTTTTCTTCCATACGTGGATTCCACATATCGAAGAAACTTTTCTTCGATATGTGGATGAGCCGCCTGACTTTCAGCGTTTACAGAAAAGATACACATACCAGTCGTTTCCTGAGCTTTCATTCTGTGCACCCCACCTGCCATAAACCTTCAGTGGTGTCAACACTTGTGAAGCGCTGCCACGGAAAGAAAGTTGTTTCCGCGATTGCACATGGTATCCCTGGCCATTCAGACTACTGCGCATACACTCAACAGGAATATCGGGACACTCCTCCCGTGTTGCGCGATGTCTGCAACACGTGATGGCAAGTGCACAAGAAAAGCGCACTACGCCGTTTTCTGTCATTGTGAACAAGGCTCCCCTGTGGGGAGCCGAAACGTCGTCTTTTTAATTTTTGTGTATTTTACCTTGGTCGGTGTTTTTTGTTATATTGCACCATTTTGATACCATGGTTACACAAGCACGCTAACCTCAGTTACGACAAACCTCAGTTCCCTTAAACTGTAGTTGCATCCAGTTAGACGGAAAGCCTAATCGCAGTTATCCCACTAAATGTGGCCACTAAGAAACGATATCGAACACCTCACTGAAGGAAGCTAACTAACAAAACAGTGGCACCCATTTCGGCAGTCGAAGGCAGCGTGGCTCCAACGGAGGCTGAAAAAACTTCCTAAAAGCGAGTCAACTGGCCTTTTTCAACAACAGAAATGCTCACATGTGAAACAGTCCGTCAAAATCAAACCAAACCAAACATGATACCAAACGTATAAAGCAGCAGATTGTCTTGGCTTTCGCATCGACCTCAAGGTGTTTTCGCCTGTGGTTAGAGACCAACCTTTTCTCTTTCATGACCAGTCTGCTTTGGTCAATGCATGTTCTCTTCACAGGTTGTACGTTTCTCTGCTATTTCAACTTGCTTTATGCCCACCAGTGAACACGCCTTTCTCCTGCCTGCACAGTATGAATGGTATTTTAATTCCACTTACATGCAGGAAAACATATATGGGGCAAACAGGCAGCAACTTAAGTGAACAGCTATGTGAGCACCACAATAATGCGCACAATGCCGCGCAGGGCCATCGTGGCATCTGCTGTTGTGATTGTGCGTGTTCCCTCTTCCGTGATCACTGTTGCACTTTGGCCAACCATAGGTACTAATTGCAATATAACCGAGGCTGAAACATTCTGTAATCCCACTTCCATAGTGCGAACGTTAGCTGGCTGGAATTTAAGCACTAGTAGGCACATGCTCGTTTCTATAAGATTGTGGTGCCTCACGAACGTGGTGCTGCATGATAAAAATTGTAAATACAGGATGAGCTCTCATTACAACAAACAGGCATACAACAGACTTTCAGATATAACTGATTGTATACTTCAACCTCAGTTTGGTCAGCCTACTTCATGCAAATTAATTCGCTCTTGAAAAACCACGTTAGGATGAACTATCAACTATAGCGAACAAAATTAGATATTTTTTTGCCTTTAGGTTGTAAAACATATTTTTGCTGCAGCGACAGGGGCTGTCAAAAACTTGACCGTGCCAATATCTGCTCGCTTTGCCCTTTCCCGGTGATTTCTTTTTTGCCATATGTGAAACCACAGTCACATTTTCTTTTATTGCAGATTTACAATCTTCACTTCTTTTGAAATAAACTAGCCTTAGTTTTGAAAATGACCACAAAGTGCGAAAAAATATTTTTCATTGGTACAGGTGCAATGTCTATTCACAAGCATGTTCCACGGGCTTCGAAAAATGTGTGCACCAGATTACTGTCACCCATGGACTAGTCAGGATCGTCATGCCCTGCACACATCTGAGAAGATGCTCCTCGGTCAGATTTCAATTTTAAACTAGTTAGCTAATACTAGTCTCCACGGCTAACATCCAATGAATATGATTGTAATTTGGCAGTAGCCTTAATCAAATGAATTAGTGCTTGACTTGTTTGCAGCAGAGGAGCCATTGTGTACATTCACACTGTAATCGCAGTGTATGTGAGCGTACGCAGTAAAGCGCTGTGGTCATGCGCCTGTCAGAAAAACCAAATGAGTCCGGAAATTCTGGCTACCGGGAGGCAATTAATTTTGATGAATCTTAAAGAAAACGCACAAGCATGGCAGGGTCGTCTGTATGCATACCAGCGTTTGGCTGTGAGCTGCTGAAATGACAAACCGATGAACCAGAATTCCGACAGATCCCTCACGCTCTGGGAGTTGATGTCATGCGAAGCAGTAGGCGAGTTGCAGCCGATGCCACTTTTAAAGACGATAGTCTTTCTTGGGGAACTTAAACGCAGAAATTTTTGTCTGTGTTTCTGTTTGTCGGCACGTCCCTCGATTCAGCCACTCGGCCAAAGTTGAACCACTTGCCCAAGGTTCCGCCATCGTGAACGGCTGACTAGGTTCATACTTGTGTAGATTGTTGATCAAAAAGCAAACAGTACGCATGTCTGAGGTGCAACATCACTAGGTAAGTATTAGGTGGTGTGTTCCTTTAATAGAAAATACATGGATACGTAATTCTAGAGACCCTAGTTTCTTAAGCTGCGCTGAAAATGCGACCGAAACTTGGCTTCCTTCGTGCCCTCTGCACGAGCTTATTGTTGTGTTTCGGTTTCGGTTCAGTATTGCGCTGTACGAATGCCATGGGGCGCCGCTCTGGCATTCCTGCTTTACCCAGGCGACGTGAATATAAAAGAGTGTGTGGAGAGTACTCGTTGAGTGCGGACGTTTCTTCTGCTTCGGCGCTTCGCGCCAAACCGCATGTTCGGGCTGGCTGGCGACCCCGCCGGTCACGTTGGTCACCGCCGGTCTTCGCCTGCTGCTGCGCCGGGACTACGAGCCCGCAACACAGCATTCACGTTTCCCGACGTATTTTCAGATGGCGTTCATATCTCACGCAGCGCCTCTTCTATCGTCTTTAGACGACATTTGCAGCGAAGCACGCAGATACGCGGCCAATTCTTTTATGCTTTGAGCGAAATGTTGAGAGGTGGACGACGTCCTGGTGCACTTTCACTAGTTATCAGTATATTGGGGGCTTACCAGTCACGTCGACTACGCTGGCGCCCATAGGATGCCAGTGTAGTTGTCATGTCGGTACTCACGCTAAAGCACAGATGTCAATTTTATCAAAATGAACTTCATGCTATGGTGCGGTGATGTGCTTATCACAAGCAGCAGTTGTTTGCGTAGACCTCCGGGGTCGCGCAACAGTTGACTATAGCTTCTAGAGTCATAGGACTTCGCATGTATTGTTTATTCCATTGTTATGCAAACGGATAGCCAACACTGCAACCACAATTAATGATGTCCCTAAACGACGCCTGTAAAGGGTTTTTTTCGATGCAGTTCTAAGCACTGGCATGGATCCATAGTAGAATACTTGACTGCCACACAGAATCTTTGTGTACATCTAACTTTTCGCTCACTGGTTTAGCTGCCCACGCCGCCACCAGATTTCCTGCAACACAGGTTCTTCAACACTGTCACATTAAGATTTCCAGAATGTGTCACTGCAATTACTGGGTTGATGCAGACTGTGAACAGCTTGTGACTCATAGGCACATTCTATGGGCTGTGGTATACGACTATGCGTCACACATGACTGAGGCAAGGGGTTTCATGACGCATGCAACAAGCATATCACGCCATTCATGTCATGACCTGTTAATAGTGTTCGTCATACACTGTCCTCCCATTCAAATTTTAGTTTGTGTCAAGCATAGCTTGGCAAAAAAGTGGAGCTCACTCAGACTCACTCAAGAAATATATCTTGCCCTTAGGGCTCACTCGGACTCAAACTCACCAAAATTTTTCGCAACCGCACTCGCTCCAGCTCAGACTTGCAAAATGTTACTCGCCCGTACTCAGTCACACTCGTGGCTTGATCGGAGTATGAGCCAGTCTGAGTGAGTCGGCTTAAGAGTGAGTTCATAGATAGAGAGATAGATACGATCAAAGTGCTTTTGGTTCGCTAAAAATGATCTGCATTTGGAGATATCAGTTTTCGTGCGTATGACGAATGAAAACCACTCAAGAGACAAAATGAAAATGGCCACTGTGCACTAGCACGGATATCCGAGCTATAGCCAACACACTAGCCTAACCAAGCCTACAAATGCAAACGAAAGGTCAACAGCACAAGAGAAAAAAAGTCTTGTATCCTCACAAGAGGACAGCACTTGCTGGGCTAAAAAAAAGAAAGAGTTGGAAAACTAACGTGTTTTTAAAACCCACAACAGTGCTGTATATTTATGTCACTGACTCTGAAAGGGTTAAACCATGGTAAGGTTAAATCACTGCTGGCAACTGGGAACTTTTAGCCGAGCCTCTAGCCGATACCAGTTTTCACGTGTCACTAAGGCTTCACTAAGTACCCTTTACTGAAATATGTCATGGAAACAAAACAGATGTTTCACTATTACGTGGATGTCATCATTAGTACACAAATGGCCTGAAAGAGCGAAAATATCCTGCTTCATAGAATCAATAACATTCTGCAGGAGGCCATGGATAAAATTACACGTTCACCTGTTTTGAGTAAAGCCAGTAAAAAATCTTTACGGCATCAGCTCTTCAAGATTCTAGAAAATCTTTATTTCTGTATTTCATTTATGCACCACATTTGGTATCTTGAAGTAATCGTTTAGGTGTGAAAAAAATGCATAACCGACAATTGTGTTTGTGACACTTTTGTTATGATAACTATAAAAATTATTGAATCATTGCTTTAAGTTATATCTCATGCCACTAAGTAAATCAATGTTGTGTAGGCGTTTGCAAATGTGCTAGCTCTTGAGTGCCACAATAGGAGCGAAAAAGTTATTTTAATTATCTGTGGCCTTCAGTGGCACTCTTTCAGTGGCTTTGAAAAGAAAGTGCAACTTCGTGTTTTCTCTCAGCTTGCATGAACCCTGCAACCAGTTCTCACACAAAGAAGTTTCAGGCACTACAATTTTTAGCAGTAGACATGAAAGATGGCATGCTCACACATCTTGAGCTTTGTTTTAGTTGTATACTTCAACAAGCGCATGGTCCTAAGTCGTGCTCGTCTTTCCCAATTGACCCACATCATAAGCACTGAAGGTAAAGCCACATTTGAAAAAAAATGAAAGATTAAGATGGTACTTGTGCCCATGAACAGCAAAAAGCAGTGTACAAGCATTTTGTCCTTGATATCTTATAATGCTACAAATGCTGTGAAGCCTGCCACATGTCAGACGTACAGTACTCCAAACGATTTCAGAGGCATTTTTGGTCACACAGCAACTCTGAAACTGGTTTAGCACAGCTATAGAAACCAAAAATCTTACTGTGTGCACAGGATATTCACATGTAGTAGCCCTTCCTCTACTTGCTGATGGGAAAATTCATTAGTATGAGGTCTCTTCGACTTCACTGTTGCCTTAATTGCTCAAGTGCTGCTCAATTGGTTCTTTTTCACGTTAACACCAGCACACTACAATAATGCTAATCAGATTCCCAGAAGCTTTAGTACAACAAACTGAGTTTGTTGCTGACAGCTATATGAGGATAGTGTTGTTACTTCTCATATCTAAAAACTTATTTACAGCAAGGAACAGCATTAGGTAGTAACAAAGGCTTATAAAATGAGGAATGTGCGAGCCGAGTCTGAGAGTGACTATATAAGATAGCACATTGATCTTCATTCAGCAAGTCAGCATCTGAGCCTCACTTTACTGAAGCAAGCCTGGCTCTTTCCACACATGCAGAAAGATAGCAGAAACGCAGTGTAAATATTTCTATATAAAAGACGTCAAATGTCATTGGAGGACCATTTTAGTGCTTTATTTCTAGCACATTGTAAGTGCTGCAATAATGGAAAGCCTTGTGAAAGCTTGCGCGCATACTTTATTGTTCTCTTAATTTATCAGTCTTTCGCTCCTTTTGCTTGTGCAAAAACATTAGAATATCAACGTGAGTATAATGGAAGGGACAGATGCGAAAGCCAGTCAGAAATGACCATGGAGGCTATTGCTTGTTTATTCGAAAAATACTGTGTGTGCGCGCTCCCGCCAATGTCCTCTTTCTCGTTAAATTTAGAACACACTCTCAGCCATGATGAACACGGTGAGCTCAGAGCGGGGAATTCGGCGAGACAGTGTTATGAGCATGGAAGCCAAAAAAATTGAACCACCTTACGATGAGGTGGTTCAAGCTAGGCGGGGTAACCTTGTTTAACCACTTGGTGAGGGACGGCACTTTGTCAGCAGAATCTTATGTTGGTCTAGGTTTCGGGAATGATGAGTTAGAGCCAGTTGCGTTAGGTGTTCAGGACTCCTTGCGGCATCCACTCTAACATGGATTCGTGGTTGGTGGTTAACGTGTTCAACTTGTGGCGATGCAGTCTGCAGTCATGTCTCGTTCACTTGGCTTCAGCACTCTTGAGGGTACATTCAAGAGATGTACCGAAGCCATTGTGGAGGATCCTAGCATAAGTTTCTTCTGTCAGTGCATGGAATATGAGCCAGATATGCGTCATGGCTTTCTTTTCCATCGGTACTTCCAGCATTTGCGTACACTCCTAACGTTCTCGTGCAACAAAGGCGTTGAAGGTATGGTTTTGCGACATATTTCAGTGTTCTGCCTGAACTGTTGAAGTGGCCGACAGGCTCTTCTTTTTGTTGTGCTGTTTTTGTTGTGTGGAGTGGTAGGGTAGGGATGAGGAGAGAGGTAGAGGGCGGGGACAATATTTTCGTTCCTCTTTTGTGTAATGGGAACCCAAGCAACTTGCTGAAGGAGGGGGGTGACAGGAGGCATGGGAGGAAGGGGGGCTGATACAGGCTTTGAGGGGGCAATCGCCACTACCGCCCCCCCCCCTCTGGATCCACCACTGGCTGTAGCATACTTCAGCTATATGGTATAGCTGATGTGTCATTCGGGTTAAACCATCCAATGAAAATGCTAGCGCTTTTTTACTGTTACATGTAAAGGAAATACTTGTATTTAACTTCACCTCCTACCGTATATCCTTTTAGTATCCCACGATTTACCCATGGAATCATTCTTGTAAAGGGTGTTTATATTAACCAGAGATTTTTTATTAACACTATTACATTTGAGAAATCGAACTCATACTTTGTTGTCAGTATCTTCTACCCAATCGTGTACATAAGTAAATAACGGTAGCTGATTGGGGATCCTTTGCATTGCACTTCAAAGGCCAGGATAATAAACATTTCCGGCACGTCAGAAGTCGTCCGTATCATGTAAGAAAGCATGACATCTACAGTGCCTTTTGAAACCAAAAACAGCTTTCCCTCTTGTAGTACTTTGTGTCTACTCGCTGGAAGGGTTTCAGATTTCAGATTTGATTTTAGGTAGAGTGCACTCTGCTTATCTGTCAAGCGATTGAATTGCTTAATTGACATATTTACTTTTGAAATATGATATTTCAAGGATAAATCTCAAGGAGGGGGGCACTTGGAAGGGCTGTCGAGCCTGAATACAAGGGGGGTCAGGATCCTCCTGACCTCTCTATGATTTACGCCACTGCCTTGGTTATGCAGCTGGCCTCGCATATTTGTGTCTTCTGTGGCTCATAAATTAAACTCTCTCTCTAATAACATCGGCCATTTTAAAATTTACTAATACAGATGAGCTCAATATCTTATTTCTACTATATGAAAGTAAAGGTGGAAAGGGTTGTTGCATGCAGTTCAAGAAATTAAGCCTTGCGGGAAACATGTTCCTGTGCTATATGAATATGAAGACCCCATGAGGACTTTATGATATAAGGACAATATGGCAAAAGTGATATGCGCCTGCAGCCACTTTGGCTTGCACCAACATGCTCCTCACCCTCGCTTCTAGTTCTGTTTCACTCGATTAGAAGCTTGTGGAAGCACATATATACAGCATAGAACTGCATAGAGAGACGTGATAATCAAGTAAACAAGTTATTGAGCACAAAAATCCTTTTTGCTCATCTACACTGAGTGTGGAGAATGTGAACTAGAAAGATAAGGATATGATCGAAATATTGAGACACTGAAAGAGAGAAATTTAAACAGAGCATATGCCCAAATTCACTGCTGCTCACAGCACAGGCAACATTCTCCAGTGCTGTCAACAGACACTTATGCCAGCATGTTGGTTCCAGTAACTGCAACAATCATAGCTTTCGAGATTTATTGACAAACATATCTCTTTCAGTGCCGTGAACTGCAACAATCGTAGCTTTCGAGATTTAATCATAAGCATTTCCCTGTCAGTGCGGTGGACAAGGCCTGGGACCAGCTGCCAAATGATTATCCCGATTTTTTGGGAGACTCCCGCGAATTCTGACGAATCCTTCAAATTGTATGGGTACATCCACAAATCTCCCGAAAAACAGCGACCCTTCGCCCCACCACGAAACGAAAGAATAATAACAATGGATATCAGCTAGGTCTAAAATAATACTTTACGCTCTCGATCAAGGCAACAGCTTTCCAGGCAACAGCTTTCGAGCTTTTCTGCCCTCTTTCCATCGATTTAAAAAGAAAGGGGGGGGGGCGTTACGGCTCTGTCTTTAATCAAGTGGTTTTGTCGCCGCATGCACGCTTTTTTTGGTTTTTTTTGTTATTTACGGCTCGGCGTGTTATGTTCAATGTAAGAACACTTACGAACTCACGGACGCGCTTTTTTTTTCGCGTCGTGCTGCGCGGGCCGCGCATACCGCGTAGGCTGCTGTTTTGGGCACAGGAGGGTGTAAACAACCTATTCTAAGAAAAGAAAACACGAAAGAAAAGGCAGCAGGCCGAGATTCGAACTCGCTACGATGCGGCGCGTTCACAAGGTGCTTGACGCCCACGCACTCCACCACACCACGCTACACGCATTCCAAGATGTTGAAGTTGACTTCTGTGGTCGTGGCGTCAACATACTATGTGGTTATACGTGTCATATTACCGCAAACACACGTATTATACGATTCAAACACCACAACACTCTAACTCGATCAACTGCATAACCCTCACTTCGCACACGTCGAGCACCTACAAGTTGGAAGCCGTTAACCGGTACTGCGCTGTGAACAACGCGAGACAGCCTAATCAATCGCGGTGATAGCAAAGCAGGACACACGATACGATACAATTTGCGGCCGATCCGACGTCCAGCTCGCCGTTACGGTTGCGCGTTATGTACGGCAGCCGGATCCGCGGTTGCTTCGTAGCGAAGCACCGGATCGGACGCCTGGCAGGTGATAAAATGGGTAAATTTTTCTCAGTTATATAGTCTTGCGCTAGTTTAACGAACGATCATAATCTACGAGCTGTGTATGATTTCATGACCAAAATAAGTTTATGTTGTGTCCGGAACATTACTCTCTCAGACTTCAAAAATCGGCGTGTGAAGTGGGACCACCGAATAGCACCAAATAGCAGTAGGTGCAGAAATTGGCTCATAACGGACCGACGCTATGCCGAAGAAGTTGACTGTCGGCAATATCGTTCGAACGACGGGCCAATAATTGCGGCTTAATTGCATGGCTCAGCCCATATTGGCTGCTGCTTGTATAACTCGGCCCAATGTGTCCGTTCTATTAGACTGGCACAGCCGATATCGGCGGCGCGTTCTAAATGATGGCCCAACGTTACCGTTCGATTAGACTGGTACAGCCATTATTGGCGGCACCTTGTCAATGCTGGTCCAACATCGTCGTTCCATTAGACTGGCACAGCCAATATTGGCGGCAGATTGTCAATCATGGGCCGTTTTGGGCCAGGAACTGCGGGTCTATCGCCGACATCGGCACAACGTTCTGTGCTGCCTGGGTATCTGTTCTCCTAAATCGTATAATTTTCTAAGTTTCACTTGCATTAGCCACATAGTTATTTCTTCCGTAAATCGTATAATTTCTTAACTTTCATTTCCTGGGTTTCAGCTCTTTATAATAATTCACCAGTTAACAATGCCTTGCGAGGCACACTTTATAGTTTATCACACTGCATATTTCAGCGTTTGGTGGATACTGAATACAATATACATATTAGTCAACAGCCAAAATAAGCAGTCTCATTATGTATTTATATTCTCAGATTTTTTACTTCAAGTGCTGTGAGAAAATTATTATCAAAATGGCTTGTGCAATTGAAAGTTGTCAAATAGTACATAAATTATAAAAACTGCAAAGTGATGCACCCGGTATCGCTAAAGGCCTCGCCATTTCTTAGCCAGCTTTTAAACAGGAAGAAATGCTTTTCTTTTGCTAAGAAGTGAGAATGGGCTCTCAGAACTGCTATCTATAAAAGCAATTGGGAAAGAGTTAAAGTTTGAAGAACACAAGTACAGCTTTCATAATTGGCAAAATACACGAAAGAAAATATGATAGGCTGTGTTCACTGTCCCAGCAAGGGATTTACAGGGGTTGCTTGGAGGTTCGAAGGCCACCACCTAAAAAGTTTTGATACTTGTTGTATGTGCTGACTGCGCGTCTTCAAAATTGAGCAATGACCGTCTACTATTGCGTAAATATTATCATCTCTTGTGGGAAATGGTAACTTCATTCTTATTTGGTACCAATTGCCGCATGCATTCACAAACAGTAATCACTATATGAGTGTGTCAATATCAACAACGCGGTTTGTCTGCATCGGTTGCGGCTAGCAGTAATTTCATTTCGACTCCTTGTAACGTTCTCGCTATGTCACAAGCGTGGCAGAAGCTGCTGTGGATTAAGAAATATTTCAGGGTGCCGTGCTGCAGCTGCACTTTGAATGTGCCCTTACACACACAATGCCCTCATTCCAGCAAGTGCTGATCAGTTACCGAATGAGTACCAAAGCCTCTGCACAGATTTTAAGCTACAATTTAGCATTGTATCGCTTTATCACCACGGTGAATGATGACCACAGTGGCAAGACAATCTAGCTTGTGTTGACCCGGATCGCCGCACGCACTGTGAATGCAGTAGCTCACATGATGTTCTCTTTGAATAGTAAGATAAGCCATCCTCGAAAAGTAAGTTCAGCTTCTGAAAGCTGAAGTATACCTTTCGGTAAAGGCTGGGCGCAGATTATCAGCATAACTCACGCAGCACTATTGAGCAAAGGTGACTACCAACACCTCCTACATATTTTTTTAGCTTTGATGGATGGGAGCATTGGTGTCGCTCTTACCACAACAGCATTATT
Organism: Rhipicephalus sanguineus; assembly: GCF_013339695.2. Lineage (NCBI taxonomy): Eukaryota > Metazoa > Arthropoda > Arachnida > Ixodida > Ixodidae > Rhipicephalus > Rhipicephalus sanguineus. Next base: position 124,233,540 of record NC_051184.2, read on the forward strand.
TTTTAGTGTTTTGTCGAGAAAGACAACGTGATTATCAGACCAAACGCAGACAGACTGTGCAAGAAATGTCAATTAACATACTCTGCATCCACACATTCATCACTGCTTGGTTAGGTAAGCCGAAACTCAGCACAAGACTAGTTATTGCAAAAGAACCAAGACGCAAACACATCATATGTGTTCACGCACAGCTATTTACCGACTAACGTAAGGCCACACCCTTTTACTAGCTCACAGAAAACAAGCAACAGCGCGAACCACCACACAAAAGCATATGGACTTGGCACTGTCATACTTTCACCGTAAAGCTAGTCCGAATAGAACAGCGCTTAGTCCATCTCTGTCATGTCATCCTGTGGTTCATGCTGTTTCTCGTTTCTTATGTACATGTACAGATTGGCCCAAATAAGTACTCTTGTTACTAGTTATTGTCATGATAGGCTACGCACCTATAATGCCCCTTGTGGATCCTTGATTATCTTAGGTGTTCTTCCTTGCTAAACGAACACTGCGACATGTCAGCTTCAGATGCAGAAGGTAGTGTGACTGGTAAGGCTGCAGGACCAGAAGAGACAGCGCATTTACTTGGTGTGGCTGCAGGATACGAGGTGGCAGCAGACTCAGTAGCAGACGCAGTTGTTGCTGCTGTAGCAACACTTTGTGCTGAACCAGTTCATGGAGCAAAAACAACAAATGCTAAACTGTGAGAATTCACTCTCCACCGTTTAGTAAGCTAGAAAAGTTATTATTGTACCTGTAAATGTTTTATTGTACCTGTAAATATTTATTCAACGATTACTTTTTATGTACTGATATGAACGTGGCGTATTGAATTGCATGATATACCTTTCCACTGGAGCATTTGATGTTATGAACACTCTTGTGCTTCCCAATTGCGCTTAGCACTATGACCTTTAAACGGCCTTAGACCTTTTTTTTCAAGCACATGAGCGCCACCAATGGGCGTGCAAGCGCTTGTGGGAAAAGTGTGTACGCCGCAACAGCCGCCGCGACGAGCACACGGGCCTAGCGCTGTAGCTTTGCGCTTGCGCCGTGCCAGGACTTCGACACAGTGAATTTGGTAAGGTGCAACATATCACTGCGCAATTCAATCACGAACTTCAGTGTTTAGTTGTGACGGCCCTCCGACGATTTCCATCTGTGCCACTGTTGGACCAGCTGAGTGGCTCAGAAGCGTCACCTAGCTTTCATTTATTTTTTTTTGGCGCCAGTGCACCTTATGAAAAGAAAAAATACAACTCAGTTTGTCTATGAAGTGCAGGAAGGTCTATCGGAGTCTCATATTGCTCGTGACTATACGTATGATATATACAAGATTATACAACGAGCGCTTGTGCACACGTTGGTGGTGCTCGTGTTTTTGAAAAAGGTCTATTACGCATACATACCCATGGCACTACTCCACAGACCCTACTGAATAAAAATATGAGGACGTCAACCACAAGATGGCAAACTATGTATTGACATTTCAGCACCCACATCGGAAGACCTCTTCACAACGAGATGATAAACTACGCACTGATGTGTTAGCACCCAGAACGTTGTGGGTGCCGAAACGTCAATACATTGTTTATCTTGTTGCGGTCGGTTTCCTCGTCTTTTTAGTCGATGATTTTTTTCCAACCAGACAGGTGTCTGTTCAAGCCTTGATTTCATCCAGAGACCCTATATACAGCCTGTGGAAAACAATAAATAAACGCAGCCAGCCAGAAAAGGCAAAGAAGAAGAAGAAGTAGAGGACACGTTCTATCATGGCGACACGATGGCTCCTGGCTCAGTTCTTCTGTACCCGCTAATATCGTAGCGTCTACATTTTGGTGCCGAAACCCCACGTTCGGACGCGCGTTCCTTCTACGCACGGCGACCAGGAATCTACTCTCGCTTCGCGTCGCGGGCGGTGAGGAATCGACGGATCGTGGATGCGAAGATCGGCGTTGGTACAACGACTTCGGTCAGCAGCATTGTTCGCCCAATGGATCGCCTAAAAGGCAAGCGATCTGCACGACGCGCACAGAACACGAAGATAATTCAAAAAGCGCGACTCTTGCTTGGCTGCGCTGAAGTCGAGATCGTGAAGCTCTCAGCTGTAAAGGAACGACTCGCGGCTAGCAACGACGAGCTGTCTCAGATCGACGAGTTATATGAGAAGTATATTCCGACAGAAAATATCGAACAGGAATATACAGCTATAGCTGAATACCAGGATGAAGCCCCTCGCATCAGTGCTGAGCTACAATGCCGAATATCCCAAATGGAGAGAGATCGAAACGGCCATGCTGAAGCTCCCAGTAGTGAAAGCACAGAAGAACCAGCTTTCAGAAATGAGGCTCCCGCAAGATTCATGTCGCCCCGGTTACCTCAGCTGCATATCCCAACGTTCAGAGGTGACATCGCACACTGGACAGGCTTTTGGGAGCAAATCGA